>NC_060074.1:42845075-43148106 GCF_922984935.1 Meles meles | reverse complement strand
ATTCTCTGACCGGATCACGAAGACCCAAACCCCAATACTTTTAACTGGAATCAATAGGGACCACAAGGAAATGCATTCATTCTAAATGGTGTGTTCATTTCTACTCCCCTCCCCACCAACCATGGGTACTTGTCTGGAACCCAGGCAGCTAATTACTATTTTCAGCAAGCCCAGGAGAACAAAGATGCAAGCCTGCTATTATAGGTAGAACTTGACCCTACAGATTTGAACCTCCACTGAATGCAAGTAAGGGCAAGAGCAACTTCACAGCAACCAACTTAAACAAAATAACTCACACCATTTTTTAGAATCTGAAGAGCGTGCAGGAAGGGATGGGATAGTGGCCGGAGTCAAATACAGTCCCTTCTAGAACATCCCAGGGCAGGTTAGCCACAGGATGTGCACAGCGAGTTCAACTAACACAAGCCTGGCAACAGATAACTTTATGTTACAACCTCACCTATAAAAAGAAAATTCAGATTTAAACTCTACTGCATATGCAAGTGCTTAATTTCAACTATTCTCTATTGCATTTTGAGGGTCATCAGAAGCATCTTACAACGTGACATCATTAATCTTCAGTTTCCCTTAAAGTTACTTGAGCAAGGTTGGGATGTCTTTGCGCTGACTGTTTGCACACTTACCCCAGGCAGTCAGCCGACCTGTGAAGTCCACTAGGGAGGACTATTCTCTCCAAGGGGGGTTGAGTTACCAGCTGACACTCTCTAATTAAAAACCCACACTGCAGAGCCTCAACTCCCTTCATCTCCACCAGCAGCAGTGTTTGGATGTTATTAATGATTTCTCGGTGGTGAAGTACACGGGGACAGTATCTTTAGCTACCCCCTCCACCCCCAATGCGAGCACAGTATAACAATCCAGGCCCTCCACTCACCCCTCTCTCTTCCCTGTAGGGTGATGACCCCACACCGGGAGAGAAGGGAATCTGGGTTTTCTAACTTCTGGAGGAGCCTAATCTCCAAACACCAGCAGATTACCTAATTCTTGCAAGACAATACCGTCACATCTGCCTCCAAAACCTTCCCTGTGAGGTCCCTGTTGGGAGAGTGCAAGGCAGCAAGGAAGTAAAATTTCTGAACAGGCTGTCTGTGGGGGGTGGGGGGTTATTTTCCTACTGGTATGGTACAATACATCACTAGCAAACAGAATCCTGACCCAGACTTGCTCTCCCGCTAAGATTCCAAAAGCTGTGGGGAGAGGTCCGTCTTCCTGCCCACTGGGATGAAGCATCCTTAGCAGGACGCAATAGGTGAGAGTTGCCAAGTCAGGGAGGCCACCCCACAGCACTAGCAGATGGCAGCGCCCACAGGGAGACCAGGCGTGGGGGGTGGGGTGGGGGTGGGGGTTGGAGATTAACCAAAACAAACGCTGCTGCTCCTGGTCAGGCAGCACCACCTGTGCGGCAGCCCACGGGTTCCCCAGTCTCCCCGCTCCGCATAAGGAGAAATGCGCCGCATGGCAAGGTGATCTATCCCCAGACGGGCTCACGGTGGCTGAGGAGACATACTCCGAAGGGCACCACCAGACACAACTGGAGGCAGGGCTGCCAAAAACCTCCGGACTGCAGTAGTAAGTTCACATCCGGCGTGGCCACCAGCCGACTGGTGGCCCGGGAAGGCAGGTCCCTTGGTTACTTCCAAGTCCCAGGGGACTCTGTTAAGCAGCGGCTGCGGAACCAGGCCAGTTCCCACC
Organism: Meles meles; assembly: GCF_922984935.1. NCBI lineage: Eukaryota > Metazoa > Chordata > Mammalia > Carnivora > Mustelidae > Meles > Meles meles. The sequence goes on along the minus strand of NC_060074.1, from coordinate 43,146,393 downwards.
ACTGCCCTCACCTCCCTCGACGCGCTGCCCACCTCTGCGCGGGGACCCGTCGATGCTCTCAGCGCTAGACGAGTGCGCCTCGGCTGGGGCCCGCCGCAGGCTGCTGAAGTAGCCGCGGGGTCTCGAGGAGCCGCTCCGGGGAGAGGGCCCGCCGCCGGGCGCACCATCCCTGCGCGCGAAGATGCCGCTGAAGAAGCGCAGTAGCCGGTGCTCGGAAGCGGCGCCGGGGCCCGCGGCCGCCGCCCGCGCGCGCTCCAGCCGCTGCAGGTCGCTGTTGTCTAGCGTGCGGTTCTTGCTCTTACTGCGCTCCCAGCGCTCCAGGTCCGAGAGCGCGTCGTTCTTGCTGAGCACCTCACCCACGTCCAGGGTGTTGCGCTTCTCCGAGACGGGCTGCGAGGGGGCCGCGGGCTCCACCGCTGTCAAGGGATCGGCCGCGGCCTCGCCACCCGGTGCCCAGGTCAGACTCCCGGAGCTGCTGTGGCGCCTCCCTCGGCCCAGGGCTCGACTCTGCGACGCCTCAGGACCGCTCCAGTGCCTGAAGCTGAGGCTCCGCCGCAGGGGCGCGGCCCGGATCCCCTCCACGTCGGGGCTGCCGGGCGCGGGCGAGCCGGGCCCCTCCTCCACGGCTGGGGGGCCGCCGGCCAGGTCCGCGGGCTCGAGGCCGCGTGCGCAAGGCCGGAGCCGCCCGAGCTCCAGCTGCCCCGTGCTGCGGGTGCGGAAGGTGCGGAAGTCCCAGGCTCGCGGCCGGCGGCCCTCGGGGTCCTCAGCGCCGGCAGCCTCATCCTCGGCCTCCTCCACCAGCTGCCCGGGCGCGTCCGGGGAGCGAGTGGGCCGGGGCCTCCGAGCCGGCCGCGGGTCGGGGCCGCCGGAGACCGGCGCGGCCAGCTGGTCCTTCCTGACCATGGTCACGGAGATACGGTAGACGGTCTTCCTGGGGGGTGTCCCGCGCGGCATCGCATCCGCGGGCGGAGACGCGGGCTCGCCGCTGCCGTCCAGCAGGTACATGTCGCCCGGGGCCGCGGCCACCGCGCCGCCCGCCGGGGCCCCGCTGCATCCAGCGCGCCGCGGACCGGGATGCGCGGTCGGGCGGTCGCGGGACGAGGCGGGAGAAGGGGCACGCCCGCAGTGGGCCCACGCCCCCCGCTGGCCGTGAGGGTGTGCTCAGGCTGCGGGGACAGCACCCCTGGCGCCCGCCGGCCCGTGCGCGGCGCAGCCCGAGTGCGGGGGTCCGGGCCCGGGGCGCCGAGCCATGGGCCGGCGGGGCGGGTGGGCGGAGCGGCGGGCGATCAGGCGCGGAGACGGTCTCGCCGGCAGGTGCGGCCGCGGCGCGCGGAGCCCGGGGCGGGCGGCGGCGCCCGCGGCTTCATTGTCTACGGCGCGGGGCCCGCTCGCATCTTCAGGCCTTTTTTGCACAGTTCGGCAGCTCCGCAGCCTCCGCCACTCCCTGAGCTGGGACTCGAGGGCAGCTGCGCCGGCCGCGGCCGAGGGGCGGGCGGGCGGCGGTTTAAAATGGAAATACGCGCCGGGGCGGGGCGGGGCGGGCGGGGGCCGACGTGCAGCGACCACGGGCCGCGCGCCCAGCCCAGCCGCCGAGTCCCGGGAGCGCGGCGGCGGCGGCGGGAGCGCGGCCTGGCGGGCAAGCAGAAGCGCCGGGCTGGATCGCCGCCACGCGGACCGGAGCCTCCCGGGGCCAGCCTGGCACCTGGCCTGAACCCTAGCCCTCCACTCCCGGGCTTGGCCTGCAAAACTAAATCTGGGCCATGTCTCACCTATTTATTTGGAGTTCTGAAGAGGATGCAACTCAAACAATGACTTCTTTAAAAAGCAAGGTGTCTCAGGTACTTGTTACCCCCTCACAAGTGTACTGGGTACTACACTCGTGCTTGGGAGGGACGAGGACGGCACATTCCCTGTGCCGGTGCTGCTCACACCACCGCCCTCCAGCACAGGACAGGCAGTTCCACTCCTAAAATGCTGTTTTGGGAGTATTATCCCTAGGTGGGGGAAAAGGCCCCTGATAGTAACAGACAGGAGAACACAGTGGTTCAGAGCAGGAAGAAGGAAGACTCGCCTGTCCAAGCCTGTCCACTTCCATCTCAGATTTTACACCTGGAAGATGGCGGTGGAGAAAACTGGACCCAAACTCTGAGTAGAGGACTGAAACAGCTAAGATACCATGTGCCAAGCTGAGTTTGTCTTCCATCAAATTTCCCCCATCCACTACCCGTTGGATCTCCAGATCCTGTTTCTTGATAAGATCTGTTGTGGCACAATATTCTCACATAGCTGATCAACCTGTTAGTTTTTTTTTTTTTTTTAAGATTTTATTTATTTATTTGACACAGAGAGAGAGAGAAAGAGGGAACAAAAGCAGGGGGAGTGGGAGAGGGAGAAGCAGGCTTCCTGCAGAGCAGGGAGCCGGATGCAGGGCTTGATCCCAGGACTCTGGGATTATGACCTGAGCGGAAGGCAGATGCTTAATGACTGAGCCACTGAGGCGCCCCATCAACCTGTTAGTTCTTGACGATGTCCTGAACATAGGGGTTTCCATTTGGTGGCTTAGAAGCTTCCATAGGAAAGTGTCATAAATGTCATGAATCAACTGTGTAATCAAGCTGGATGCTAACAGAGGCTTCTCTAGGCCTGGAAATGCCAAAGACGCATGAGAAGCTGTTTAGAGGGAAAGCATCATTCTGGGATTCTGTGACTGTTCGCAAGTCCTGCTTTACCCTCCTTTCAGCAAATACTGTGCTCACAGCACAGAAGGGGACACAAAGATGAATGGCGCGGTGTCTTAAGGAGGAGGTTATGACTCAGGAAATCTGGATTTTTACCTTGAAGGGAAATTAAATATTCAGATTTAATGGGACAGATCTGAAAGCTTCCTAGGTGAAGCCCCCCCCCTTTTTTTTTAAGATTTTATTTATTTGACAGACAGAGATCACAAGCAGGCAGAGAGGCAGGCAGAGAGAGGAAGGGAAGCAGGCTTCCCACCAAGCAGAGAGCCTGATGAGGGGCTCGATCCCAAGGCCCTGAGATCGTGACCTGAGCCGAAGGCAGAGGTTTTAACCCATTGAGCCACCCAGGCACCCGATGCCATTTCTTTTTAAGATACTTTAAAGCAGAGGGTTTTTAGGGCAGGGAACCAATCTAAATGGCACCATAGTGGTGGACATGTGTCCTTATATATTTGCCCAGACGCACAGAATGTACAACACCAAGCGTGAACCCTACGGGAAACTCTGGACTCTGGGTGATAATAATATGCCAACATCAACCCATCGATCATAACAAATGTACCACTCTGGAAGGAATGTGGGTAGTGGACGGTAGTGGAGGACACTATGCATGTGTAGGAGCAGGAGGCATAGGGAAACCATCTGTACCTTCTGTTCAACACTACATTCACCTAAAACTGCTCTAAAAAATAAAGTCCATTAGAAAAAAAAAGTTTAAAACGCATTTGACCACCCCCTATGGCTGCACTTGGACATGACTGCCACAATCATGGGGTCATGTGTCCACCTACTCCTGGCCCTCAAGTGTTCAAGAGCAGTGCCTCTAACATGTCAAATGCAATGTTAGGGAACCCCAGGACGGATCAATCTTACCTTCAGTTTGGATAAAAAGCCCACTTAGGTAAGACCCAAGAACCAGCTGTTTCCAGAGTGGGAGATGGAGAGTAATGAGCTATCAGAATGAGGTTCCCAGAGCCCATCAGGTTATGTGGATGCCTAGGGCTCAGAGAGGGTGGGTGCTTTCCCCAAGACTACACAGGTCACTGCTGAGAGCTGGGCCTGGGGTCACATTGCCTATGCCCATCCTCATGCCACAGTAGTGGTTTTTGTCTTTGTAAGCATCATGCTTTGATGACCATGAAGAGAGAGAAATGTATGAATATTACTGAGCCTGGAACTAATCAAATGTTAATGATACCAACATCTAGCAAGTTTCCATTACTCATTCACTTCTCTATTTGTTATTTACTCTTCAAATCTATGTTGGATGCCTACTGCACAGCACTCAGTGAGAAGGCAGAGTCTCTGTCCTCAAAGAACTCACAAAGTTGTGAAACAATGGTGTTATCAAGGCCTGTGATTTAACGTAAAGAAGGGGAGGGAGGTGAGAGGACCTGTCTACAGGGTGAGCACCAGAAGCACTGGGTGGGGTCTATGGTTTCATCCCTGCAGCTGTGTGGACAGAAAGGTCAAGCTGGCTTCAAGCGGAGACAAGGAACTCTGTCATGCAGAGTGGCATCAGAACCCAGGGCTGGTAACTTAGCCTGGGATCCACTCTCACTTTTTAAGACAAAGGCAACCTTCAAATATTGCGATGAAGTTTAATATGAAATTAGTCAGCCCATAATTAAGGCATAGATCTTGCTTGTTATCCGAGTCAAAGGTATAAAGAAACATAGCATTCCTTAAGGGCTCGGATCTTGAACTGCTGGTATCTTCCCACTCTTGCCAGTTGGGTTGTCTGGAATCCAGCCCAGGGTTTGCACTTTGCCGTGGGAGGATGCAGGCTGCAGAGTAGAAGATTCCATTTGATCCACCTTAGATGCCTCGGAATCTCAGATGGTGGTGAATGAGGGAAGCTCTTCCAGCCACAGCGGAGAGGTTCACTACCCCTCAGTGCTTTCCCCTCCCAAGCACGCATTTCTTTTCCACACCGAGATCCCAATGCTCCAACGCCGGGCCTTACAGTTTAGGCTGAAAGACCGGGAGAGGACTCTCCCCGCTGCCCTGGATACATGGGCTCTTCCAGTGCACAGAATCGGAGGCTCAGACAGATCTTGTCACTCCAAAATCTAAATCCCCTTTCACGCGGCAGCCGGACCTGCCTTTTAAAAATAGAAGTCATACTTATATACGTTCAGGTGCACTATGCTTTTTCTGCTGCTTTTGAAACTGACCCCTCTTGATAATCATTTCTTAAATTTTTCTATGCCTTCGAATATATCACCATTTTGGCTTATTTAAAAAAAAAAAAAAAAAAAAGCAAGCCTGTGGTTGATCTCACTGCTCCATCAAAAGCAACTAACAGGGAGGCAGGAAAAGGCTCAGCACTGCAGGGGCTCCAGTGCTGACAGGAAGGGCTGCAGAGAGGTCCAGGAGTGGGGGACAGCCCTACCTACCCCCTCCATTCCATCGCCTCCTGCAGCTGGCTTTCCTCACCCATTCTGGGTTTATGGGATCATCTGGCCACCCTCCTGCGACTTCCCTGTCCTGGGCCATTTCTAGCTATCTATAAATTACACATCCTCCATGAGAATATTATTTCTCAAGTGTTACTAGAGCTGGTAAGCCCTATTAAAAGGAAATCTCTGGTAGTCAGCAGAGCCATCTGCTACACAAGGAGACTTTCCCAGTAACAGAACTTGCCCGCCAGTGATCACATTTATAGGACCTTAGCAGAACCGTGTGTGGGGGCCACCGCCACAGGCCAACCACTGAACCTCCAAGGTTCTGCACACCTACCTGGGGGGCAACAAAGCACCTCCCCCAGTGCATGGGGCCCTTAAAAGGCTATTTTCTGGCAGCGGGTTGACTGAAAGATATAGACAGAAGCAAAAATAAAGGCATTTGTGCTAAACCAACATTGTCCTGGATTTACCTTTCGGCATGAGACTCCAGTCCAATCACTACAGGAGCGAGGCTGTCTGATCTAAGACCCACCAGGATGCCCAGTTTCTGCAGACAGACGACTCTGTAACCAACCCTGCCCAGGCTGAAGTCATTAGGGACCCCGTTTCCCTCAGTTTATATGCTGAAAGTTAAAAGAAGAGCCATCAAAGAGATAAGGACTTGATGAGTCACAGAGGGAGCAGTGCGCTGGGTCCCTAAGGCCATTTCTGACCCAAGAGGGAGAAAGAGGTCCCCTGAGCACCTATATTCTCTCTCGAGGCCCCACAGTGTTCTCTCAATGGGCAACCGCAGCAGGCCCCACACAGAAGGAGTCAGAGGAAAAAGGTCAGCAACTACTTATCAAAACCAATTTTGGTGAGACTTTAAATGAAGGAAAGGGCTTTTTTAGTCCATGTCCCACCTAAAGGCATGCGCTGATCAGAGAATCAGAGGTTTTGTACAAGAAGGCCAGGAGTGGGCACCTCTGTGGGAAGCGGGGGCAGAGGAGGCGTGAGAGAACACTCCCCCAATCCCTGATCCATGACGCCCCAAGTCCAGCTCAGTGTCCTGCCAACAAAGGGCTTCTCCAGGCAGCCCCCTGCCAATTCTGGATGACAGAGGAGCAGGACAAGTGGCGCAAGCACACCTGTGTGGGGCCGTGGCATGGAGCCTGGCCCTCAGCTTGCCGAGGAGTCTGCGAGGCGCATCAGAAACATGGGCCCTGGCAGTCCAGGGCCTCAACAGGACAGCAAGAGCCCCCGCTGCTCACCCACTTTCCGCCCTCCAGCAGGCATCAGCAGTGCGGAGCACCCCGACTGTGCCCAGAGTGCTCTGCCCAGGGATGGGGCGACGGGGAGCTGAGGTACCTGAAAAGTGTCCCAGATGACCAATGTCCAGCAGAAAGCATTACATGTGAGGGGAAGGAAGGGGGAAAGAAGGTGGAAGATGATTACTTCTAGGGGAAAGATCAAAGGAAAAAAAAAAAAGCTTCAAGAAGGAGGTGAATTGGGCTTTTGGCCGGGGAGGGTGGGCAGCCCCAGCGCCACGGATGCTCTGGGCTGGGTCCTCCTTTGCTGATGGTCCGTCCTGCTCATCAGAGGATGCTGAGCAGTACCCCGGGCCTCTCCCTAGCTGTATCACAATGCCCCTCCCCAAGTCAGGACCACCCAAACAGCAGGCAAATGTTGCCACGGGTCTCCTGCGGAGCAAAATGTCACCGGCAGAGAACCAGGCCAGGCAGGTGCACAGAAAGAAGGAAGGAGTGGCTCCTGTGTCCTGGCAACTTTTCATTTTATTATTTTATGATGCAACCACCCTCTCTGGCCTCTACATGTTAAATTAAAAAGCTCTAGATGGTCCCTCTATAACAAAAAGAAGGGATCATTTCCAGTAACCCTTCCAAAATTGGAAAACAGCAATAGTTCCAGATGAGACCACTACCAGTCCTCATTCTGTGAAAGACAAGCCATCAATTACAGTTAGTTTAAATCAGTGAGTATCACGGACATGATTAAAATGCTGGAAAGAAGGAAAAAAACCCCTCAGTTTTGCCAATGTTAAGTATTTAAAATCTCAAACAATGCTGTGTTGTTTTTCATCCTAAGCACAGTGCTTGAAGACTTTGGGTCATGAGAAGCATGCAGAGAAGGCAGGCCAGCACTGACCAGGTCCCCCCAGAGCACCTGAACACTATGATCTCAGGGAAGCTCGATGGCTGGCCCTCCAGGGAGCTCCCACCATGAGCCCCTGCCCACCCGTGTGCACAGGGCTGGAGCTGCCTTAGGACACTGTCTCCTCCCCTCCCTTGTTCCCTCTGCACTGGGTCAGGCTGGTGTTATTCACACACAGACTGCATCTTCAGAAAATGAGAACTCGTTTATATGACCACAAGCCAGGACGAGAAGAAACCTTAATCCAACCCATTTTTCAAATAAAGACGTCTACTCCATGGGGAACAGGGGAGAAATTCCTCCCCACACTCTGGTACTGTGAGCCAAGAGGGAACGTATGAAACCAAGCTGAAAACTCACATCCACTTACATAGGCCAAGGAGAAAAAGTCCTGATTTTTAGAACTATGCCAATAAGACTCCCTTGCGAGTAGATTCTTACTCCCAAACAAAGGAAAAGGTCAGACATTTCTTGGTGGTCTTTCTTGCTAAATGCCAGGCAAAGGTGACTTCAGATAAAATTAAAACCAAATGTGTTAAGCGTCACTTTGCAGAAACAAATGCGAACACCACATGTCGTGGTCTGTGGCACAACCACGGCCTCCGCAAGTGACGGTCACCCTTGAGGTGCCGGGCGCTGGCCGAGCCCAGAGTTCCCCAGGGGACGTTCCCACTTTCCTCTCCGGCCTTCAGCGCTCTGGGGAGACACAGCTGAGGAATCAGAAGGACTTAATCAAGGGTAAAACACAACTGTGCAGCTGTCCAAGGGACAGCTGCAGAGAAGCTCCGGAATTCGTGAGGAGAAAAACCAAGGAATTCCTACCGATTACCTAATCTTCCCCGTCCGTCTCCGAGGGTGCACAGGACCAGCCTGTCCAGTAGCATTTTCCTCTGCAGGCTCCACTGGCAGACATTCTTCTAATACTACCATTGGCATGAGCATCTTCCTACAGACCTTACAGCCAAAACACAGGGAACCATCTGATACGGACCTCACCCCTCACCCCCGAATGGCCCCCCAGAGTTCAGACAAATACCACAAGCTGTCAAAGGACAGCGGCCTCAGTCTGTCTGACAACTTGCGAATGTTTACCGAGTCTGTCTTTAGCTGACAACACCCACCCCCCCCCCCCATCAAGGATTCGTAAAGCCCACAACTTCCATGAAAATAAAATATCCCATCTGCAAATCACGCCCTGGGAACTTCTGGCCACACCATTAAAGGCTCAAGAAGAGCCTATTTGGGAAGTTTATCACTTCTGTATCCCTTTTGGGATTTGTCTGCTGAGATCTTTTCTCTGTGCCTGGGGGACCCGAAGGTTTAATGTATTTCTCTCTAAATGTGGAAAACAACATGGCTAAGAAGCCTGCTCATGGCCCAGACACATTCTCCCTGGTCAGCAGCAGGAGCCACATGACCACCCTCCTGCCTCTATTAGCCAGTATGTCCCTGGCTCAGCCTTCCCGGGGGCAGAGGACAAACACACCACTTGGGGCAGAAGCGGTGGTGGCCCCCTTGCTAGTTACAATTTGCATAAGAGCTCCTGTGAAAGCGGAGAAGTGGGTCACAGGGACCCGTTCTGACACTGTAAGATGAAATAAAGCATCCGTGTCCTCTCATCTGCACGCCACGCATGGCTCATCGGCAAGCGGCCTGCGGGGAGCAGGGGTGAGGAGGCCCTGTGCCAGGAAGATCCCGGCATGGGGGCCAGAAAGCCCAGGCTGCCCCGGAGCTGCCTCTCCGGGCTACGATGTATGCCGTGCTAGGCGCGCATCCTTGAAATCACCACCTGCTCCAGAATCTTCCGTGAGACAAAGCGGAGGGATGCAAAACAACACTGCCACAGTCCAACAATTCGGAGGGCTCCAGCATCGTCTCTGCTCTTGGGAGTGTTCCTGAAGATGGCGATGTGGCTGGTCACCAACACAAAACTTGTCAAATCTGGAATAGGAGGTTTACCCAGCTACAGACCTGAGTATGAGTGGATCAAAGACAACCCCCAAAAGACTCCAAACTACAAAGTTCTAGCGCCAGCTAAGACATCACCAGGTGGGCTGGCAGGGAGCGCATACACAGAATGGGGATGTCCATGCTGTGCCCCAGGGCACCTTTTCTTCCTGTCACTACCTCCCAGATGCCCCCAAAAAGGTGCCTAGGTGTACAGCATCCCTGTGGAGAGCCAGGCCACACTGTCTCCTGAATGCACGTGGTCTTTCTCTTCACTAGCTCCTGGGGCCTCCTTCCAAGGTTACACCCTTGAATTACCCAGGTCTGTGACAACCCACAATCTTAGCCTCCAAATGTCTCCTACCGGGCCACAAGCCTCCAAACTTTAGCTGTCCTCTTTCTAGCGCGTCCACTCCTGCTCTCTGCAGGCTCGTGAGACACATCCAGTCCTTTCCCATCTGTAGGCCCTACTCTATCCAGCCAAGGCCAAAGCACACCCCTTGTCCTCGCCCCCCGCTGCTCTGCTGGCTCCTGATGCCTCTGAGACCCCCACCTAGGCCCACCCCAAAGGTGGCTCCATCCAAACTCAAGCCCGCTGGACCCATGCTCAAGAGTGGGAGCACTGAGTCTGCATCTCGGGGCCCCACTAGGCAGATGCTCACACGGCTGGGGAAGGGGGCGGGCTGGGCACCAGCACCCCGCAGGCCCTCCGTGCAGCACTGGTCCCCCACAGGCCCATCCCAACTGTCCTAGCCTGCAGCCTGCCCTGAGAACCTGGGGGGACCACACCGCAGAGCTGCCGCACTCCAGGCCTCCCAGCCACGCTCACCTCTCCTGCTCAGAGTTGGCAAGGAGACCGTGGGCCATCCATCACATTCATCCAGCCAGCACGGAAAATACTGAATTATCTCCCACTTAATAACAGACAGAAACAAAAGCCTATCCTCCCTCTGTGTGCCCTCAGGCCGCCTCCTAAGCTCCTCCCACCTCCCAAAGAGTGCACTCTCCTTCCTCCCTTTATATCCTCCTCATCCCTCAATGGAGTCCCAGAGCTAGTGGACAGCCAGCCTCTCTGCCATCGTGATGGAATCTGTGGGCCACAGTTCCGCTCAGAGACTCCCTGTCACCTGCAGAACAGAATGCCCACTCCATACCCCGCACCCGCACGCCAGGCCCTGGATGGCCCCCCGCCACCCCTGCTGTGCAGAGCAGCTAAGGGGCTGAGCTCTGAGGCCAGAATGATGCAAAGCCTGTGTGACTTCGGGGAAGGGATCTCAAGTCTCCGAGCCAGTTTCACTTGGCAGTAAGGCCGTGATGACAGGGTAGATGTGACAATCAAACGGGACGATGTATATGAAGCATGTGTCCCAGTGCTTAACAAACATGTGCTGCCTGCTGCCTCCCAAGACCCTTCATTCCAACAGAGCCAACTCCTGTCCAGTCCTGACCACACCATACCCCACCTCCCCACAGCCTCCCGCTGGGGCTGGTATGGTAGGTCCTACTCACAGCTGGGGCCTGGGCCTCCCCGCTCCCGCAGGGGCACCCCTGGGCCACCCCTTCTCGGTATCAGTCCCCCTGCTGTGTCCTGATGCATGCCCTTTACATAACCAGCTTCCCCAGAAGATGCGGGGGGGGGGGGGGGCGACACAGGACCAGCATCTTCATCTCCCAGCTCCAGGCATTATCAGTGCTCTGCTTAATAAATGCTGCCAGGTGGTTAACTTTACCAATCCAGGCGGCTGATTCAAGGTTAATTCTGGAAGGGAGCAGCTGCGCCTTGCTCATGTTGCAAGTAATAGCAGAGGTCGGCTGATGCCCCCGTTTACACTGCTATACCACACAGCAGCCCCCCACCCCCGGGAAGCTTATCTACAAGGTCTCCAGTGGTCAGGGAAAGACAGGGAGAAGAGGGCGATTCACTTCTTCCCCTGGCCACAAAAATCCTGCAGTGCAGCTGATCCTGGGTGGCCGCCCCCCGCAAGATCGTGCCCCTCCTTCCAGGACTCGAAGCCATGCTTAGGGGTGGGGAGTTTCCAGACCGACTGCCTAGGGAAGCAGCGGCTTCACTTGGGAACTGGTCAGAAGGGAAGGGTCTGGATCCTCCAGGAAGCCCTCCAAGGCCCTCCTCCTCCCCCTCGAGTCTGGGCCATGCTAACTGTGTGAAAGCAGCAGCCATCCCAGGATGAGGAAGGCCAGCAGGGTGGCCAAGGTTCAGCTAGCCAGGGCTACCCACAGGGTACTGGGCCTTTACTGACATAGAAGGAAATACAAGCCATTGATCTCGGTGCTCAAACACTCACTGAGAACCAGAACACTAGAGGGGTGCCTGGTGAGCTCAGTGGTTCAGTCGGCTAAGCGTCTGCCTTCAGCTCAGGTGATGATCCCAGGGTCCTGGGATTGGGCCCTGCATCAGGCTCCCTGGTCAGCGGGGAATCTGCTTGTCCCTCCCCCTGTTCATGTAAGCTCCCTCTCCCTCTCTCAAATAAATAAATAAAAACTTTCAAAAGAAAAAAAGAAGAAGAACCAAAACACTTGAAATAACTTAGAACTACTGAAAAGGAAGATGATCGTGGGCCTACCTAGAGTCAATGCAAAGACCTAAGGGCCTGGACCCTGGCATGTGGCACTTGAGAAGTTTTCAAAATCCTGGCTTTCGTGTTTCCAAGGGCACCTTCAGGGAAGCTGTCAGGAGCTGCGGTGGGACCCTGTGCAGGGCATGCACTCTGGGAAGTCACCCGCAAGGGTGGCTACGTTTGTGTGTGCAAATACCACCACACTGGACCGACCGTCCAAGAATCTCCAGAGAAGTGACAGCTGGCACTGGGTGCTTCTGGGTGGGGAAAAAGTGACACTGGCCAACAGGATGTTTGCACAAAAGGACTTTTCCTCCAGATGAATGCTCCAGGAAGTCAGGAGTTCATATGCAAGGAAATGTAATGCTTGAGATGGCCGTTTACCCTAGCAAGCTGCCGAGACTCCCCACTGCTGCACACCACGGCTCTAGAATGCTCCACCATCCACAGGATGCCGCTGAATGCCAAGGCAAGGGGATAAACACGGGGCCTGAGCTGCTCACACCACCTGTGCACCACGCAGGTCACCTGGGTCCACACTCGGCCAGCCCGGCCAGAGGCAGCCTCCCTCCTGAGAAACAATGTACAAAGTGGCCACACTTTGCCAGCCGGGCACGCAGCACACCTTCAACTCTCCTACAAGCTTAGGAGCGAAATAGAACAGAAGTGATTTACACTGACTGAGGACTCTAAGGCCCAAAAAAGCCTAGCTGTGCAGGGCTACCGCCGACCAGAGAGGGTTGGCCTTGGCTTAAAAGGCACCAGGCCATCAGCAGTCCCATCATGACCCCAGAACTTCTAGCACTTCTGTTAGCCTCCCCAGGAGCTTGCTCGCCCTGACCCTCCCTCTGCAGCCCAGGGTCCCCCCTCAGTGGGCCTCAGGGCTCCGCCAGACCAACCTTGAGCTCCCCCTTTCTAGCCCTGGCCGAGGCCAGGCCTGAGGAGGGCATGCCAAGGCCAGGCTCAGCTGAAGGCCTTCAGGGATTAATTCACTTAATTCTGTTTCTATTCTCCAGTGTTCCTATAAGGTAGGTATTATTATTAGACATCTTTTACAGATACAGAAAGTTTTCATCACAGACGGTAGAAAAGGCATCCTGGACCTCAGGGTAAGGCCTGGAGCTAGACTGGGGCCCAGCGCTGCCCGGGGACGCTCAGAGAAGCACCAACTCCATGCAAGGGGAATGGCTGACAGCAGCACCCCGACCCTGCTCCCCAGGCCTCTGACCCGCAGCCCTCCATGCGACCTGCCTCCAAGGAGGGCCCAGCCAGGTCTCTGGATATGCAGAGGGAGGCCACAGAGGCAGAGTGCCAGGAATAAAACTGTGAAAGAGCTTTGCTGGAGAATGTCGGGGGTATGTCCTTCCGCTCTGCTTGCGGGGGAGGGAGAGAAGGGGGAAGGCAAAGGAGAGCAAAGTGTAAAATGTTTTGGGGCCAGGCAAGCAGAAATGCTGGTTAAAATACACACACGCGCGCCCCTCACCCTACTTCCGAGGGGTAGGGCACTGAAAGCTCAAGGTACACCAGACCAAGCTAAAACAGGCTCCTTTTTTATTTGGATCTCAAGGACAGCTACCAGTCCTGAGGTTAGTGTTATCTCCAAATCCCACCCTGGAGAAATGAGTAAATCCTCAGCTTTCCCCTCAGCCCCCATCCCTGGCTTTAACTTGGCTTCTGCTTCCCCCGCCAGCCGAGACTCTAGGGCAGCCCTGGCAGAAACACCGGCGTGGCTCCAAATCACCACATCTACTTGGGCCCGTCTCTGCCTGTGAGCCCTCTCCAGGTTCCCCACCCAGTGCCCCCAGCGCCCTGTCCACCCTCCCCCTCCTGCCCTTGATCCTGACCCTGGAAGGTCGCAGGGAAGTCTGCCAACTGGGGACCTCTTCTCCCTAAAGCGGAAATACTCACTTATAAATAAGCCATAAATTCTCACCATGAGACACATTCCGGATGTAGTTAGATCAGTCCAAAGGTCAGGGTGCTTGGAAAACCGAGCATTGCTCAGAAGACAGGCAGACCTTAGGAGGTCCAGCAGCTCAGTGCCTCCACGTGCAGCATCACAGCATGATTTCTAAAGCAAAACCTCATCACTTCCGGTGCCCAAAGACATTCTGCTAACAGACAAGTTGTGCACAAACAAGCAAAAACGTTTTTCAAAGTGGGTAAAAGTGTAGAGGAGAAATTTCCATAAATGTTTCATTGGCCACCAAGGTTTTAATGACCTTGACTATCAAGACAAATATTTCAAAGTTCATAGTCTGCTCTCGCTGCCATACCCAGTCTCACAGACTGGGGGGTTTAAGCAACAGGCATTTATTTTCTCCAGTTCTAGGGGGTAGAAGTCTGAAGTCAAGGTGTCAGAGGGCTGACTTCTTCCGAGGCCTCTCTCTAGCTTGTAGATGGTGTCTCCCCCCGTGTCTTCACATGGTGGTGCCTTCGTGCCTGTGTCCTAATGTCCTCTTACAAGGACACCAGTCACACTAGATCAGGGCCCATCCGAGTGATTTGATTTAACTTCCTGACTTCCTTAAAGACCCTGTCTCCAAACAGTCTCTGACATGCTGTGGGGCAGGGGGCTAGGGCTCGGACATATGGATTCTGGGAAAACACCATTCAGCTCCTGACAGCACCTTCATGATTAGCAAAGAGCAATTCTTAAAGGGGAGCATTTGGTGTCTAACAGTCACAAATGGATCTACAAAAGGCGTTATTTTTTTTTTTTTTCCCAGTAAATCTCAAAGCTGCCCCATCAGCAATAGGCCTTGCAAGGTGCAGCTCAACTCCAGGACTGCCCAGCACCCCAAATGGAAGAACAGTTACTAGACGTGAGAAGCTCAGGACTGGGAGGCCAGCTCTGTTTCGAGGGTGCCGATGACCAAGTACAGCCCCTCCAACTGACAGCAGCAGGGACGCCTCCGCTCAGCCTCCCTGCCACCCTCTCATAGAAACCAGGAATCAACTGCACACGTGTGAGGTGGGGTCAGTTTGGGTTTCCACCTTTCACTGGAATACTTTACTGGATTCACCTAAAACCAGGCGTGTCTTGTGCAACCATTAAACCGTCATCCTCGTATGTGGTCAGCAACGTTGACTGGAGGGCCCTAGCAGAAGCTGAACCCGACACTCCCATTTCCTTAATGCCATTACGTTAAACCACATTATTAACATACACAACTCACGATTTTAGGCTTGAAACTCTCTTATTTTTTCTTTTTCTTTCTTTTAAATGGAGCTCTAGAAACAGGGATATGATGACTGCCCTACAAAGAAGGTGTGTCTTCTTCAGACCTGAATGTCCGTTTCCATGGTGGTAATAAGACACCCAGATAAATGAAAGCAATATTCTGTCCTGCGTGGTATCCTCACTAGCAGTCATTAGCAGGAGCGTCCCCCCAGGCCAGTGGGAACAGGGGCTGCAGTCTTGGGTCATGCTGGGGTCTTAAAGAATGACTCCTTCATCTTTGCAGGGAAGGAAAAGACATGCCAGACGCCTGCATTCCTGGAACAGGATGCTTTCTTCACTTGCCCAGCCAAGTGTGTGCAGCCCTGCTGGTCACTTTCTGGAAGTATCCAAGCTCCAAGGGCCTTGTCTCACTCTGTATTGGCCCCACCCCCTTCCTTAAATCTCCAGATCCAAGACTAGGATTTCTTCCCAACAGAGATACCCCCATGGCCTGTAGGACAGAGCCTCACGGGGGCAGGGGGGAAAAGGAGCTTAGAAATTTCCACTGAACAAACTCAAACATGAATAAAGCATACTTTTTGAAATGTATCACAAACACACACACGTATGTAGTCATACATATGTGTATGAGCATGTATACTCATGTGCATGTATGATACATGATAATTATATTACCGCGTGTACATATGATATGACACACATACGTCCATATGATAATGTAGATGACTTCCCCACAGACTAAGGAATCCTGCTCCAAGGAGACCAGGGACAACAACACAAGAACCACGTGCTCTGGCTTCTCAGACAGGCCACTCTGCGGAGCACCAGACGCACACACAGCCCCGCCCTGAGAAACACTCTAGCTATTACTAGTTGATCAGATAAAAGCACTCAGGACTGTTCCATTACCTCCACCAGCTTTCCCTTTGGAAACTGGGGGTGGGGAGTATGATAGTGCGGAAATAAAGGGAAAAGGACAAAAGTAACCGAGAAGTGAGACATCAAGGCTGGGAGAGATATGATGCCATGATTCCCCAAGAGATCCCCAGGCATCGTTAGGATTACTGTTCCTAGAAACAAATTCAGGGCACGTCACTTTCCGGTCTTCTGTCTGTCATGGTTTCCACCTACAGGTTATTAATACACACCATGAAGAAACCATACACCATGCATGACTGCCAAGTATGATCTCCCAGTGGAACAAAGCGCTTTACAGAACAAAAATGGAGGCAGTGACCCTTCTATCTTCCAGCTTCTGTACACTTAATTAATTCCATGTTCGCGATTCCAGCATGAATAAATTTTCAAAGCGTATGTCTGCTTTCAAATCTAAGCTGACCTTGTATGGAATGCACAAATGTTTCTGCTAACCCAAACTAAAAAAAACCAAAACACACACAAAAAAAAAAAAACCAAAAAAGCTGGGGATCACTCTGGGTACCATAATTAATATTCCTTATTCATGAAATAGCTTTGTTTGAAATTATATGATTCAATCAGAAAGTCATTTTCTTTCCAAGTTTGTTGGGTTTCCTATATGAATACAAATCACAGTGACAAAGACACAACATAAGGACTGAAAATGCACTGCTCACTCCTTATAAATGTTTCAACTTGCTCCCGATAAAGCCATGAGCAGCAGCTCAGCTCGGAGACTCAGAATATGCTGGATACTTTTATTCTAATTTTCTTAAGACCATTTGCTGCCGTGAAAATACAGCAGAGACCCATGATGGAGACTTTTCAGAGGAAATTACCATCAAGCACTGTCCTGTGGGAAGGAAGGAGAAGGGAAGGTCCTCAGAAAGCTCTGGGGGTTAAGATGAGAGCACATCACCTTCAGGACTGGCCGGGGGCACCGCTGACTACCAATATCCAGCTCCTGTCACTTGTTATGTGTCACTGTCCTGAAATCACTTCCTCTCTGCTAAACCCACGCATGGAGGCCCAAGGATGACCTTCAGTTGGGTGAACCACTCTTTATTCCGGTCTCCACGTTGAGACAGTGACGTACCTATTAAAATCCTTCTTCTCATCACATCAGCAGCAGTGTACGTGATGTGGTTTATGGTGTCCCTTTTCAATCGTCATGTATTAAAATATTCAATTGGAAAATCTGTTTCCTTCATCTTACCATGTAGCTACAAAGTTAAGCAACCCCAGCTGTCCAGGAAATGCCACCGCTATGATCACATTATTGGGCAGAGAAGAATCATTTGGGCCTCCTGTCAACCATTTCATATGCTACACACAGAGGCCCAGGGAAGAAGCAGCAGCAGCAAGAGGAACAAGAGCTCACATGACATTAAATATACGTTGTGAATAAAAGCCATCCTTGCAGTCCAGACTGAAATTCGCAGCTAGAGAACATGGATTCTACCTTCCTCCCAGTAACTGTTAGGACTTCTCTTCATTCTTGCTCTGCATTTTCTAATTCAACTTGTGTTGTTGAGGAGCCGGGAGTGGCTCAATCAGTTAGGTGTCTGACTCAATCAGTTAGGTGTCATGAGTTCGAGCCCTGTGCTGGGCTCCATGATAAAAATTTAAAAAGAAAACAGACTTACATTGTTTTTTACAAGGAAGGTTATTTTTAATCTTTAAACTTGGATTTGGGCTGGCTTTTCAACAATTCTGTTTATGCTCTGAACACATATAAATGACTTAAAAAGCTATCTCTCTGTTCTGCTCATAGTGACCACCTTTCAAATCCTTCTTGGAAAGTTTTCCTTTACTACTGAATCCATCCAATAACATGCAAAGTTGGAACGGATCACACAGAAGAAACCAGTGAATCTATACCCCTTTTCTTTAAGTAACAAAGCAAGAGGGTGACCCATGCAGCAGCTGGGTCCAATTTCCTTCTTGCAGAAGAGGGAAGGGTTTCAAGAGGTCAAGAAGTTGCCCAAGGAGTTGCCCAGGGCTGGAGAGCTCGTACGTGGACAGTGAGGGAAGTGGACCCAGGCTCCTCAGTGGAGGAGGTGCCTCAGGTCCAGAAAGGTGGACCCTCCTCAGTGCTGTGCTGCCATCCCACACTTCTTACGGGTGGAGGAACTGGGGTCTTTCCTGCTCTGATTCATCCCCGGCGTTCCATGAGGCCTATGAAATGACACTGGGGATCTCTGGCATTGCCATGAGTGCCCCTCCCCCAACCCCAAGTAGAACACTGTTCCCTTCAGTTGTGATCGGTGTTGTCACCCCACAGACACCTGATCAGCTCATTTGCTGACGGCAGTTCCTCAAGCTTGAGTGAGAGTAGGAGACAGGGAGTCTCAGAGACACAAGGACTCAGGGGAGGGCCTGAGGCTGGGAGGCAGAACCTCAGTCTGGGGTAGACAGAGGCTGGAGCGTGACCAGACGGCCTGGGTGGTGTCCCTGATAACCGTGGAAGCAGGGCCCAGCCACAGGGGTCAGGCGTGCTGCTCCCAGGAGGGCAAGCTTGAAGTGCGTCTATCTGAGAACTCACCAAGACCCTTTCCACTGCCATCCAGAAAGCAGGTCAGCGAGTCCCTTGCCCAGTCAAGGTGTGAAGGTCAGCCAACCGCCTTCAGTATGGGGTATAGTTAGCATCACTCTGTATCTCTTTCCCAGTTAAATAACCATTAAAAAATCAAGTTCAAAAAATAAACATGGTATGCTAAACCTTAATCATTTCATCCTAGAAGACCCCTGGTGTGATATAAGACTGATTTTTGTCAAAATAAGACATTTTCAGAAACAGTATCTTACCTTTAAACACCCACCCATCCCTGTAGGCTGTTTTATATCCTCTCTGGAACAAGACAGGGTGAAAATATAAACCAACCCATCAATCACTGTGAAAATCTCTATTTAGCCTAGATTCCTAGAAGCATAATTCCCAGGTCACGGTGTAGGAACCTTTCATTGATTCAACATTTCCAAACTGCTTTCTAGAAAAGGTAAATGATTTCAACTCCATCACTGGGAGTGTGGGGGGTTCAACGTTCCCACCCCTGCACCCTTGCCCACCAACACACAAGCTTCTTCTGGTAACAGGCCATCTGACGCCCAAAATAAGATCATAGAAATGGGTGTTTCTATGTCCTTGTCATCAGTGATTTTAATGTTTGCTTATTTGCTCAAATAACAACATCTCAGATTAGCTGGGCTTTGTGCATTCCATTCATCTATAACATTCACTGCAAATATGTTGTCCTTAATTTGTCAAAATGGGGATCAGAGTCCATCAAAAAGAAAGAATTTTAAGAATATTGCTGATACGAAGAACCAGGGCACAGTATCCTCAGTGGTAGCAAATCTCTCTCCTGTTGGCATTACCCATCCAGTGGTTTCCATCTTGTGTTGGCTGGGGCACATGCTAGAATAAAGCTTT
Source organism: Meles meles (assembly GCF_922984935.1). NCBI lineage: Eukaryota > Metazoa > Chordata > Mammalia > Carnivora > Mustelidae > Meles > Meles meles. Next base: position 43,127,038 of record NC_060074.1, on the reverse strand, counting down.
TCTAGACTTTTAGATGCAGCTGAAGCTAAGCTCACAGATTTGCAATTTGTAGAAACCATGCTTTTTTCTACTTTGAAAATTGGTACTTGTTTTCACATTGAGCTTTCCGTGTGCTATTTGCCAGGTGTTCCTCAGAGCAACAGGGTGGAGGGTGAATGCACGTGCAAGAACCCCCAGGACCTCAGAAGGCACCGCTGGCTGCGTGCTTCAGTATGAGTGTGCAGAGTTTACTTCCTTCTCTTCTGGTGCATCATCAGTGCCTGGAGCTGCCATGGAGAACAGCTAACCTGGGATGGATGGATGGATGGATGGATGGATGGATGGATGGATGGATGGATGGGTGGGCCAGCCAATGGGACATGCAGAAAGAGGGGAAAGAGCAGGGGAAGGGTGTGGGGGGGGGGGGGAATGAGTGAATGAATGAACCCACAAACCCACCCAGTTCCCAGGGCAGCAAGGGACTCCCTCCCAATGTCTCCACTCCCCCAAGATCTGATCCATGCTTATTTTCAGCTTTTTCATCCAAAGATCATGCTCCAATCAAAAAGACATTTTTCTGACTGCCTACCACCACGGTCAACCACTTTGATTTACTGAATTCTGTTGCTTCAGAAACTCCATAAATTAACCCAAGCTTGAAATTAAAAAGCCACTGCTTTGATATAAGAGGCACTCCAGAATAAATAACAAGAGAAGCTAGCCCATGATCTAATGGAAGGGCTGAAGTATTTCTAATTGATTTCCTTTTCATCAACCCATGATGCTTAGCGACACATGATGCATTGCATGGTACCCTTTGAAATCATGGAACTTCTAGGCAGTGTTCCTTGGCATGTGGTCCCCGGACCAGGAGCGTCTGCAAATATATGGCACCAATGTTAGAAATGCAGAGTCTTGGGCGCCTGGGTGGCTCAGCTGGTTGAGTGTCCAGCTGTTGCGTTTTGGCTCAGGTCATGATCTCAGGATCCAGAGATCAAGCCCCGCATCAGACTCTGAGCTCAGAGAGGAGTCTGCTTTGAGATTCTCTCCTTGACCCTCCCCCGACTCTTGTGCACAGGCACTCTCTCTTTTTCTCAAATAAATAAATCTTAAAAAAATTTTTTTTAAAAGAAATGCAGTCTCGGGCCCCACCCCAGACTCCCTGAATCAGAATCTCTGAGGGCAGGACCCAGGAATCTGCTTCAAAAAGCCTCCCCCAGATCCCTCTCATGCATCTCTACACAGTGTGCAAAAGCACCACACTAGGGCACAGAGTGTTGGTATCTTTTCCGACATTTCAGATCTAACAGATTACATTTTAGATAAACAATCGACTCAAATGTCTTAAAATGACTGATTTAGTAAAAAGCCAAATGTTCTCTTTTCCCCACCCTCCCTCCCTCCCTCATTTTCCTCATTTTTGGAAGAATGGCACACCATTTGAAGGATCATTAAAATAACACATTTTAAAAAGACATATAAAAGTGTGAGAGGCTTTTAAAGTGTGACAAAGTCAAGGATGGAATAATGGAAAAATTAGAACTTTGGAAGCAGAGACAGAACTGCACCCAAAAGGTCACTGGGACTTAGTTTGTCATAGAAAAATAAAACTTCTCTGCTAGACTCACTCTCTGGTTTAGGAAAAACTGACACTCCTCTATGCCCCACCAAGTCCTCCAGGAGCTCTCTGCCCAGTGACCACACTTACCTCCCCTGGGGTAGGGGGTCACCTCCTCCAGGGAGCCCTCTGCCCATCTCCCTAAACAACAATACAACTAAATTCCAATGCACAACCAGCACAGGGTTTTTTGTTGTTGTTTTTTTTTAAAGATTTTATTTATTTATTTGACAGAGAGAGATCACAATAGGCAGAGAGGCAGGCAGAGAGAGTGAGAGGGAAGCAGGCTCCCCGCCAAGCAGAGAGCCCAATGCGGGACTCGATCCCAGGACCCTGAGATCATGACCTGAGCCGAAGGCAGTGGCTTAAACCACTGAGCCACCCAGGCGCCCCCAGCACAGGGGTTTTAAGTAAACCTAAAAATACTTCACTACCCTCCTTTGGGACTCTCATAAAAGGTACACTGTCCCGTGTGTCCTCTAAGACCCCATCAGAGGAGCCACTGCACTGACCTGGTGTCAGCAGGGTGACCAGGGCTGGGACCAACAGCAACACCAGGAAAGTTGACCCAGCTCAGGCGTTCAGAGCAACTCAGGCACAGGCCGTGGGCCCGTTACACCCGCTGGCATTTGGTGCCGTCAACTTACAGAGTGGGTACCTCTACCCTTTAAGTTTTTCAGACAACCAGCTAGAGGCTTAGAAGGGGTCACTCAAGTTGCACAGCAGAGCAGGAGAGGAGGGACGGGAATCTGAACTCAGGTCAGACTGGCTGCAAACCCCTGGCTCCTGATGGAGGCGATGGAAAACACGAACGAGGAGGGGAGGAGGAGGGCTACAGGCACAGGCCAGCACGTCCCTCCCCGACCTCAGCTTCTCAGGCTGTGGCTGAGTTCACAATGCAAATGGAAAACCGTCTTTCTTGGGGAGGAACCTCGCCACCAAGGGTGGGGGGGGGGGTGGGCGGGGGAAGGAACCGCGCCCACTGAGCTTGCTGCGTCACTTAAGGCACTTTAATTCAGGCAAGTTTCAAGCCATCTCCCGAGACTCTCCATGGGTCCTGCCTCTGTGCATCTCCCTGTGAAGAGGGACAGGGCCACCCCCTGATGGCCCATCCCTGGACAAAAATAGAGCAAAAGGAAAGAAAACAATGTGAAGATCACCGCCCCGGGACAGGGGCCTGCAGAGCAGGTGGAGAGGCTGAGGGTGACCCCGAAGTTGCAGGAAGACAGAAACAGATGGAAGCGGCGGACACCATGGATACATGGCCAAAGCCTCCTCCATACTGGCCCACGACCGTGGGGGATTTTCAAAGAATAATGTGGGAGCAGTTGTCCTCAAGATAAGAAGTCATCTGGGTTAATCTCAGTCACCCTAGTACTCCTGACCTTTTTTGATCATACTGGGTGAAGGGTATTAACTGAACGGCAACAATCTACTCTAATCCAGACTGAGGGGGCCTGAGAGAGAAGTGAGTGGCCGTGTGGTCCACGATGCGGGGCAGGGAGATGCCAGCCGCCCACTGCCACACCGTCAGGTCCTGGACCACAAAACAATGATGAGATCGGACGGAGCCCTGGCAGAACTTCATTCTAGATGTAAGAGTCCACTCCACGAACAGCAGGATCTCTTTCGCAGACCACTACGATGGGATTCCTCCACTGAGGAGCTCCATAAAGCAGGTTCAGAGGCCTCCCGTGACAGCGGACACATCCCCATCACTCAGGTGGCCTCAGGTAGGTATTTGCTCCTTGCTCGGCAAGTCACTTAGACACTTTAATGGCAGACAGACTGCAAAGTGTTGTCAAGGTGGTAATTATTCTCATTCGCACGCAGTTGTGACCAAACCATCAGTCAGCGCCTCAAAACGCAAACACACATCCACCCTTCATGCTGCCAGGTGACTCGCACCATGTAGACGCCGGCCCTGGGCTGACCGTCCAGGATGGATGGACTCACGCCCCGCAGCTCCTCGTATGCTAGCTGAATCTTTCTCGCAGAGCATCTCGGCACCGTTGTGAGCCCGCCTTTTATTTTACGTACAGCTCACAGTATTCGCTTTTAACGCTACCAGGCGGGGCTGGCGGCAGTGCGCCCGTCTCAGATGGGGAGCCCCGCCCCGGCCAGCGGCACCCCCCACACATCAGTCTGCTCTGCCAAAGCCCCTCTGTGAAGACAGAACAATGACACAGTATCAAGAAAGTATCCCCATGCAAGTCAATCCATCTGAAACCTCCATCAACAGGTCCCAGGGCACCAATGGGTGCGGCAGCACATGGCAGGACCTCAGCAACCCAGTCTGCCGAGCTGCGTTTCGGGTCATGGGTCAAACCCCAGAGCCCCTTCTTCTTCAGCCAACCTCTTCTCTGAGATTGCCTTGTGCGCTGGGGGTCTGACCCAGCTTCACCTCATGCTCATTCATGGACAGCTGAATGACTCCCTCCCAGGGGAGAGACTACTGCCGATCCCCAGCTCGGGGGGTTCAGGCTCTGTGAGCAGCCCGTGAATTTCAGAGCCGAGAATTATCATGTGTTCCCCTTCCATAACCAGGGGCGCTCCTCTGTGCCTGCAGGGTGTAGACTCCTTGGAGCCACCTGAGTAAGCACCAGCATGTCCAAGAGATGAACGTCAACAGCCAACGCTCAGAAGTCCCCAGGGGCGCGCGCGCACACAGACACACACACACACACACATCCGTGAGCATGCCACATGACTGTGCAAGGGAAAGAGAACGCACTGGCCGCGTGCTGTGTCCTCATCTCGCTCCTCCTCGGTATTATCTCATCCGGAAGAAATCTAACTGGGCTCCAGGATTTCTGCTCCCAGCCTCTCATCTTGCCTCCAAGGATTCCCTCCAGTCCTCCCCAACCACCTGCAGTGGAAGCAGCTCAAAGAGCCCCGGGACGCCTGCAAGGTCCACTCTGCACGGCTTAACAGGCTCCCCATTTCCAGAACGTGAACCCTGCTCTGCAGCCCGGAACCCCCACATTGTGGCCAGGGAGCCGCCTCCCTGCCCTTTCCACACCTCCTGTAGCACAGGCACGAAACGAGGCAGCAGGCCCCAGGGCTCTGTCTTCTGCCAGCTCTGATTAGATGATGGGCTCTCCCTCGGGGGAGGATCACAGGGCGCAGAAGGGCCAAATGCGCAGCTGGCTCTGCTACCAGGGACTCTATTCAAGAGACAGTGTAGGGGGGAGAGAAGTCGTGTTCGCCAAAGTCTATGTCTAAGATATGCTTCAATGGAGTGCTTCTCACTTTCTGGCTTCCTGTCCAAAGTCAGGGAAACAGGACTGTGCTCAGACGGATCCACATGATGACCTGATCTCCTGGGGCCCCTGAAGATGGAGACGGTCGATTCCCAGCGCACCCCCAGGGAAGATGTTTTGGGTCTTACTCGGTAACCCCAAACAGGTAGATTTCCTTTACACCACACACAGAGTTAGCTTCTTCCATTTCTTCCATGTCATGATGATCACTCTTCCCTGAATTAAAAAATAGTTCAGAGAAAATCACGAACGTCCTCTATACTTTCCAAGACCCCATATGTTCATGGGCATCCTTTCCCTGGGCCTCTGTTCCCTCCCCTGCAGCTGGAAGGCAGAGGAAGAAGACGGTTACTGAGGTCGCTCCCCAGCCCTCCTGAGGGAATCTGCTGCAAAGCCAAACTGATCCCCGACTCACATTTTCTTCCTTCTAAAAGCAAGAATTACGTCTGTGCTTCCTCATAAACACAGCTCTCCACTGCCGTGTGACTTCTGAAGCCAAAGGAACAATGATTCCCCTCCCAGTGAATCAGCCGAGCGGAGGCCAGGGCTCTCCTGCCCTCACCGGCGGACCTGCCTTCGGATAGCTGGCCCCTGGGGACGCCTTTGCCAGCAGCTGCTGGGACACATGGAGGGTGGGGAGGGCAAGTCCAAGCATGACTGTGCACTGAATTCCTGGAAAAACCAAGGCTTGAATCCCAACACAGATGCCTCTGGGGTGTGCCAAGGCACTCCTGGACAACCCCGGGGACGGTCCCTCCAGCGAAACGCAGAAGGCTCTTCTGATCTCAAAGCCAGGCTTTCCCTCCTAGGCCAGAATCTCTTCCGTGATGCCAGCGGTCACAGCCCCAGGAAGACACATGTGGAAAGGCCCCAGCCACATTTCCTTGTAAATCCTCCCCACCAAATGGACTTTAGGGACCTCAGGGAAGAAAGAAACGTACACCTGAGAAAGAGACCCCACTGTAGCAAGCAGCCAGCAGGTCCTGGAACGGGAGTCCCTGGTGCTGGGATGGCTGAGCTGGGTGGGGAGACGCGCATCTCAGACACGGGTGCTCTGGGACCCTCTGGGGAGCAATGTGGAAACACAGGGCAGTGGATGATGTTAGAAACAGCCATTCAGTAGTGAGCAACCCACTGCTCGTGGAAAGGAAGGGAAGACAGAAACACAGGCAGAAGCAAGGCGGAGAGGACCCTGGGCCACCACGGAGATACTGAGCCTGAAGGCTAGGTTATCCAGAAGAACACGCTAGCCAACGTTTCTAAGCAGCATTATAGGAGCCATCTCTGCACCCAGATCCAGGTCAGAGCAGGATGTGTGGAAAGGAAGAAAGGAACACAGGTAAACTGTTGAGACTGGTGAGATCAGACTTGGGGGTGGGGGGGCATCTTCTTTACTGATTAGTTCCTACACAGTGGTAATGTTGTAGCAAAGCTGTTTGCGGAATAAAATGTGTATTTTTTACACAGAGAAGACGATGTCACTCAAAGGCTGAATGAGAAAAGTGAAGGCTCTAGACAGACAGAGGACAAGCAGTTCTCTGAGGGACGCCACCTGGCCGGCAGCCCCATGGGGAGGAAAGGAGCCCCACGACACACCCAGAGAAACACCGACACAGCAGCTCAGCACCTCGACTTTCTGACATTTACCACGTGCTGCTGCAAGGAAAAGGCAGGCATTCTGAGCACGCACACGTGCACACGCAGGGTTTCTTGTCTAATTTTAAGTTTCCCTGAAATACAACCACAACACATTAAAAAAAAAAAGCACATTTTGGGGACATACCCATACTTATGTATAGTTTGACTTGTCTACATTTGAGGGTAAGATTAGAGACTATTTTTTAAAGTTCAGAAGTGCTGTGGTACATTGTTTCGGGTAATGTACAGGTCTGCCCCACTGCATTTCTGTAATTGGCTGGTGGGCAAGGACATGTGCTCTGGCTGATTTATGGGAAATGCCTTCCAGTCGTAGGCCGAAGGAAACTCCCAGGGGGAAAAGCACTCTTGCGGGTGCAGGCAACAGGCTCATCATTACTCAAATGCCAGGCCCGAGACCGTGTGATCAGACCCAAGAACAAGCAGAGGTAGATGGGGAGGCTTCATCACCTGTCTTGACCCCCAGAAGAACAGCCCAGGACTCCTCTCTCCTGTCTCCCTGCGAACCAAACTTCCAGCCAGTTCACTTTTCCTGGGAAAGGAAAGAATGCGCTTTCCTGCACTCCTTCTCAGGCCAGCAGACCAAAGGGAAGTTCAAAGGGCGTGCCCTGCAAGGTCTTTAGAATTTGTCCCCAAGCCATTCTCCATAGGTGATAGGGGACAGACTTGGTCGCTGGTACCAGAGCCTGCCAGTTCCCGGCTTCCTCTGCAATCCTCCCCAATTAGACAGCTTAATTACAGACCCGCCCTACTTATGGACTAGAGCCGCGGGGAAACTCAACTCCTTACTGGCTTCTAATTAGGCTGAGCCTGTCAGTCCCCGGGTTGAGAAAATGGTATTTGGGAGTTTTAGGATTTCTTTGCTTCTGGGCCCTGAGATGGTGACTTGATCTGGGAGGTAACGCCCGGTGCATTCCTTTTCTGGAAGGCAATCCTTCTGCCTGGGTAGGGCTGGCCTCTCCCAACCCTTGAACTTCTGAGGGGAGGAATACCACCTTCCCTTCTGGCCTGGGGCCATAATGGCCATTAGGCACCATTTTTCCTTCTAAACTGCACAGTAAACCAGTCAGAATCCTGGGAGATGGGCCAGCTTGGACCAAACAGAAGGCAGGAAATGTGACAGATATCCCGGGCTCACACAGCACAGTGTCCATGTTTCACCTGGGAATCAAGCAGAGACAGCAGGTCCCTGAGTGGCTGTCCACAATCGGCCACCTCAGTCAGGGGGACGGCACCAGTGAGTGACGGTGTCGACACACCTTGGGAGGAAAGAGGGAAGCGCCTGTGAACCAGGAACCGGAAGTTCGTGGCCCTGGAGGCTGATGACCACATCCCACGGGGACACCAAACACCCGAGGAGATACTCGTGTCAAGGAAAACCGCAAGTGATTTTTGAGCAACCCTGGGTCCCTGAACCTTGTAAGGGACCCATCACAGCTACACAGATGCCAATTTCCTAAAAGAGAAAAACTCTCTATACCTGACATGACCAGGTCCTGAATATTTCAACACCTAACAAATGATCCAAAAAAAAAAAAAAAGCCCTAGAACAGTTTAACCTGCCCTGAAAGCGGTTTGGTTTTGTTCTGTTATCTCCCCACAGCTCTGATCAGCAGCAATGAACAGACCAGCAACAGGGGTCAAACATGCTATTTTGGGCTTGGGAGACACAGCAGCACAACAGGCCGGGCTCCGTCACGCTCTGAAAGTGAGAGAGACTCTCTCGGGTTCCTCCTCAAACGACATACACCTCCTATCTGCCCAGACACACAGACAGCGGAACCAGGGAAGGCCGGGGAGCACTGCGTGGATGGGGGCACGCCCCACCGCACATGAGATCATCCCACCACGCTGCCACATCTGCCCTGGGGCCTCGGCCTCACCGCCCAGCGGTTGCTGAGCAACCGGTCCAGCTGGGGAAACAAATTCCTCCCTCGGCCTCCTCGACCCCTGCCCACCCTGGAAACTCTGGGATTCCCCCCTGCCCACCCTGGAAACTCTGGGATTCCCCGGGGCTCCATCTCAGGCCCACTTCTCAGGCTACACAATCCTCCTGGATGAGTTCATCCATCCCTAAGGCTTGCCCCAGTCCCTAGATAACCTCAGAATGCTCCTGCTCAGATCTGAGCCTCCAACGGCCCCTGGCCCAACAGCCTTCAGGAACAACCCCACTCAGCCACCCCCACAGGCACTCGACACTCAACAATGACATGGCCAAAGCAGAACACACCCCAGACCCACCCCCAAACCTGAGAGCCACCCGGGGTCATCTACCCAGCCCTGAGCCTCACTCCCAGCCCAAATCCTACCAACCACCATGGTCCCAGGCCAGGAGGGAAGGTGCTACTCCTCCAATCTCCCTCTGATCTCTCCAGACTGACTCCCTTCCTTCACCTCCATGGCTCTTTGTAGGACAATGGTTTCCTAACAAGCCATTCTGCCCCACAGGGGACATTGGACTAGACTGCCTAGAGACGTGTTTGGTTGTCACCACTGAGGAGGCGTTCCTGCTGGCCTCTGATGGGTCTGGCAGCCACGGAGGCTGCCACACATCCCAACAAGACACAGAACAGCCCCCTCAACAGAGAATCGTTCTGCTCAAAATGTCTATCGTACCCAAGTCGAGAACCCCGTTTTAGGCCAACATCATCCCTCTCTTGGATTATGAGCTTCCTGGCTGGTCTCCCCCCACCCCCCACCCCAGTCTCTCCTTCCCCACTGCCTGTGCTCCACAGAGGAGCCAGGATACACATTTGACTCCAAGACCCAGACAATCACCAGGTTCTTCTTCCCCCAACCCCAGAGAGCAAAGCTGATGACTTGCGAGCTCCCATCACAAACAGCTACTATCAATACTGTGCTCCTTTTCTCTTCCATCCTTTACCTGTGTATGCATAGACCATTTTTTTTTATTTGCAATTTTTTAACCAAACTGAGATAATAATTAACCATCTTATAACTCGTTTTCAATTTAACAAAGTGATGTTAGCATTTTCCCACATCATTCTGATGTTTATCTCTACATTCTTCACAATTTTTTCCTGGGGACACGCTCCAGTTTTCTTCCCGGTTGGAGCCAATGTTTATGAGACACGTACATGTGCGGGGCATCAGACCAGACTAAGACAGGACCCTCCAGGGGCCCCAATTCCCGGAGCCACAACCGTGACAGTGTCACACTCACCTGCCAAGGTCGCAACATCTTGGGGCTGAACATGGTTATCTAGTCTAACTTCGTGTTTTAGAGCCAAGGACACCTGGCCCAGGGAAGCAGGAGGGACACAGCCAGGCCATAGGGCCAGTGTGTGACACCACCAGCTGCATCTGTACTTACAGGCCACACCTCTAGAACATGGCATTACTTCACCTTCCCAGCTGGAAAGATCTGAAAATGCTGCCTGCTGGCCCAGAGCACCTGGCTCCCCGTTCCTTCGAACCATAGCTACATTCTGAGAGACCAGGAGGTGCTGGGCACCTTCCAACCCTATCGGGCAGGCCAAACCCTCAGCGTGCAGGTCAAGAAATGGAGGTCAAGGACACCTGCCAAACAGCACGGGCGCACAATCACTCAGGTGGCGTTTTAGCTCCCAGCCCCGGCTTGGTAGTGGAAGCCACAGAAATCCCTGGTCTAAGAGTCCTGGAGGCTGGAAGTCCCAGACCAAGGTGTGGGCAGGGTCGGTTCCTTCTAAAGCTGCAAGAGCGACTCTGGCGGCCGGCGGGCCATCTCTGGGGCTCCTCTGCCTTCATCACCACGTGGTGTTCTCCCGGAGGCAGGTCTGTCTCCACATCAGGACCGCTGGCTCCAATGTCGCCGCATGCCAACCAACGACACCTGCAATGAAGCCTCTGCCACAAGGGGTCACATTCTGAGGTTCTAGGGGTCAAGACTCAGCATATGGATTCCACAAGGACACAACTCAGCCCATCACAGTAGTGTGACAAGGATTCGGTGAGGCCAACTCACCACTAAGCCAGCAGAGTTCTGGGATTCTGATGTGGAGGGTCCCACAGGCTAGAGGAGGGGGCGCTTGGGCCTCCAGAAGGGGAAAGCCTCTTGGTTCTGCACAAGTCCTCTTACACCCCCAACATTTACTCAGAGGGCTCACAACTGCCCATCCACTGCCCTTCCCACAGCCACGACCATGTCCACAATCAACGAGCTTTCCCTTCCTCTTCCTTCTCTGAGTCCAGCAGCCCCACAGCAAATTGGTGAGGACTATGTTTATCTTTTAGTAGTCTCCGCCAAAGGCACAGGGCACGGGACACTACCCTGTTCCCTGCATGAGGCCAAAGTCCTGGAAAGACGCCCACAAGGCGCATTCACTGAAGGAAAGAAAACCACAGCTGAGGGGGATGGAGCCTTCAAGACCAGCCTCATTCCCCAGAATCCTGTTCTCTGGAAGATGAGATTTTAAAGCACGGAAAGGAAAAAACACTGTCCTACCTAGTACAACATCCTTCAACTGTCCCCGCCTCACACAAGCCCCCGTCCCCCAGGGCGGTGGCTCCCAGGGCACAGCTCTGGTGGAGGGAGGGGCGGAGTTCTGCAAAAGGCCCCACGGACAACGCTGTCACTTGGACTAAAAAAGCCACTGATCTAGTTGATTCTTTCCAAAACTAAAATCAAAGTGCATCCTTTCTTGATGTTCTTGTTTCTCTGAGCCTTAAACCACCTTTGCCAAAGAATTTAAATAATCTCAGAAACGGGCATTTTCTGAAGGACGGATGAAAGAGTTCATCCACCTTACAAACCTGAGGACTACCAAATATTCAGGGCAACCTGCTCTTCCAGGCGGGTCTACAGGCAAATCCCACGAAGCAGAAATGGAAGCAGAAAGCAGAAATGGAAGGGATACCAGCAGCATGCTCCGCGAGCTTGTGTGAGCACAGCGCCTTCATGGAAGTGTGTCCCTTCCTTCCCAAAATCACTTTGGGTAGGTATTCGGGTAGCTACTGTCTTTCCTTTCAAAGACAAGAAGGCAGAGGCTCAGAAAGGTGTAAAAACGCACCTAATGCCACACAGCTGGGCTAGGAGGTCAAGGCTCAAACTCTGGACACCTGTTACTTACACCTCAGGTGCCTCTTGACCACCAGGTCCTGGGGCAGAAGGTTGCACAAGGTTCCCCGGCAGGGAACAAACGTTCACACTTCTGAGAGCCAGCTGGTCCCCGAGCTGAGGAAGGGCCACAGAAAAACCACACAGGTCTGAGATCACACAGCTGACCGCCACCAGACAGTTCAAACGGTCAAACAATTCCAACACTACCCAAGGATGATACTATTTTGATGCACAGAAAAACCAGCATTCTATGCTTCAGCTGCACAAGTGAAAGTGGGAGTGGGCGGAAATCGGAGAGGAAAGCCTCACTCTGAGCAGGCTCGCTGAGGAAGGGCTTGCTGACACTTGCAAACATACCAGAAAGATGCCCCGCATCCCCCCGCCCCCCACCGGCCAACCCCCAACCCTGAAAGGTTCAGCCTTCCTCTGACCATCCGCAGTGTCACGGACACAGCTGGTCACAGCACAAGGTGGTGCAATTGATTAGGGATGGGACGAGGTCACAGCCTGAGATGCTCAATTTTGACACAAGACCGAACTTTCTGATGGACCATGTCTGGGCTCTGGTTCCCATGGGAAGCCGGGAAGGCTCTGTTTCTGGAGAGATCAAGACAGCTGAGGATGCCCTGGGGGCCTTCCCAAGGCTGAGCTCTATTGTTTCTGCAGCACCACAGGCCGGGGTCCACAATTACTATGGCGGTGGTATTGCTGCTGCTGTGGTTAAAATTCCCAAGGCTGGGGAGGGGAAATGGGAACCGACAGGACGGTGACCCTGCCTGGCATGGAGCTGGCTTGGAGCAGTGCGCCTGTGCAAACTCAGGCACGGATTGGCAAACACAGACAAGAAATTATTACAGCGCCGAAAAGAAGAAATTCGAGAGATCCACGACTGTGGGACAAGCCAGTGAAAAGCCCTACCATCTGTCTTAAAGCCACAGCTGCTGCCTTCCGTCAGCATCCAGCCCACGCATGAGGGACCCCCTGCTCGAGGATTCCGGAAACTCAGGGCACCCGGCTGCACCTCCGCGTGGGGGAGAGGGGGCTCAGGCAAAGTGACACTCGGGAGACCCCCCAAGCTCCCCCCCGTGAGGGGCTAAGACCCCACAGTGGGCTCGGTTTTGCAGGACACTGGGCTGTCCATCCTGCACAGGAAGGGCCAGCCAGGTCGGCCACTGCAGCCCCTTCCACTTTCCAGCTATCAAGCTCCTGCACAGAGCGCTAAGACAACCATCAATCTCAAGAGGAACAGCAAGGTGAAAGGGCACGTGTTATAAACCACACACCAACGTGCCATCAGGCTTTGCCTGCGTGTATCCTGATTGACCGGGCGTTGTTCCAACAGAGGAGAGAGCCTCAACCCCCTAGAGAGAAGCCCAAGGTGACATGGAAGGTTCTCGGCTGCAAGCACCTGCCCGATTCCAGCTCAGGAAACCAGCTGGCTGACACGTGGCCACCAGCCCCTGGGGTGTCCCTGGCCAGCCAACAGCCCACCCAGAGTTCCCAGGGCTATAAGCAGCACGAGGAGCAGAGGGAATCCTGGGGGCTCCAGAGTCCACAGGCCTCTGCCCTGACCATTCTCCCTCAGCCGCAGCATGGCCAGTGGGTGCCGGGGCAGCGGCCAGGCAGTCTCCCCAGAATGTGGCTCCAGAGAGAAGAGCCAGCATCCGAAAGCCGCTGTTTTAATTCACCTGACGACACTGACCTGCCAGGAGGCTTAGCTCTGGGCTGGCAGGCAACACAGTCTCAGCCTGCATAGGAACTTGACGTGGCCTTTAACCATCGGCGACAGAGAACCCTCAACCATCAGTGGCTTCAGCAAGACTGAGAGGTATTTCTCCGTCATGTCTCCAGGGGAGCTGTCCCACATGGCTGGTGGCTCCAAAAGCCCAGACCTGTCTCCGTGCCAATGTGACCGTCACTGTCGTGGTCCAATACACACACAGGCAACAGAGGGGAAAAAAATGGGGGGGGGGGATGGGGCAAAGGGACCCACCCACTCTTTTGTAATGAGATTTACCAAAAGCAGCCACATAATAACTCTACACCTACCAGCACGAGAGGCTTATTCTGGACAACCCAGCAGAGGACCAATCCTGACAACAACCAACACCTCATTAGCATTTCCCATGTGCCACCTGCACGTCCAAGCATTTGCCTGTGCACCCCTGAACTTCCACGACAACCATGTTTCATAGATCTGCCTCCCCCTCCCGCCGCCGCTCCAGCGGAGGACACCAAGGGAGAGGTTGCGTCACCCACCTCACCAGGCCCCTGCAGACAGCAGCACAGGGAGGCTGGCACTGGGCGGCTTACGGTAAGCCGGGGAAGACAGCTGCCCCTCCTGGGAGGAAGAGGCACGGGGGACACGTGTCCCCAAGAGGGGTGCTCTGTGAGCCGAGCAGGGCACACCAGCCACAACCAAGACCCCATGGCTTGCTCCTGGGGCACAGGCCCCCTCTTGACCAACAGTTTCCCTGGGGGGTGAAACCCCCACCCCGGCTCCCCCTTCACCCTGCCTCAGTGTGGCTACTCCCAACAGCCTGGCCCATCCGCCATCCCTCCTCATGCCAGGCTCCGTGCGTGGCTTCTCCCTTCACACCCTCAGGGGACCGTTCTGCAGACCCAGGACCTGACAGCGCCGGCATCAGCCAACTGGCGGTTTACACATTAGAGGGAAAACGCTCAGAGGGTTTCTGCGTGTTTATCCGCAGGAGCAGTGAACCCTGACGATGGGGCCGCCCTTCGGTGGACGGCTCCTCCAGCGTGGGGGCGCCCCCCAGCTCGGCACTGCCAGCCCATTTGCATATGAAGGAGCGAGGCTGGAGGGCCCTGTCAAAATATTTTTTGACAGGCCAGAGACGCGTTTTATGACACGATTCTCAGTTAGCAGGGAATGTGTTCACAATATGTTTCCGCAATCTGCCGGTCTCTCTGCGGCGGGCTCTTTGTTTTGATCAGGCTGTGTGCGGGCTGTCACTCTGTCACTTGGGCTCATCCGTTATGCAGACCCCGCGCCGGGCTGGGGCAGCACATGGGCCGCGGTCCCAGCGGTCGGAGAGGGACAGACACGCAGGCGGGGGGCACAGCATTGCTGTGGCGGTGGCAAGGGAAGGTGGCCACATGGGAGCAAGGACAAACACGCCCCCACCTCTGCCAGTGGGAGCCTAAAAAAGGCCCCGCCAACACCGGACAAGCACCATTACCGTACCTGGGGATGGAGGAAGCCCGCACATCCCACTCACTCTCTGTCAACTTCAGACCACACAGAGGACGGTTTGCTGGACCGCACGGCTCTGGACACTCAGGTTGCCAGGCTCCCAAACCCCCTCTCAAACACCAATCAATCAATCAAGAGAAATGTTTAGGAGAAATTTCACCAAAATATTAACAAGGATGTACAAGACTCCGAGTTTTCAAAGAATAACTTTTATTTCAGTTTTATTTGGCACAACACCCTTCTATACTTCTCTGTTTTAAAATTTTGCATTAATGTATTACAACACTAATGGGACAAACAGGTGCAATGAAATATTCCACATAAAGTGACAAAATGGTGAATGCGTCAGAAGATGATACGTTGATCAATGGAGTGTTGTTAACGATCCTCCCAGGGTCATTTTCTGTCTTCCATGATGTCTGTGTCTGTTATCAGTGACGATCGCCTCACTGGGCACCTGGTCCCCATGCCTGGAGACACTCCCCCTTTGTGTCTGTCCCATCCTCCTGCTCCTCCTGGTCTAGGAGGTCTGGCCATGGCCAAAGCATCCAAACTGGCCTTGCCCTCCCGGCTCCCCAGGTCAGGTCACACTGTACCTCACCTGAGAGCCGTTCCTCCAGTGCCTCCTTCCCTCCTTCCCTCGGATGCCCTTGAAGGCCTCTGAGCCCATTTACCTGCAGGCCGATCCAGGAGGCCCCCTTTCCGCCCCTGCCGCGAGCCCCTGAAGCTGCTGCCCTGGGATGCTTTCCTCTGTCCACCCCAAAGAACTCACCCAGCTCAGTCTGGGCCCTGACTCACTCACAAGGGTCTTGTGCTCCCCACTCCTCCAGACACGTTCCTGCCTGGTGCGGGGGGAGACTCACCCACAAGTGAGTGGGGGGTGAGGCCACTATCCTGAGCCATTCAAGGACATGAGGTACCTCCCTGGCTCACCTCCTCCCTCTTCTCCAGCAAGCATGCCATTCCTTTCCCAAGTTCACTACCGGTGACCCTCCTCTTCCCCCACTGGAGGAGATTCCGGGGCATACATTTCTAGTTCCAAACACATCATCTCCCTTTGGCCAGAATTAAAAAAAAAAAAAAGTAACTTCATGTATATAAGTAATAGGTGTTCACTGAGGGAAAGTATATATATTTGATTTAAAAAAATTAAAAAGGGAAAAAAGGCCCATAAAACCTACCATCACTACATATTTTGGTGTACATCCTTCTGGATTTCTATATATGCACAAGATACTTTTTAAAAAGAATGGCAGCGGGGCACCTGGGTGGCTTAGTCAGGTAAGCGGCAACTCTCGGTTTCAGCTCAGGTCAGGGTCTTGGGGTTGTGGGATCAGCCCTGCGTCAGGCCCTGTGCTCATCAGGGAGTCTGCTTGGGAGTCTCTTCCTCTCCCTCTGCCCCTCCCCAGCACACGTGCTCACTGTCTCTCTAATAAAATAAATAAAATCTTTAAAAAAAAAAAAAATGGTGGCACTCACCAAGTGCCAGATACGACACCACAGGCCCCACCTGGGTCTCCCCGTGGAGCCAGCAAACAAATCTCCAAGGGAGTGCGTGCACGCTGTACTCAGTGACTTCTGCCCACCACACAAAAGAAAGACATCTGCCCACACACATTTTCCCAAGTTTTCACTCTTATAAAATGCAGCAACAGACACCTGTGCTTTCTGCTGACAACTATCTTGGCCAGTGTTCTGCTTTGCTTTAGCACTTCTCTCCACGCAGAGTTTCTCGGTCAAACATGTGAACATTTCTGAAACACAGATCACAGGCTGTCCCAGGGCCTTCCAGAAGGGCTGGCCAACACCTACACCTACCAACAGTGTGACCGTGTCCAAAGTTATTTTACTTCAATCTTCTGTTAGACACCAGGTTAAAACACGATCACAACAGAAAGTCCCAGGGAAATTAACCACAACCATTCTGTCTTTGAGATCCCACTTTCTGCTTCTGGTCTAACACGTCACAGCCAACCAGGTGTTTGGCAAGTTGTGTGAAGGAGGACTGAACGCTCACATGCCCTGATTTACATAGTCAGTTCATAATCCCCTGATCAGTGGACACTTAACGAATTAAAATCTGGTGATTTAGAATTGCAAAAATAGCTATTCTATTGGGTTAATAACAGGGCCTTTTCCAAGCACAGTTTTTGTCTCTCTTTCAGACAATCAGGCTTATGATTCCCCTTCTCCCAGATACACAGAGCCAGCCCTGACCCCAGGCACACGGGACACCTACAACTTTCCTCCAGCTGCCCCAGTTAGGTTCTAAACCACCTCGGAACACGGGTCATCACACAACGCACCCTATGCTCCCTGCTGTGAGAGAGGGACCCGCACCAGAGCCTGAGACCTGAGCTGTCTGGACAGTATCCCGACAGGCAGCCCTGGTCTCCAAGGTTTGCTGCTACATTCAGAGATCTCAAGGTGATGGAGGAAGAGAGTGGCACCCCAAGTCTCGACCCAGCACCTGGAGCAATTCTCAGAACCCTCCCATCAAATATGCCCACAACGGTCATGGGGGTTATAGCCTAATCTGCTGGGCAGGATGTGGGTCCCCCTCTGAAACTCTCAACACACCGGCATAAGCAATCACGAGTCTAACACAGGAGCACACACACAGGCTTCACAGCACAATCATACACAGCAAGGAAGTATTTTTAAATATGTAAAATAAAACTTTTAACTCTTTAAAGAGATATTTAGCTATGAAATAAATAAGGTTCTAAATGGAATACTCTATAGTGGGTAAAATTAAAAAAAAAACAGAATATGCAATAACACAGTTTCTTTCACTCAAAGTGCAAAAGGGCGTCGTCAGCATGTTACGTCTGTAGGGTCTTACGTCCCATACACAGAGAATACCAGATGCTGTTTGAGGCCACACGCATCACAGTTTGAAGAGATGTAGGTGGTAGGGACACAGCCACCATCAACAGTGTGGCAGACCAGCGATGGCCCTTCCAGTGTCTATAACTTCAGAAACATAAATACACACCCTTTGCACAGAGAGCAAAGATGGTAAAATCTGAAATCAGGGAAATACACAATAACACTCACCACGGTCTTCTCTCTGGATTTGAGTATTTCAATCATTTAATGCTTTTTTTTTTTTTTTAAGATTTTCTTTATTTAAGAGAGAGAGAGAGCGAGCGTGTGTGCTGTGAGCACAAGCAGGGAGAGCAGCAGAGGCAGAGGGAGAAGCAGACTTCCCGCTGAGCAAAGAGCCCAATGCAGGACTCGATCCCAGGACCCTGAGATCATGACCTGAGCTGAAGGCAGACACTTATTCCACTGAGCCACCAAGGTGCCCCTCATTTAACATTTTCAAAAATGACAATATGAGGCTCTCTCAACAGTGAAAAAGTTTCTTTTCAGCGAAGCCTCACTTGGGACGCAGGCTGCAGAGGGGCTGGCCATTTTTCGGTGCTCTTCTGTTAGTAATTAGTGGTCAGAGATTCCCCCCGAGGCCCTGCTTATGGACACACTCGGTGTGATCTAACTTATCCATGAGGCAGCTTGCACTGGAATCATCTTGAAAACGGAAACAAAATTTTCCTCTTGGGTACTATACCTTATTAAATATGACCTTTTGTCATATTACAAATACTAAGCATTTCACAAATATTGAGAAACACTACAATACTAAAAAGAATTAAAAAAAAAAAAAAAAACCGGCACAGGAAAGGAAAGAATGACCCAGGCTGTCAGAAAGCATAGACGCATCATTCATTCAGAGAAAATGTCTTGAGTTATTGGGGGCGGCAGGGGGAAAAGCCCAAAATCAGAAAATACACCCCAGATATGTGGTTGAGAGGCATCCAGAAGTGCAAGCTCATAGCCCTCCAACACCGCATCCTAGTCTTCCATTTGTGCGCGGCCGTGCTGGGAGGCCCACGCGCACCAGTGTGGGAGCAGGCAGCCCATGGACGGGAGCGCAAAGTGCACTGACCAAGGGGCAAGACAAAGGTCTTGACTCAGTACAGCTCCCCACACCCAGAAAGCCTGAAACAGCAACTTTCAATGCCACCATGTGCAGAACAAATGGAGTCTAATAACCCACCATTTCCAAATTAGCTCATGTTTTGTCCCCAAAACATATTTTGCTAATGTTTACACAAGTTGGCATGAAGCAAAGCAAATCTTGCTCCAGAGGCTGCCACCCATAGATTTTTTGGGTCGTGCACAGACCACTGAACAAGCATCCGTCCCTAGAGCGGTCCATCAGCATGGACACACCGTTTCTGCAGCTCAGTGGAAGTGCCAACGGAAAGGAGAGGCCCACACGCGTGAAAACATGAGAGCTGTGGCAGCCTGGAGAATACAGGGCAATCAACAGGAAAATGAGCCCATTCCTAGAATACACTCACATAACCGACAGCATCACTGCTCACACCCTATTCCCCCATCCCATCCCTCCAGGGTGCAGGTGGGGGGTGGGAGGTGCCAGGAGCATGAGTCCCAGCCCACCAAGACCTACGCCCTCCCAAGTCCTATATCCCCTGACCAGCAGAACAGACTAGAAACATCACAGTTATGGACTACAAGGACGAGCCAGTGTGTGTATGTGTGTAAGAGATGTGTGCATTTGCTGAAAGCTCACCATACAACAGGGGCTGGCCCATGTAAGTGCTCAATAAACATTATGGTCCAATTGACTCATGAGACCTGTGTGAGTGCTTGCTTCTGTCCTGGCCAGGGGCTCCTAGGGTTACAGGACTGGTTTTCAAAACTGACACTGACCGTAAGTCCATGAATCAGAGCAATTAGACTACCAGAGTTCAATTAAAGAAAGCAGGGCAAGGACCAGCACTGTCCTCTCCTACAACTGTCTTCAGATCACACTCACCTGGCTTTGTAGCATGAGTCCAGGAACAAGGCGCGTGGGGGCACACGGATGTGAGAAGAGGGCCCGTCTCACAAGGCTCAGGGGCCCCGGCGGAGGAGGATGCCACAGACCCCTGACTGGCCAGAAAGTACAAGAGATCCTTTATTAGCTCATGCCAGAGTCTAAACCACAGCCAACACTCTAGAAAGCCAGCAAGAGGGCCGGGGTGGCCTACAGACACTGACCATTCCAGAAAGTTCCTTTCTCAAGGCTGGGAAGATCATGAAAAGAAATATCAGCTATTAACCAGGGCTCTTTTACTAAATCTTATTTTGTGCAGCAACAAAACAAAACAAAAACAACAACACAATAACCACCAAGAATGTCTAATCATTTTGGATGGCCGTCTATGTGTGACCTATTCACCGCATACCAAGAGAAGGCAAAGGCATTCTAGGGTGGTAAACAGGACTTAATGCTGGACAGCAGCAGGCTCAACACTTGACAGGATGTGTAGTTATTTTTTTAAGATTTTATTTATTTGAGAGAGAAAGTGCGTGCGCATGCGTGGGAGAGCATGAGCAGGGGCGGGGGAGAGGGAGGCTGAGCAGAGAGCCTGACGGGGGACTCAATCCCAGGACCTGGAGATCATGACCTGAGCCGAAGGCAGATGCTTAGCTGACTGAGCCATCCAGGCACCCCAGGATGTGTAGTTTAAATTATGGTTCATCTGCTGCAAGAAAAGGGGCAGAGTCTGTAAGAGGCACCAGGGAATGTCCCCAGAGCAGACCGCCATTCCTAGGGGTGGACGGGGCACGTGTGCAGCACCCTTCCTACCCACATGGTGCCAGCCGTCCCTGGGGGTCCCAGCCATGCTCCCTCCTCCTACACCGGGACAGTTCGGAAGGAACAGCTTCCATCTTCAGACACTTGGGCCACAAGCCCATGGCAAAGAGCAAGCACTCCACTTCCAAACACAGACACAGGGAATGACCCGCCCTCCTGTCAGAGACCAGAGGGGTCACAGGCATGAAGTCAGAGGCGCCATGAAAGGCACAAAGGGCAGGAGGACTTCCCTGGTTTCCAGGAAACCACACCAGAGACATGATAGATCCCTAAGGAGTCGATGGGCTCCCCGGATGCAGACATAAGAATCTGGGGCGCCCAAAGTCAGGATGGCAAGAAAGACTGCAGTGACGGTTTTCACTCGCTGCACACCTGGCACTGCTCTACGCACTCACGTCACTGATTCCCCCTCCCCCACTGTGAGAAGGAAGGACTAGAACATGCCTGTTTTACTGACAGAGGAACAAACTGAGGCACAAGGAAATTAAGCAACTTTCCAAAGTCACCCAGCCAATCAGGGAATCCAGCTGAGATTCAAATGGGGCCCCTGGGCTCCAGAACTCACAATGACCCCCACACCTCTTCACCTCTCCATCAGTGAGGAGCAGTACCAACAACTGGGCACCCATAAAGGTCAAAGAGCTACGGTTCAAGAATCACCTACCGCCAGTGAGAGGACAGTGGAGCAAACGCACGCTTTGTTCACCTGCACGCCTGTCAAACATGGATGAAACACCTGCTGGGGCTGGCCCCTCACTGGGGGCTGGCGCCGCAACCCTGCACAGCCCCCGCGCTCTCAGACTCCATGCAGTGAGCAGAGAGGACAACGCCTGCAGCAGGGGGCTGGTGCTACGCTCCATGGAGAGACATGAGACAGGT
Organism: Meles meles; assembly: GCF_922984935.1. NCBI lineage: Eukaryota > Metazoa > Chordata > Mammalia > Carnivora > Mustelidae > Meles > Meles meles. The sequence continues at coordinate 43,105,693 of NC_060074.1, read as the reverse complement.
GAGGGAGAAGGGCTTGTGGCTGGGGCGTTGGCCCTGAAGCCTCTCCAGTGAGCCCTGAGTAAAGCCTGAAAAAAGCGGGGGGCTAAACCCCGAGGGTACTGGGTGGAGGCTGTCCAGTAAAAAGTAACAGTACACAACACTAACAGGCAGAAGAGTGACTCTGCATGTTGAAGGAACAGCAGGACGACCAGCAAGGCCAAGAGCAGCAGATGGGGGCAGGGGAGCCAGAGGGCTATGTGGGCACTTCGACTCCAGGAAGAGGTTCTGTTCAGAGGTGATCACACCTGACTTGGGTTCTGAGGGCCGTCTCCCCCACTCCCCCGGCTGCTGTGTGAAGCCCAGTGTCCGTGGGGGGGGGGGGGGGGAGGGGAAGCGGCCAGAAGGTGTAGCCAGGACCCGCTGGGGCGATGCTGCCGTCCGGGGCCGGGACTCCAAGAGCGGGTTCCCGGAAGGTGAGGGATCTCCGTGTGAAGCATGGCACGGCTTCAGATGGCATGAAGGAGGTCTCCAGGCAGCTAAGGGCAGGCGCTGCAGAGGCACAAGAGGGCAGCACCCCTCAGGAAGCGCGAATACAACACAGTTCTCCTGGACACGTCACCAAAGGCAGCCAGGCCATATCAGAAGGGCCCGGCAGGTACCCAGGCTCAGGAAAACCAAGGCTCGTGCTCAGGGCACACATTCCGGACAGAGCCACACAAAGCGCAACAGCACAGGGGGACTCGCCTGCATCCAAACGCTGACTACGGACATGGGTTAAGGGTACACCAAGCAAGATGCCTGAGGACAAGTCCCTGTGCTGATGGCATCTCTCTCCTGTCACTGCTGGAACACGCATCACCAACCAGCAGCTCACAACACGGATGTCTTATTTCACACCCAAAATCAGCTGTGCCTAAAATCACTGTGTCCACAGGGCTGTGCTCCTTCTGGAGTTTCTGGGGAGAAGCCATTTCCCTGTCTTTTCCAGCTTCCAGGGAAGAACCCGATTCTTTGGCTCCTGGCTCTACTCCTCAGCCCAGCTTCTCCCCCATGTCGCCTCCTGAGAACTCTGACGCTCAGGCCTCCCTCTTCCAAAGTCCCTTGTGATGACACAGGGTCCACCTGGCTAACCCAGGCTAATCTCCCATCCAAAGGGCCATTTCATCACATCTGCAAAGTCCTTTTACCACGCAAGGTCACATATTCGCAGGGTTCGGGGATAAGGATGTAGACATCCTTGGGGGCTATTTTTCTACCATATTTACATCCCCAGGTTTTGGTTTTTGGTTTTGTTTTGGTGAATAGTAAATGAAATTACATGCCATTTAACCGCAGCCTGATAAAATGTACATATTACTATCTAGAGCTTAATAATGGTAATTAATAGACACTATCAAAATTAAGTCTTCCAATTTTAAACATTTATGGTACGTTGTCTAAATACAAGTTTAATGATGGATCTCTTTAATGAAAACAAAGAAAAAAATAATTAAAGCCCTTTTACTCCATAAATCCTAACCTTGAAGCTTGTTAATTTGTGCCTGAATCATGCCCCCAAATTTCTGCAGCGATGTAAAATGGGTCTATAGGAAATTCAAAGTTAAAAAAGGACAGGCGCTTCAGGGAGCCAATTAGGCTGGACAGATCGGGCGTAAATTGTAAGAACAGACCAGGTGCCCCATAACAATGTGTCGGCTCCCCAGAGTAGGGGTGGGACCCGCAAAAGCCAGTGCTCTGGATAATCACCCACAAAAACCTACTGACAATTGTCAGCCCCTGTGGCTCAGTAACGATGACAAAGAAATCCTCAGTATCCTATCAGTCTGGAGCTCTGGGTCCCAACCAGAACACAGTCAAAAGCCACAGATACTAATACATACAATGGGTTTACAAATCGCAGTAACAAAAAAACAAAAACAAAACAAAACAAAACGAAAAAGGTAGGGGCAAAATCTGCAGGCATCCTGAAGACTGAATTCATATAACCCTTCAAAATGCATATGTGCAATCAAAACTGTGAGCCTTCTGAACGGGTTTTCTCAAAGTTAGACAAGTCATATGCACTGGATGCTCCACAAAATGTTAGTTACTTAACCCAGGGAATGGGACTCCCTATGCCCACCCACCGCCCACACCCCCTCCAGAGACTCAGGCTCCCAAATCAGTCTTAGTGCTTCCACCGGAAAGGAAGTTCATGCATATCCTAAAACCAGTCGCTGTGTTCACTTAGATAAATTAAAAAAAAAAAAACCAAAATCTGGTTTGCGAGAGTAAAAAATAAGCAAACCCCTTGAAGATAAAATATGTTTCTACCCAAAACCTTGAGCCAGGTCATGAGTTGGAGATGATCACCGGAGAGCAAATGTTCTGAACAACTAAGCAGCAGCAGCCAGCAGCACACTCCAGATTCACGATTTCAACCACTATCCTACCTTCCTCTGAAAAGCCAGTGCCGCAAAACTGTACAAAGAGTAACTTGCTGTGCTCTGGACAGAACAAAATTGAATTCTCCGGACATGTGAATCTTGTTTTTACAAATCACTGTTTTGATTGCCCTTCCTCACTTACTCCCACATATCTGTTCTGGGTTTTAGGAATATTTTTTTCCCCATATTATAATTAATCCTTAAAATTAAAAGTCACAATCCCCTGGTAAGGCCACGTCAGCATGCCAAAAAATAAAAGTAAATGTTTCCCTTCTGCACTGCAAATTCATAAAATGTGAGTCCTGCCCAATCCCTGGAGAACTTGTGTGACGTTGACTTTTTAATTCACTCGAAGTTAAAAAAAAAAAAAAATTACACATTCACATTTGTTCATTTTACAATCATCTCTAGGGAAGTTAATGGCATTTAAAAATTACACAACATATCCCCCCTCACTTCAAAGATGCAACAAAAAGGGCATCTTTCCCAAGCTTTTGTTAAACTACAAAGTGAATTTTTTTTAATTGTATATTTCCAAAAAAAATGTTTTTTTTTTTACTGTTAATCTTACGAATCTGTTCAGGGCAAGCACATTTCTTAAAGGTCTCCTCCACGGAGTGATGTCACACTGACCACAGCTGGGCAGGATGAGACCCCACGTGGGGCCGGGGCCACAAACGGAAGAGGTCTGCTATACACTCAACACCACGTGTTTTTTATTCAATGGGCTGAACGAATCCAGGGTTAAGGACTGGCAGGCAGAAGTGGAACCTGCTAGGTCAAAGGCTACATACACGTTAAAGGCTTTCATTACATTGTGTCAAATGTAATATAAAAGGGACTATGCCAACTTACATTCCTTCCACTTATTCGAAAGGGGAATGGTATGGCCTGAATGTGTGTCCCCAAAATTTGTCAGCTGAAAACTAACCTATTAGGTGTTCTTAGGAGATGAGGCCTTTGGGAGGTGATGAGGTCATGACAGCAGACCCTCATGAACAGGATTAATGCCCTTCTAAGACAGGTCCAAGAGCCCCCCTTACCTCCTGCTGCCATGTGAGACACAGCAAGCCGTCGGCTACCTGGGAGATGGCCTTCACCAGACCACGCCGGTGCCATGACCTCCACTTCCAGTCTCCACAACCCTGAGATCTGAACTTCTATTGTTTTTAACCACCCAGCCAGTGGTATTTTGTCATCACCACCAAAACAGACCAGACAGAGACCCAGGTCCGTATGCCATTGCTGACACAGAGTCTTTCCCTGTTTTAATATTCTACTTTGGGTTTAAAAAAAAAAAAAATCACCTCATCATTTAAATTGTTCCTTAGTAAAGCTAATAAATATGCTTACATACTATTTGCTCCTTGATTTATTTTGATGAATCTATGCCCATTCCTTTCGTTGGGGAACTTCTTTTTCTTATTGCTTTATAAGAACTCTTTACATATAAAAGACAACCCTTTGCCATATGTTGTAAATATTTTGTTTCTTATTTGCCTTTTAATTTTGGTTAAAGTGTCTCTGTCCTGTTCAGACAGCACTCGCTTGCTCAGATGCTGTCAAGGCAAACTGCTTTTATTTTCTGCCATTGCCAGCCATCCCAAGCATATCAGACTTTCAAGCCTTGTTTTTGAGGAAAGGATTCTGTCTTTGGAATAGCAATAGGCAAGAAGAGAAAAACAATAATTTGACCTAGTTTCACAATAACCCGGCTCCCCAAGAGAGGCAGAATGCATAGTTATTCTGTGAAGTCAGGAGACCACAGCACAGCTGACCCTGCTGCCTGAGAATACTTTCTCTTGGCATAAAAAATAGGGCCACAATGGCTCAGGGAAGAGAGTAATGCCAAATGTACATCTGATCCACGTTTATGGATAAATTTAGGAAAAATGTAATAAATTCTCGGCCTAGAAACACTAGAGAGATAATCCTTTGAAAAAATATCTTGGGCTGTGAGTAAAGAATGGGATCCCTCCAATTTTAGGTCATTTTCGATCATTCCAATTTTAACAGTCTGGCGGGCTCCTCTGTGGGGTCAGCTACAAGACAGTCCAAGGGAGAGCGGAAAGAGGCAGATGCTGTTGTCAGATGCCCCGCAGAGACTGCTTCTCTGACTCCCAGTCACGTGGCCCTGTACAAGCTGAGCCCGGTCACCACTGCCCACAGCTGGACTGCGGAGGGACCACACCTGCCGCTGACCAAATGGAGCTGCAGAAGCTCCATGTCACCCCCTCATCACCTTCACACAAGACGCCACGGTCATTTGCATTTTACCAAACAACCCACAGAAAACCATCCATCTTGCACAGCACTGTTTGTCTGAGCACAACCCAAAGGCAGACGCTGACTTGGCCTTGGTTGTTTGGAGGTTGTTCCTAGGGTTACGGAGGCCGAGGGCCTGAATGTGTTGTAAGACTATCACATGTGGCATGTGCTCTAAGTAGAGAAAACATCTTAGCTAAACAATGAACAGCCACAAAATCAAATTTATTCCTAAGAGGCAGAGAAAATGGAAAAAGCACCTCGTGGTACCCGATGTTTTGTTGTATTTTGCACAGAAGAACTCATGGTGAGTACTAAGGCAGCAGATCCAGCCTCCTCCCCAACCATGCGGATGCTTACGTATGCCTGCGTCTGCCCCTGTGCCTGGCACGTCCCAAATCCTATGCCAGGCTGCACAGGGGTGGGGTGGGGAGGCCCAGGCTCCTGCAGGGACCCTCAGCACTCCCAAAGGGAAGCTAATGGAACACCTTGCACCAGAAAGCCTTCGGTATCAAGACTTCTCTCTGCTCACAGACTTTGTAAGTCCCTAAGCCCACACTTCGTGCTTCTTGCATTCCCTATCCACAGAGCAGCTGCAACAGCCCTCTTCTATGTCCTCAAATCCGTCCCTTCCACCACAGGACCTTTGCACACACTGCCTTTGCACACATCCCTTTGGGATGACACACACTCCTCCCCCAACTAAGACCTCAGAAAAGAGCAGCAGCTCACTAAGGTCTCCCATGTCTGCAGAAGCCCATCCTGATCCCACTTCTGGCACACATACCCCACACTAGCCACCTCCCATCTGAGCAGCGCTGACCACACTGTTAATTTCATGGTTACTAGGGTGACTACCGCCAGTGCTGCCTTCCCCTCTAGACTCCAAGGACCCCCAAGGCTGAAGACCCTGTTTGCTTGCTTGCCAGCACCACAAGGGTGTCTACCCAGTATGTCTACAGGTGTTCAACACATACCTGAAGAAAGAATAAAGGAGCTGACATCAATGAAGGCAATCTAGGGGCTTTTCACAACCATCTGGGCAGAACACACATCCATGTGTGTTTGGGTGTAAATCTACATGTACATTTTTTTTTAACCGTAGGAAGAAAATCCTTGCACAGATTTTGATTCAACTATAAATTCCCAAATGACAAAGAACTCTTGTGGGCCACTGCTGGCCAGGTGTCACCTCAGCTCCCTGCACAGCAGATGGGCAAGAACACCCACCGACTGCCCAGCGTGGTGATATGCTAATTACCGCTAATTACTGCCTCTCCTCACCACTGCCCGAGGAGCGACCATCCTATGGGGAGGGATGTGCCAATTAGGCACATTCACAAAGGAATATTCTTAAATGATTGCCAGTTTATTTTAAATACTTCTTTTAACTTATCGGTAGATCACCTGGAGTAATAAGCAATAAAGTAGCTCTCTTCACCTGTGATGTATTTTCATTTTTCCTTTTCCTTCATCTAGTGGTTTTTAAGGGAGAGCAGGAGAAAAGGGAATGTCCACCGGCAAGAATGTTTTAAGGTTTGGCTAAAAATTCTTTCCCTAGCCTTTCTTCTCCTGCAGAGGAACGTGGTGATGTTAGTTTCTGAATCCGCAGTTTCTATTCAAATAGATAGAACACTTCTCATTAAAGGAAGCAGAAAGGTTTGGGGGACGGCACTTCTAATATACGCACTGAACAGAAACAGGCTGAGGTTACAAGGCAAGACCCATTTTCTTGTAAGCTGCCAAATTACGAAGCGCTTGTATTCCTGAGGCTGTCTGCCCCAGACTCTCAGGTGAACGAACAGTAAATGTAAAGCTATTTCAAAACCACTGTAGTTTACCTGCTCACAGAGCCTTGGGAAACAGGGCCCCAGCTCAACAGAACGGCCCAACAAGAACAGCACCCCTAGCCGGGCGGAGAGCACAAAACACTGGGAAGTTGAAGACCACGGAGCCCTGAGCTAGCAGTCTTGCGTGGGGGCAGAAACTGGAATCCAGAGACACTGGTTTATCTGTCCACAGGAGCACAGAGCTGGGGGGGGGGGGGGGGCAGGGCGAGGCCAAGGAAGTGGCGGGTAGGCGCTGTTGGGGGTGCATCTGGGGAGAATCACCAGGCCAGACCCCCAACCCCCACTGCCTCTAGCCCGCCACCCCTCCACCCCACCAAGTGCCCCTGGATATGGTGGCTGAGAACTCCCAAATTCTGTCCACCGGCGCCCAACAACTCTTCCTACGCTGGTGCCGCAGATGGCAGGTTCTCAAGAGTCGGAGGGAAACCCACACAGAGTTATTCTCGTCTCCCTTAGCCCCTGAATGTGATTAGTTCTTAAGTGTGTATCTGTCAGTTTGAATAAGCACAAAGGCAAAGACCGATTCATAGATCATCTGGAGGGGTCTGGGCACTCAAGGCATTGCCCCTGAGATCTCATTACTAGAGGCAGGAGCCCTGGCTGACATGAATTATTCACTGCAGCCCTGGCCTTCTGATTATGCACAGGCATTGCCCACAAAAAGGTGCATCTGAGCCCCACTTTAAACAGGCTACTGTCCAGAGGCACCAGCTCCGAGAGGAGGGAAAGGTGCAATCAATTAACACGCATACTGAAGTCCCACAGAGATGAGAAGCGAGGACTGGGATTAAATTCTCCCAAGCCTCCCTCCCAGCACAGCAAACCCGCCCAACGCCGCTCCCGCAGCCCCGCGGAAGGCTTCACTGCGCCAAGGGGAAGTAAGAAACAATAAGCAATTTGGGAAACAAAATCCTGAAATTACGCTCAGATTATGATTATAATTAGAAAGTCAAGCATGTCTGATGGTTCTCCAGTGAGTCGGCAGGCTGCAGAGCAGAATAATTTTACATAATTATCAACATCAACACTGACGGAGGGCAAGGGAGGTCCCCGGTACTGGGGTTTCTGAGCAGCAGGCCTAAAACGCAGTCCCAGACCCTGAAGGACAGACCCACAGGCACATAAACACGTTACAGAACAGCAACTGTGTGTTCCAAAGCTGGGACAGAAGAAGGAAGCGTTTCTTTGTCTACTGTGTACACATATTTAGGTGAAAACTCCTACAAAGGTACAAAATTCAAGTCACATTTGTAATTGATGAATGCTCTTTTTTAAGATTTTATTTATTTGACACAGAGAGAGAGCACAAGCAGGGGGAGCAGGAGAGGGAGAAGCACACTCCACCCTGAGCAGGGAGCCCGACATGGGGCTCGATCCCAGGACCCTGGGATCATGACCTGAGCTGAAGGCTGACGCTTAACTGACTGAGCCACCCAGGCATCCCTGATGAATGCTATTTAAAGAAATGAAGACAGGGGGGTGTGGTGGCTCAGTGGGTTAGGCGTCTGTCTTCCGCTCAGATCATGATCTTAGAGTCCTGGGACTGAGCCCTGAGTCAGGCTCCCTGCTCAGCGAGGAGTCTGCTTCTCCCTCTCCCTGCTTGTGGTCTCTCTCTCACACACACTCTATCTCAAATAAATAATAAAAAAAGTAAGACCTCCATACCAAATCACTGTAATTTCTACAGGCTCAAGCCCCTGCTCATCAGTGCGGTGGCCCAACAAGCTTGGGACCTCCATCCAGAGACCACAGAGAGGGATTCTGCAGCTGATCTGTATTCCAGGCCTGAGCACCCCAGTCATGCACACACACAGGCATGGTAAGTCTTGGATTTGAACCTGCCACCCACACCCCACATCAAGAAAGAAAACCAACAAAAATAAGACAAGAAAGAAGGACAGGAAACCACCAAGCCTTCTGTAATAAGCACCCTTCAAAGCGACCAAGCTCTGTGCTGTGTTACTTGTGTACCCAGTGTGACCACTGCTTCCTCTCTCTGGGGTCTCCTGAAGCTATTCTTACTATGTTATATACAATTATTTTACTAGTATTGTTACTACTACTACTTCTATTACTACTACTACTACTATTATATCACTACTACTTCTATTATTAGTACTACTACTACTAGTACTACTATGTGAGTAATGACGGGTGGGGGGCATGGGGGTTACCTGGAAAGTAGAGAAAGCGGAGGCTGGATGCCCCAGAGTGGGTTCTGCCAGATCAAACCTTCCCTTACATTCTAGCATCCCCTTCAGTCGTGTCCCTGGCCTCCTCCAGACCTCCGACAGACTGACTTCCAGGTGTCCTATCAGTTACAGCTCATGGAAAACTGCTCTTGGTCTGTGACCGTGGAGGAGCCATCTAACCATGTAACCTCTCTGAGTGTGGTGACCCCCCACGTAATCCCCACTGATCAGAGGGCAGGGCCAGCCCCCCTGGGGGAGGGCAGCGGGAGGCCCAGCTCCACTGGGGGGGGGTCGGGAGTGCCTGCTGTGTGGGGCAGCGGCTACTGCTGCTACAGACCCAGGGCCAGGCCACCTCTCCCCGAGCATCCCTGGGGCCCTGGCCTGAGACAGCTCCTCCATCTGAGGACCACACCCAGCGCAAGCCTTGCCAGGCCCTCCCAGCTGGGAACTCTGATCAGCAGCAGCTCTGTTTCCAGAGCCAGATTACAAAGGGAAAACACACACACCATGGAATTTTACAGAATACCGCCAGCCAGCTCTGGTTCTGAAGGTCCCCAGCACGCCTGGCCAGTGCTCCTTTCCCAGCACAATGAGGGGGCACCAGAGGTGCACCAGGCAGAAGAGTACTGGGGGTCCACAGGGACGTTCCCAACCCGGCAGCCATGACGTCCGAAGTGCGCGCAAGCCGGGGCACCTCAGTGGCGCGGTCAGCTAACCGGCCGACTCTGATTCCAGCTCATCCTGAGATCAAGCCCCGAGTCTGGCTCTGCACTCAGCTGGGAGTCTGCTTGAGATTCTCTCTCCCTTTCCTTACCCCTGCCCCCTATGCTCGTGCTCTCTAAAATAAATCAGTAACTCAAAAACAAACACAGTACAAGTGGGCAAACTAAGAGCTACACAGTCCAGGGGTAGGAGGCCAGGCCTGACCCACCCGCCCACTCTGTAGGCCAGGGCATCCCTCAGACTACAGGCCTGGCCCCCTCTTCTCGGCTCCCCTGCATCTGGGACACAGCGGCATTCACACAACATGTTTCTACATCAGGCTGAGAAGATGTGGGTGCACTTTTGGTCTAATGTATTTTCAACAGATCAGTAATTATCTTGGTGGGACACAACATCCAGATATTATCTATCCTTTTAAAACTCTATGATGCTAATAAAAATTCAAAGAATGTTCCCAGGACAGTGTCTCAGGGCTTGAGGCCCCAAACCTCTAGCTACACAGCCATCTCCTCTCCCTACTGCTCCTCCATCTCCAGCAAGGCGCCTTGGAGCTGGATCTTCGGAGTTCTGGGGGGGCCCAAATTGACCCCCGATAGTGTGCCAGCTGAAAGAAACCTCTGAGTCCAGCCCTTTGGGAGGCAGGGGGAGCAAAGGCTTAGAGGGGCCCCAAGTCATCCTCATTTCCCCCCGACATCCAGCAGGACCTCCTCCTGCCCTGGGCGCTGCATGCTATTCCTGCAGGAGCACTGAAAGGAGACCACACAGGACAGCAGCGAGACCACCACACAGCTAGCCACGTGGCGTGAGTGAGCAGGAGCTGGTGAAGCAAGCGTTGGGGATCTGCTGGAGTAACTGGAAGCCAAGTGTCGACTGGCTTCATTATGCACTGGCCTTATATACAGTCTCCCACCTTCCCCACCTAGGACCCTCCCTTGCATGGTTTGGGGACAGCCCAGGGTCTGGGGAGAGTTGGTTCCAGGCTTGGAGCCATGGGAACTCACTTTGGTGCCAGCTCCGTGATTTGGGGACCTGGGAAAGCCCCTCACCCACCTGACCCATTTTCTCATCCACAGAACGTAAACAGGATTTCATACCCACTCTTCCTTCCTCCCGGCCTCAGTGGACAAATGAGATAATGCATTTGAAACGGGCTTGTAAACAATGGTCATCTGGGCTCAGAAGTGCTGCTCCTCGCGCTCACGCTCCATGGACCAGGGACTGCTTCTGCCATTATTCCCCAAGGACGGTTCATGCGGCCCCTTTGGTGATACGTAGGGGTCACAGTGATGCCCCATTACCATAATTTTTTTTTTAAACAGCTCATTCTGGATGCAACACTAGGTATCAGGAAGCTGAACCCCACTGATGGCTCAATCAAAGGAGGTCTTGGTCTCTGAACTACGTACTGAGAGTCACTCTCCAGATACCGGAGAGGATGGACAGCTACCGGGTGAACTGTGTTCGTCTGGGGCAAACCACTTTCGCTTTCGTTGAAAAATGACACACTATCAAGTTCTGAGTCTCCGGCAGCCTGCTCTCTCCTACCTCCTGCACCAGATTCACCAAGAGGCTGAAAGAGGCCATGAGTAGAACAGCGGTAAATACATCTGGATAACACCGAGCCTGACAGACTCGGGGCAAGTAAGCAACTGGCCCCAGTTGACCTTGGGGAGCACTCATCAATATTTACTAGCCTCCAAAGAATCCTCTGCATACATAGACACGTATCTGCTTGTTTTGTTTTCATCATAAAACGCATGCTTATGAACGTCTATAAAATGCTCAAAACTAGAAGGAAAAAAATCTAATTGGAGGAGGCAAACTCATTTTGTGTCTGCAGAGCTCTTGATGGGCCAGTCCGGAGACCAACAGAGCAGCAGGAGGAGGATATGCGTGCCCGTTACCATGGCAACTCGGGGCACAGAGGGTGTGTGCTGCCTCCAGGAACTCTTCAGATCCCCAGCAGAAATTCTAGAGTCATCAACTAATTGCCGGTTGGGGAGAAATGTTGCACAACAAAAATGTGCCGACCAAGCAGAGCTGGCCATTTTTGGAAAGCAGTGTCTTCAGACACTTCCAATTTCTGATGTAGAAACTAAAATTTTGAAATTTCTGTAAATGTGCTTCTATTTCTTAAAGGCTGCTTCCCTTATGTTCTCTCTTGGGGTGTCCTGCTTTACTTGTTAGGTGTCCGTATTTCACAACACGGCAAGGAGAAAATAGCTGATACTGATAAAAATGATAGGACGCTCGATGATGCAGTGCTACCTTTAAAACAGATACTAGGATAAGACCACGTGTGGTGACATTCAGTGCCCACGGGTGTGAGCTAGAGCCTGGCCATCCCCATCTGTAAAACAGGGGTGGTGATAATACTGGTATTTTTTTAAAGATTTTATTTATTTGAGAGAAAAAGAGAGCATAAGCAGGGGGAGAAGCATATAGATGGAGAGGGAAAAGCAGACTCCCCACTGAGCAGGAAGCCCAATGTGGGGCTGGATCCCAACACCCTGGGATCATGACCTGAGCTGAAGGCAAACACTTAACACGCGGAGCCACCCAGGCGTCCCTGATAATACCCATACTATTAAAGGCGATGTATGTGAAATGCATATAGCACAGAACATGGAAGGCACTTGATGTTAGCCCTGCCTATTAAGTTTTATTGTTATCATAGTTTTAAATATTATTTGCCAGAGGAAATAAAAATGTGCAACTGACACCAAAAAATGGCATAAAGAATAAAGTGACAATATTCCTTTTACATACACAACTAGAGAAGGAATGGCAAATCTGAACAAAAACATTTTTTAATTCCATTACAGATGCCAAATTATGCCTTTGGAGGTCGCCTCAATTCTGAGGGTAATGAGTCTATGTATCTTAAGGGAAAAAAGTGAGCAAATGAAATGCATAGCTATGGCGCTTTTAACAAGACCCACCTGAAATGTAAGCTTTGTATCTACATTTTTAGAAGAGGGATCTACTAATAGTAAACCTTCCAAAAACAACAGAAAAAGCAAGATGAGGAACGAGCACTGGACGGGGGTCCTAATCTCATGAATGCCAGAAGAAACCAGAATAACACCTGCCCACAGATGGGAGTACGTGCATGTGCGTGCTACTCCCTCACGCGTGCACACACCACCACACTCCCCACGGAACAACCGCGTCTCACTCAGAGATGGGAAACCAGCACAATGCATCTCTTTCTGACAAAATGGGGTTAAACTAGACTGATTCACTACCTAGCAAGAATCCTAGTGCTCAAATCCCCCGTGAAACCCTTTACAGCCGCGGCACCTGCAAGCAGGACTTTGCAGATACGGGATAACACTTCACATGCATGCAAACACACTGTGGGGAGGAAAAGATACTTTAGTTCTTAAAAAATCACTGCAAGTTTCATACTTATAGAATCTAACATGTTTTTATGCACGCAAGGCGGTATCTGAGAAAAACTGCCTTCCCTGGGGTAGACTACGAAGACAGTCTGGAAGCCTTCCATCTATGACTCACACACCAACCCAAGCCCCTAAAGTGCTTGATCTTTACTCCACGCAGTAAATAACCCAGCGCATTTGGCCAGAGCACCATGAAGCAGGGCTTGGGACACACTGGTGCCCAAAGAGACGAAGACCCCGTCCTCGGGGGCGTACAGTCCTCCAGCGGAGAACAGCTCAAAAACAAGGTAATAATGAGCATGTTCAATGTTGGTGACTGCTCGGGAAAGGAAGAAGAGAAGAAAAGCTGTGGGGAGGACCGAAGACTCCTCACAGCAGTGCACGGGGGCCAGCCCAGCAAGCACTGGAAGGAAGTGAAAACCAAAGAGAAAGGGCACTCCAGGCAGACGGCACAGCGGTCCGGGGGAGAAACAGCCCACGTTCTCCAAGGATGACTCGGTATTAGGTCTGGGGCCTAACTGGACAAATGCAGCACCGTTTTCGGAGATGGGAAAAGCAGAGACGGGGCAGGTGGGGGCAGGTGGGGCGGAACTGAGGTGGGGAGAGGTCAAGGTGGGAGGGGCGGGCCCGAGGCAGGTGGGCGGGGCTGAGTCAGGGAGGGGCGGGGTAGATGGGGCAGGGCGGGGTAAGGTGGGGCAGGTAGGGCAGGTGGGGCTGGTGGGGCAGGAGGCAGGGGACTAGCGCTTCAGGCTGATGTGGCTGCAGATCACCACAAGCAGAGCCGCATTAAGACTGGAGAAAGGTTACTCTGAACAGTCCCTCAGGCAGCCCCTGAAGTCGGGCACATTGATAGTTGCACCGGGAAGCATGGCAATGTTCCCCTCAGGAGGGATAAAGAGAAGCCACAACCACTCACCTTATTAGGTCCTCCCCACTGGCTCTGCTGCCAATTGACCTACAGAACAGTCCCATTCTCACCAGTTTCTGCACATAGGACAAGCGACTTGACTCCACATTTGGTGAATGAATAACCACTAAGGGCCCGGGAGCTCCCTGAAGGCTGTTTAAAACAATTCGGGTTACAACAGTTTATTGCAGCTGCAATGTGTACCTAATCCTTATTCATCCTTAAAGAAAACTGTCCTACTTTCAAAGGACAGTTTAACCTCCAGCTGGAAACGGGAGCTTCCTCGAGTCAGTTACAGAGAATGATCACTCTCACTGTCACAGCCCACCGTGGCCTCTGCAGCCTCCATGCCCTGGGTACAGGCACTGCCTTGCCCGAGATCCCGAAGTACCTTCCCAGCCTGACCACAAACAGGTGTGAGTGCACAGGCTCTGCCAGTCACCAGCCAGGTGCTCGCTCTCTCTGAACATCCTCAACATTGGTCCCTTTCCACGCAGAGGAAGAGCTCCTAAGCGTTCTGGCCCAAGCAGGCACTGGGGTCATTAAAGGGAGAAATGCAGGAGTCGGTTCACAAGGAACCCTCAGGTTTCCCCCTCTATTCTGGTTTCACAGAGATAAAACTGACATGTAACAAAAGTTTAAGGTTTATAATGTGATGATCGGAGACCCATATACACTGAGAAACTACCCCGGCCGTTAACACCTTCACTCCCTCACATGATTACCTTTTTTGTGCTTAGAATATTTTAGATCTACACTCTAAACAACTTTCAAGTATACAATAGAGTGCTGTTAATTACAGTCACCATGGGGCACGTTAGATACCCAGAACTTACTCATCTCATCAGTGAGCGCCTGTACCCTTTGATCCACAGCTCCCTGTCCCCGCCCCCAAACACCAGCAGCCATCACTTTTCTTTTTCTACAAGTCCGGTTTTTGAATCCACACATCAGTGGAATCAGTGTTTGTCTCTCTCTGACTTATTTCACTGAGCACAATGCCCTCAAAGTCCACCCATGTTTTCACACAGGGCAGAACTTCCTTATTTTTTTATGGCTGGATAACATTCCATTGTGTTTCCACATATATATACCCCATTTCCTTTCATCTGCCCATGGACATTCAGGTTGTTTCTGCATGTTGACTACTGTAGATAATGCTGCAGTGCACACGGGGATCCTGTTTTCATTTCCTTTAGGTATATATTCAGAAGTAGGATTGCTGGATCATATGGTAGTTCTTTTTTTTTTTTTTTTTAATTTTTTGAGGAACCTCCACACTGGTTTCCATAATGGCTGCACCATCTACAAAACTAGGACAGGAAGAAGAAAACACTGGGTAACTTACTCCAGCCCACACACCCTTGGCAGCTAAAAATATATACCTGCACGGGCTCTGTCAGCTATGCGCAAGGGATCAGCTGCAGTAAACCAGGATGTCTTCTAGAAGCAGCTAGCAGTTTCCATCTTGGCTTCAAGTAAGTTTTCCACAAATAAAAGCAGAGGAAGAATTTCAAACGGATTTAGGACAAGTATCCAAAGGCATCTCAGTAAATGCACTTTTACCTGCTAAGAGGAAAACAATGAGCTCATCCGTATATACAACCACACGGGGAAATATCAACAAAAGGAAGACAGACTCCCGGCTCACTGCACCAGCCAAATATTTAAAGCAGCTGAGCCCATCCACAGCCCCAAATATTTGGATCACTGAACCAAGAATTCATTTTCCATGCTTTTAAAATAACGGCACTTAATCTGGTGCACACAGCAAGTGAGAAGAGAATAGGGACCTCATTCTTCCCTCTGCTCACAAATGAGAAGTGACCAATTACTCCTCTCTCCCCAGGGATTTGGAGCTCCTAAGTGAGGAGCAACTCTCTAGGAACACTGAGGGTCCTCTGATCAGTCTCTCCCACCTGCTCTGGACCACTGGACCCACCTGCCTCAAGCACTGCGTAATTCCGGGTGAGGCAGAGGGTTCCTGCTCTCGTGTCTGCAATGGTGACACCCTCCTAAAACCCCCACTATCTGCCTGGGCCTCTGGCCGAATTACCAGGGACGTGCCTCCCATATCTTTCCTGATGGATTCACCTGTGCAAGGTTCTCTCTGCTCAAAAGCAAGGTCCCCGGCTGCCCAATCTGAGTTTCCTCCAACTCTGCTTTTTAAACGTGGTGCCTTGATCTTAATGGGCAATGCAAGGAAACTGAAGACTGATCGATACTCTCTGAGAAGCACCTGAATGGGGCAGCCTAAAAGGTCTGCAGCAGACTCAGCCTCACCAACCTTCAGAGGTTATGTGCATTCTCAACTGGAGTAATTATCTTAAAGAACTAAAGGCTGTGCTGTGGGCGCAGTAGAGGCATCTAGAGGCATCTAAGACACCCCAAACACACAGAACCCAGGCCCCCCTCTGACTAGTGCAAGTCACACCCAGGGGCTGGCTTAGTTGTGCGAAAGCACCTCATCTGTCACATTTAAATTAAAGTGGTTCCTTAGGTTATTGCCTGTGGTTTAGTCATTGTGAACTTGTAGCTGGATTATGCAAGAGTGATGAGTGTAAGAAGGTAAGATCTCATTCTGCACACTATGTTAAGTAACCATAAAACAACACTACCAGCCCGGGGTGGGGCAAGGAGCACGGGAACCTTCCCCTGGTAAGCTTTCCTTACTTGATGTAGTGCTTGGAACTGATGTTCTGGGGTTCGGAGCTCTTGTCCCAGGAGACGGAGGAATCACCCCACAAGTAGGAAAGCAGGAAGGGCCAAAAGAGCAGCCGTCCAAGGAGGGCCCACTGGGTGGTCAGGGTGCACGGCTGGGAGGCGTCCTTGTGTGTGGACTGTCCACAGGGTGGTGCTGGGGGGTCACGGCCCAGGACAAAGTGCTCCATGGGCCCAAGGACAAAGTGAGCCTCACCCTCACCTCTGGGAGCTGTGTTTGTTCCAAGAGGGCAGGCAGTCCTAGGATACACAGCCATGCTGTGCCCCACTGCTGGGCTGGCAGTGGGGTGTGACGAAGACCAGAAGTGGCCCCTGGCCTTGAGGCCTGGTTTTGGGAGGAGCATCACTCCAAAGGGAAGACCTCTGGCCCTGGAGTCTGGAACCCTGATCCTTGTCCCACCTGGTTCCCTCGATCTGCTGTACAATTCAGCTTGAACCACTGTGACAAAATTCCACAGATGGGGTGGCCTCGACAACAGAAATTCATGTCTCAGAGTTCTGGAAACTGGAAATCCAAGACCAAGGTCCTGCTGCTTCTGCTCCTGGGGAGAGCTCCTCCGTGGCTTGCAGACAGTGCCTTTTTGCTGGGTCCTTGTGTGGAGGAGAGAGGGATACAGCAAGGCCTCTGATAATCTCTTCGCTGGGCACCACTCCTGTCATACAGGCTCTATCCTCAGGACCTAAGGCCATCATGGTGGGGGTTAGGGCTCCCACGTATGAATTTCGGAGATCCAATTCACTGCGCACCACTAACCTGAGCAGACGTCACTGGTTTTCCTGTCTCTAGGACTGGGATAGGGAGAGAAGCAGTGGAGCCAGTTCCCAAGGTTCCCCTGAGATCTAATATTCTATGAGTTCAAATATCACTACTTACACAATACATACTTATACAATCCCATTGTAAACAGCTGTATACATGGTCTCCCTGATGCCCCTTCCTAGGTCCCTGGCTTCCAGTCAGAGACACAGACCTTCTCCTGGGACTGCTCAAAATTCCATAGCCCCACAGCCATCTGAACCCTGTCCCCAACACTGACTTCCATATGAGCACCTGTACTGAGTTCTGACTTCCTGTTCAATCCCCTACAGACCGGAGGTGCTCACGGGATTCATGCACAGCTGTGTGCTACTTGCACTTGGTGTGAGATCAGAGAAAAGGCTGTGCTTGTCGGTAAAGTCCAAGGAAGCACGGCATCACCCCCGTCGAGAGCACAGCGCCCTTCCGGGCAAACCACTGCACTCACACGACCACTTCCAAGAACACAACCTCGTCCACCTGAGAAATGACTGGGCCCAATGGACAATGTATGCAGAGGAGCACGCTGTTGCTTCCTTCTGAAAAGAAAACATTCTGATCTTGGAATTCTGCATAATATTCTAATAACCCACCTCAGTTTATGTTACTCATTCTTAAATGGTCCTTAGCAAGGCAAATAAAGGTACAGATTTTTAATTTTCAAAATAAAACAAAACCCCAGAAACCTTCCAAAACAGACTTTGGCCCCTCCTGTTGCTGTCAATGGCTAGATTTTATCAATTTCAGAGAAATCATCAGTTACAAGTCTCTCTCTACTGTACCAACAGCGTCCACAGCAAGATGGATTTACGCTGTCCCCAAGCAGGATGGGCTCTTTCCTGTTTATACGTCTCACTCCCTCCATCTACTGGTGGCTGCTGAAAAGGAGTCCCCAAAAAGTCCAGGCTTAAGTTCTAAAATAATGGGCACCGACAAATCCACAAAGCATTGCTTCACTTAGTTACAAGTGACAGCACAATTTGGAGTGCTATGCTTACTTTACAAAACTGAGACCATATGAGCAAATTAAGGCAACAGTGGTTCCCTGTGTAGGAGCAAGCTGAATTCTAGACTTTGGTAATATCTCCTGAGAATGTACTGCAGCATTCACATAGGGTACAGGGCACCATGGGTTAATATCCCCATGCTAGCTGACCCCTGCTCCATCCTCCCTACCAAGAAATCTCTGGTTTCCCATCCACTTCCTGCTTCCCCTGGGTACAGGGCTGCCCTTTTGCCCCTCTTCCAAGCACTTCTTCGAGGCTGCCCCTCATTCTCTGAGATTCCTTTTTTGGGAATATTCGAGTGAGCTCTCCTCTGGGCTCCACACACATCTCAGTGGGGCCGTCTCTCATCCCCCCGGAGCTTTGGGCAAATAGGTGTGCCTCTTCCTCCTCGTCAGTGCTCCAAAGCTGGGGTCCTGCTTCCAGCCACCTCCTTTGGACAGAGTGAGACGAAATTTCTTTAAAATTATTTTAATGGGGACATCTGGGTGGCTCAGGCGACTGGCTGGGCATCTGCCTTCAGCTCAGGCCATGATCTCCAGTCCCGGGATGGAGTCCCACACTGGGCCCCCGGCTGGCTCAGCACAGAGCCTGCTTCTCCTTCTCCCTCTGCCTCTCCCCCTGCATGTGTGCTCTCTTTCTCTCAAATCAATAAATAAAATCTTTTTAAAAAATCAATTATTTTAATGTCCTTACAATTGTGTTTATATCATAAGAAATAATGATCGGGAAAACTACACACCATATTCCCAAATCTTTACAGAAACAAAAGTGCTGTACCTCCTGAGATGCCAGTAATGGTGCCTGGCCCACAGAGGCGCTCCACATGTCAGTCAGCTAAAGGAATAAGTAACATGGGAGTGAAAAAATAAAATCATTTTAGATATCAGGATGGTAGACAGACCAAAAAGTTATTCCCAGGTCTCATGGAGCAGGAGAGGGACAGAGGAGGGCAGACCATGGCTGATTCCAGTTTTCTCTTTCAGGTTTAATCATAAAAATAATTTTCAAATAAGAAGAACATCAGAATGCGATTTTACTGAGAACAGCCAGTATCCGAGTGAGCGTCATCACCAGAAGGGGGCAGCATCTTAAAGACAATGGAGAAGCTTGCTCTCTGGGCTCTCCAGCAGGAAGCTCAGATATTAAAAGCCCCTTTGAGAACTAAAATTACACCAAATTGCATTTAAGTATCTCAATCTCCAAATCTCCACTTCCCTTATATTACCTGAAAAAGAAAAAATTTCTTACCGCACGTGAACCTACCATTGAAATAAAATTGTAATTAAGATAACACGTGTATCTATGATAAAAACTTACCTAGTGGCTCACACTTTTCCTTATGTAACTGTAGCACTCTCTTATGTTACTTGAATACACATTTTTTGAAAACCTCAGAGCCAAAACACCGGGTCTATATATATTTAAGCATATGTCTGTATGTACAGAAAAATATGTTATAAATACATCTGTGAGACATCGTTTGCTTAGAGACAGTAAAAGCCTCCAAAATATTTCTTAGCAAAGTTCATCAGAAACATGTAAAATGTAAACCAAGACGGAAAAATGTGATCAAAAACAAACATACTTCTCCCCCTGCACCCAGAGAAGTTTAATAAACTCATTCCACTTCATTCTAAAACTAAAAACAGATTTTGAAATCTCTTGGTCTCCATGTGGTCAGTCTCGTATCAGGGCTTCTTTGGAGGAACTTGTGGAGAACAAGGTCCATCCCTGTACGAGGAGGGTCCACATTCACCCACCCATCGCTTCCATCAGCTGCACAACAGAATCTTCTGGAAGGCTCTGTGAACACAGCTGGCCTGATGGTGCTCGAGAAACACAAGTAACCCCGAGTCACCCACGGGTTGGAGGTGGCTGACATCAGTACAGAACTACAAACCTACAACCTGCACCCACTGCCTGCCAGCCATCACACACCTGGCCAGGTGAAGAGGCACCTGAAACTCGTCAGTGGCCCTGGAGGTCACCCCCCTCACCTCCTCACCCCCCGGTGGCCACAGTCCCCAGAACGTTTCATCTGATCATTCACTGACTGGCACAGACAGCCTGCTTCTCCTTATACTAAGTGACCACGTGCCTTCTTGGGATCCCAGTACCGCCGGGAGAGTACAGGAGTTAGACCCCCTTCTATTTCCCAGCTGGTCCCCTCTTCTCCAGGAAAACAGCCTACCTAGTACCTTCAGCCCTGAAAGGCCATGGCATTCTAGCCACCACCTCCCTAAAGAACCTCCACCAAATTCAGCCTTCTCATCGGACCCCTGAAAGGCACCAAGGCTTGCATGTCCCTGACTCAGCTCTGCGATGATGACCAGGGTTCGGCATCCTTCCTGGGCATGAAATACCTGTAAACTAGAGGCCTGCTAGCAATCACTTGCACCCAACAGGGGGCGGGGCCTTGCACAGGTTCCTTCTGGAGCCCTGCGCCACCAGCTATAAACTCACCATGGTCCTTGTCCTGAAACTATCAGCCTAGAACCAGCCTCTGCTAGAGCCCAGCCCTCCGAAAGCACGGGAAGACAGGGTCTTCAAAGCAAAGGCCCTCACACAGTCAGTGAAGAGGTTTCAAGGCCTCTCCCCCATCGTGCTCATTCTAGACGTTATGGTCTATCTCTCAGTCTTCAGGACTGCAGTGTGCAGGTTAAATGCCCCATCCCAGCAGTCAGAGCTGTGCAGGATGAATGTTCGCTCCTTTGCTGACACACATGGCTCCCAGCCACCTCAACGACCCTCCCTGGACACAGTTCCCTGTCCTGCTTGGCCTGGGCTCTTTGGGACCACAAATGTTCCACTGAAACCCACCTCCGACTTGCGGCGGTGCACAAGACTGTCTACGTGGCACAGCAAACGGGGCACACCGCTCCTCTGGAGCCACAGCCACCAAGGAAAGGAGGGACTCTCTGAGCCCAGACCCATCAGCCTTTAGTGCACGGCCGTGGCCAAGATGACGTGCTATTTCCTATCAGCTCCATCACACAGTCACTCTTACAATCTGCTGCAGAATTCTAGAAAACTGCCTGATCCTACCAGAAAGGAGTCTCCTGGACAGGCTGTGGCTGGGGATGGAAGAGAAGCGTGGTGGTGACCTAAGGGAGACGCCTCCCTCAGGCCCAGCCGCCTCTCCCACACTGCCTTCCCATGGGCCCGAGCAGAAATGACAGCCCTGGTGGGGAGGCGGTCTGCTTCCTTTGCATCTCATCCCAAAACACAGAAAAAATGTGTTTCCCAAATTCACTTTTGGCTTCCTGGCCAGCCTCGGCTTTGCTGACGCTCCTCTCCTTGCTCACCAGTCTCGTCTTTCCGCCAGCAGCCTCCTGCCCATATTGCCCATGGTCCTTCATCACTGGCTTCAGCACTGGACCCGCCTGCCAGGGACTCGGGGCTCCTCCTTTATGACTAGGATGTGCAAATGCCCAGGGAGCACCAGACCCTAGAGACACTGCATTCAGGAAAGCATGAAGGATGAACACCAGGGGGTTAATAATCTCTCTCGGTACAGAGATTACGGTTGCTTTCTGTTTATGTTTTTATGATAAGAAAAATTAAAATAACTAGTTTTAAAAATTCAAACCTTAAAAAAGTTCCCTTGAGCAAAACGTGGGGGAGGACAGCATGTTAGTGAGAAAGAAAGAAAAGATGCTTCCTAATCCCCATCTCCCAACAAATCCCTAGGACCACACCTCTTTCTTCCCCTGGACTCCCCAGAATTCACTGGTCCCTCCTCAGGAGCATGCCACCTGGACCCGACCTCTCCTTCCTGGCCATATGGAGCAGCACAAACACCAAGATGACCATCGCTTCCTCCCATCATCTTCCCTCCAGAAAAATACGAAATATAAAGACAGCTTTCCCAAAGGGCTCATGACACCATCAGCTGGCCTGGTCCTCGTACCTGTGAAGAGCCAAGAGCTACCCTCTGAACACTTGAGCTGGGGGACACCCGGGTGGCTCAGTCAGTTAAGCCACCGCCTTCAGCCCAGGTCATGATCCCAAGTTCCTGGGATCAAGTCCCGCATTGGGTTCCTTGCTCAGCAAGGAGCCTGCTTCTCTCTCTGCCTCTGCCTGCCACTTTGCCTGCTTGTGCGCGCGCGCGCTCTCTCTCTCTCTCCCTGACAAATAAATAAATAAAATCTTAAAAAAAAAACTTGAGCTGGAGTGAGAATTTGAAACTCAGCCGTTGAAAGAAAGCTGTCTCTCAGAGTCTCAACACGTCCATCAGCCTTCCAGAGGCCTTGAAGGCTCCACCCAAGAGGGGCTGGGAAAGGGCATTTCCCAGGCCTCTTGGAGAAAGGGGCCCTTGGAAAATCTGGCAGAGATATTACTGTGGACTGAATGTGTCTCACACAAAACTCCTACGCTGGAAATCAAACCCCCAGGGCAATGGTGTTAAGAGGTGGGGCCTGTAGGGGGCAATCACGTACCACATGGGGCGCCCTGGTGACCTGATCAGAGACCCAAGAAGACTCCTGCCCTTTGTGCCCTGTGAGGGCACAGCGAGAAAGCAGCCACCCGTGAGCCAGGAAGCCGACCCTCACCAGACCCCACACCTGCCGGTACCTTCCTCTCAGCCTCCAGAACCGTTTGAAATGTTCTGTAAGCCGCCCAGTGTGGTATTTGTATGACAGCAACCCTGATCCACTGAGACTAATATACTCAAGGTAAGGGAAACACAGCCATATTTCAGCGAAGAACAGCAAGAAATCCAAACTGCTGATTACCTAGGGGCTAGTTAAAATTCTGAAATAAGCTAGAAAATGGGCCACGGAGGACCCTCCTGCTGGAAGAGTCTTTCGAGGGTCCCATCAGTAATGACAATCCCCAGCAGCTCTGTTCAGGGAGCCCAGCTGCATTCACAGAGCCTGTCAATAGCCTCAACTTGGTAATGACACGCTGGGCTTGATCTATAATTCACACTAACGACCTCTGAGGAAAAGGTGGATTAAAAAAGAAACAGAGAAATAACACCTTCTGTCACTCTCTGAATTTAAGGAAATCCAGAAATTTTCCCAAGGAGGACTTGAGGTATTTGAATGAACAGGGTATAACCTAATATATTCCAGCAGCCTGGCTGCTGCAAGTGAGTAATTTCTGAGCTCTACTACAAGCCAATGATTATTTTCACTAGGATTGCACTCCCCAGAGGCCAGGCATGACCACGTGTGTCGGCAGGAGTGAACCACGGGTTCTACCACGGCCGAAGTTCCCACCTGTCAGCACTGAGGACTGAGAAGGGGCCGAGTGAAGGGTAGGGGGACTGTATTACATGAAGCATGGGGTACAAGGGCCTTAATTGTAGGGAAGCGCCAGCAGGGAAGAAAGCCTAGGTTCTTCCTTCATTCGGTATTTCATCCACAAGGAATTCTGACCACTACCCTCATAATCATTTGCATTTAGCGCAGCCGAATAAAATCCTTCGAGCAGAACACTGGGCTCCATACACTGGCAGTTGCGGGGCGAGCGGGAGGACCCGGCGTAGATGGCCACAGCGGCCTCGGGCGGGTTCCTGTACCTTCTGCAGCCTCGAGCCCTCTCTTCTCTTCCGTGACACCGTCTTGGGGGAGTTAGGACTGCCAGACAAAGGAAATGACACCCTTCCAGTCCTTTGAAGAACGTCGCGCAGTGGTGAGCTCCGAACCTCAGCTGTGTTTACACCTACGATCATTCCAAGAAAGACGCAGCATGGAGAGAAAGCTTCTGTCCCTCATTTTCTTCCCCTCCGGCTGCTGGTGATGGGGATGCTTTCCTCCTTTCCCACCTGCTGGTGCCTTGTAGATGGCTCTGAGCATACCGAGGAGGTAAGAGGTGTCTGCTCACTTTAACAAGCGAAAAACGCACTCCTATTATTACCGCGAGGTTTCTATTTGGGTAGAACATTCTCCCTACAAATTGCTCAGAAATTATTCAAGGCACTGACTCATCCATCCATTCACAAAAGAATTTGGTGAACATTTGCTCATTAAACTGCGTGAGAATTAACGGATGCCGGAGCCCGGTTGAGTCCGTGCATCTGTTTTCCCAGGACTGCCCCACCCCGACCCTGCCACTCTGGTCCTTCTCTGGTCTTGATCTGACCACCGCTCACACACACATGAGCTCTGTCACAGGAGGCCTCCAAGCTGCACAGGGTGACTCTGGGCGTCACAAGGGAACACAGTCATGGAGCACGTGCCCCAGAAACCCCTGGAAGCCTGGGCCTCTGGCCAAGCCCCCCGGCCCCCCTTTCCTACTGGGGACAGGGAGGACAGGGTAAGCCAGTCTCGCCTCCTAGTGGACTGTTGTGTTCCTGTAACAAAACTGAACCCTGCGGAACAACGACAGTGTCACAGAGGGGTCTTCACAGGGACGATATGAATCCTAACGGCCATGAGGCCAGGACTCCGGGGGCACTCGGTTCTCACTAAGAGGCCTCGGCAGGGAAAGGCCGGTGTGCGGCAGAGTCCGGGTCCAGCCCATCATCCACACGCTTCACGGCGGACCCCAGCCTGGGCGCCACACAGCAGCAGCCGTCTGCCGCCTCCCCCCACAGCGGGCCCTCCATGTCCCCCAGCACAGCCTCGCCACCTCCTCTCCCGCCCCGGACCAGCACCTACAGGGCCCCGCAGCTGGGCCTGCCATCGGGGTCTGCCTGCCGCCTTCCCGACGTGAGTCCACACACGTCCGTGGGTTGGCCTGGCACGTGCTGAGCCCCGTGACCGCCTGTCTCTCTTCCAGGTGACGTGCCCGTAAGGTGGCCTGAGGGCTCGCCGCACCCCAGCTCGTGGGGCGTGTCTGTGCGAGGCACCCACGCTAGCACGCTGACTCAGACGGCGCCCTCAGTCCGCTAAAATCCCTGCATGCGCTGTTCTCCTGGTGTTTCTGCTCAGCCCACCCTTGCCTGACAGGTGTGTGACCAGCCACTGAGACCAGCTACGAATGCAAGCCCCCCTGCCCCAGCCCCATGTCTCATCTGTGCACCGGGAGCTGCCATTCGAGGAGCACGGATTTAGCCGACTCTTCCACACAGCAGTGGGGTCCGCACCCTGTGTGCACAGGTCTCCAGACGTCTCCAAGAAAACAGGAAGTGGGGCAGTGGCTTTCTTTCGGGCACGCACACACAGGGACTGACCCTGCAGCATAAATTCCAACCTGGGGGGTGCCAACAAGCAGAAACTGTGTGTATGACAGACCTGCACATGGCTGAGCTTCTAGAAAGGAAATCGTGTATTTAGTAAAAATGGATTCACATTTCTGTGGGATCTTCTTAGGTCCGTCCTCCAAACCCTCCTACGACAATTAACGTAGTTCTACGAATCTCACACCCCATCCATTAAAAACACAGACGACCTCCCTGCTTCATGATCCAGTTCTGTGTAATTCTCGGGTCAGAGCCTAAGGCTTATGTCCCAGCACCCGTGTGCACCCCAAGTCCAATCTCACTGAGCGCCAGCTTCTTAAGAAAACCTTCCATACCCACAGGGTGATCATCAGGATCGGATTACGGAACAGTGTGTGCAAGCATGCTGCGTGAACTGGCACATGTGGGAACACAAGTTACACGTAGGGCTGTTCGCCCGAACCACGTGAGGCCACGCTCTCCCATCCGGGGCAAAGGACCTGCTGCTCAGAGAGATGCTGTCTCGCACCCAGAGGCCGATGCAAGGGTTCTCTCCTGATTTCTTCCCTTGTCCCCACAGGTGAGCTGTTTGGTTTTCTTCACTGCTGCCACTTACTGAAAGACCACTGACAAAACAGCAGAGGCCAGAGGAGCCAAAAAGAAGGGACCACAAAGACAAAAGAAAGCCATCAATTAACAAAGCCATCCTAGATAAATGATCCACCCAAGTGACGCTCGTACTTGAGGACACCGGGTCATGGGGCCACACAAATCCCTTTACAAAACAATTATCACAGAGTCTAAGAGTGAAGCACCCCTGGGTTCGTGTGTTTGCATTTCCGTTCCAGCACAGTTCAGTGTTCTACTAGTTCAGGTGTACAAGGTGGTGATCCAAACTTCCACACAGTACCCCAACGCCTCTGGGTTCATCTGACACTGCCTCGGAGACCCCCAGACAGTGAGAAAATCTACTTGTCGTCTCCAGGGGGACCAACACAGAAGCCACCATGACGGAGGTAGAACAAAACAAGGAAACAGCTCAACCCTACAGGAGGCAAGTGGCCCGGATTTCTATATTCTCACTACTGATTAAAAAAAAAAGAAAAAAATGGGGAAAAGTTTGGGGGCGCTTCCAAGAGTTAAATGTAGACTTCCCACAGGGCCAGGGACTCGGCGCCGACGCACACATGGGGAAGAGAGGAGAACAGACAACGCGAGGACACACACACACGCTCATGTTCACAGCAGCACGCATCCTAACAGCCAGAGAGCACCCGAACGTCCAGCAGCAGACTGGGGGACAGACAGAGCACGTGCAGGCACAGGGTGGTGTCAGGACTCGGCCCTGAAAAGGAGAAGAGTCCCAACACACGACCCACGCAAGGACGTGGAGGGACCTGGGAACCTTGGAAACGTCAGGCCAAGTGAAAGCAGACAGATCCATGTCCACGTGCGGGAGGACTGCATTCCTGTGAAACGTCCAGAACGGGTAAGGCTAAGGAGATAGGCGGTTGCCAGGGCCAGGGGCGGCGGCGGGGGTGTGTGTGTGTGTGGGTGTGTGTGACAGCTAACAGCTGATGGATGCGGGGTTTCCAGGGGTGCGGGAGTTGCTCTGGAGCAACACGGCGTGCCCTCCGGTGGACCCACTGCCCCTGAAGTGCTCCTTTAATTTTTTTTAATTTTTTTTTTTAAAGATTTTATTTATTTATTTGACAGAGAGAAATCACAAGAGAGGCAGGCAGAGAGAGAGGAAGGGAGGCAGGCTCTCCGCCGAGCAGAGAGCCAGACGCGGGACTCGATCCCAGGACCCCGAGACCACCACCCGAGTCGAAGGCAGCGGCCCAACCCACTGAGCCACCCAGGCGCCCCTGAAGTGCTCCTTTAAAACGGCGAATTTGACATCCCACCAGTCCCACATCCATCGTTTACCGGATGGCAACAAAAGAAGGGCCACCCCCGCCACCACGAGGCTGCTGTCCCGGGCCGGACTGGGAACCCAGAGCGCCGAGCCAGAAGAACACTCTTCACAGGAAGAGGTTCGCAGCCACGGGGCGCCGGGGTGCAAGGTCCTCCCCACAGGAGGCACCAGCCTAGAAGCCAGCCTCCCAGCGTGGACAATGGCTGCTTCAGGACCGTGGCCCCACAGCCCCAGAACGCTCCTTGTGTGGCCGCACAGTAAGACCTTCAGATGCTTCTCACACGCAGAAAACAGAGCCCTGCTCGCCGGAAGCCAGCTGGCCCTAACAGAGGACGCCCTTCACCGCCGAGGGCTTTGCTGCGCACAGGGGCCCGGCGGGGGATGGGGGGCGGCACTGAGGTTGTTCCCCTCAGTCAACGAGCCGAGCTGGGAGCAGAGGGGGGAAAGCTGCTTCATGGTGACAATCTCACTTCCTGATTTTCTTCCCAAGATTATTAAACTGAATACCTTTTAAGTTCGGCCAGTACTAATACAGCCCCTCTAACACTCTGTCAATGGAAGCAGAAATAAATTACGTATCCCTACCTACACATAGAAGCATTGCAGAAACAGCTGTTAGAGACATAGAAACAAATACGCGGTAAGTGTATAACTCTGACCCTAGATACTGAAAACTGACTGTGCTTTAACACAAGTACTTTTAAAAATACAGGACAAGCCTCCTTTAAACTGGGGCAAAAATACAGGTAACATGACGTCTGCCATTCTAACCGTTTTTAAGCATGCAGATCAGTGGATGTAAGTACATTCATGTGTTGTGCTCACTATCCTCAATCCCACCACTGACTTCTCACCAAGTCACCAGGAGTAGTAAGGGGCAAGGGCCTGAGTGTTCCCGGGTTAGAGGATGCAGGCGGAGGGGGGTACCAGGACCGGGGCTCCTTGTGCTGGGGCCCTTGGAGCTCCAGTCCAGACAACAGGGATGACCAGTCTGAAGTCCCCACTACAGCAGCAGCTGGGACAGCCTTAGGTGCAGGCGAGGTGCCCCTGCAGACGCTACCTGCCCCTTCCTCTGTCCCAGGAGCCTCCCCTAAACAGCCCTATTCACACCAGGCCTGTGTTTGGTTTTTTCAATCAGCACAAAGGCAATCCATCAGGTCCCAAGCCCGCAGACATGAGGCTTTTGTGCAGGGCTGAAAAAGGGATTACATTTTAGGAATAGCTAACCTCCTCTCCCTCCTGGAGGAGGCAGCCGACACGTCTGTGTTGAATGCACTTTTTGTTTCTGGCTCAATCGGCGAGCAGAATGCTCTGAGTTAACGGGCCCCACAAAAACAACCGGGGGTGGGGGTAAGGGGGTGGCACATCGCCTGCCTGCCCACCAGCCATGTTCTGAGCAGCAAGGATTCGGGGCCACCACTGAGCCCAGCGAGCGGCGTGGGAGCCATGGACTTCCCTACTAACACAGGAGTCTGTGGACACTCAGCGAAGGGTGAAGCACAGCTTCTGGCAAAGGCTCTGGGCAGAGGGACACAAGAACGGGACCAAATCGAAACTCCAAGGCCACGCTGTGCGACACAGAGGCTACCAGCCACAGGTGGCTTCTGGGCAAATGCGGTATGGCTGGTGCAAACCGGGGAAGACATGCAGTGAGCAAGCCACGTGCGCTGTATGCCAGAAGCTCAGGACCAAAAAAGAATATAACACTGCTCCTTACTACAGTCCACACACGCGCCAAGCAGAAGGTCACCCATACAGCAGATATGCCGTCTTAAACAGAATGTACTGGTAAAATTAATTTCACTGGTTTCTTCT
Organism: Meles meles; assembly: GCF_922984935.1. Taxonomy (NCBI): domain Eukaryota; kingdom Metazoa; phylum Chordata; class Mammalia; order Carnivora; family Mustelidae; genus Meles; species Meles meles. The sequence goes on along the minus strand of NC_060074.1, from coordinate 43,076,579 downwards.
ACATCTTTATGTGGCTCCTGGAGAATTGTAAAGGGCTCGTGTGGCTCACATTCCATTTCCACTGGACAGCTCTGCTAAGTGACCTCAACAAAGTCCCAACTCTGACAATACTGTATCTTTCCTTGGGGGAGATGTGGAAGTGGAGCCCGACATTCAGGCCAGAGTTGGGAGATGGGGGCCAGTGGAAGGAAGGCAGGAAGCAGGACTGACCAGAGGGAGAGCCCAAGGGACAGCCCAGCCCCACAGGGAGTCCTGGAGGGCTGCGCTGGTGGGAACCCCTCCTTGAGCATCCCCCAGGACAGGCCGAGATGGCGGGACCTTCAGGCCTGAGTGGTAACGTGCATGTGGCAGAGGGTGGGACAGAAGGCTCACTTCTGTGGGTGTCCTCTAAAGGAATATCGGTGAAATGGGAAAAATTCAATTTTCCCCTCCTTCTCTGTAGGAAAATAACGCAGATTTTCCCTACTATGTCTTTCTTCCCTGTGTATCTCCTTTACCTTCACAGAGAAGACTTCAATTCTGACACTTCTGGTCACCAAACGTGTGGAGGTTTTTCCCCATACCAAGTAATTCTCTGTGATACCAGCTGGGTGACTACAGTTTAACTCAATTCTGATCGACCTGGAGACAGCGTCAGATCCCAAGTTAAGGGCTCAGTACCCCCAGAATGCCTGCCTGCACACACACACACACACACAACACCACACACATACAGAGAATCATGCATACAACTGTGCACACACAACACACACCATTCACACACACATATACACACACAACCATGCATGCAGAGACACAATCATGCACACTCCACACATACACACCACATGCACCATGCACACACACACGCACAGGCACGCACACATACTTCAGACACCAGCAGTGAGCCCATGCTGTCACCTGGGCTTCTGACCAACCTGACAGAGATCAGAGGCCCCCACCACCCCTCCTCAGGTTTGATTAATTTGCTAGAGGGGCTCACAGAACTCAGAGAAACACTTACCTTTTCCAGTTTATGAAAGGATGTGACAAAGGGTACACAGGAACAGCCAGACGACAGACACACAAGGTAAGGTCACGGAGGGTCTGGAGCATAGGAGTTTCTGTCTCAGTGGAGCTGGGGGGACGGTGTCACCCTCCCGGTGTGTCTATATATTCACGAGCCTGGAAGCTCTCTGAACCTTGCACTACTGGGATTTTACGGAAGGTTCGTTATAAAAGCACGATTGATTAATGCATTGGCCACTGGCGAGTGATCCAACCTCCAAGCCCCTCCCCCCTCTCCCCTCTGCAGAGGTGGGGTAGAGGGGACTGGAAGTTCCAACCCTCCAGTCGTAGCTGGTTCTCCTGGCAAGCTAAGGAGAAACCTATTTCCAGTCATCTGAATGACCACGTGCGTATTCCTTACAAATCTCAGCATCGCAGTCAGACCCACAGGAGCTGCCGCTGACGCCGCCTCTTTACGGGGAAGGTGGGAAGAACAGTGGCAGGGGGTACAACTCGAAATGTCAGCTTGCCCCTGGCCACCAGAGAGGAAAGAAACAGAGGAAGTGAAGTGAAACACGTCACAAGTGTCCTTCCTTCCTGCTGATGGCACCTGCCTTAGCGGCGAGGTAGGCCCAGGCTGTGCATGCGGCTGCTCACCTTCCAGATCACTCTTCCAAACCCCGTTTCTCGCGTCCGATGCAGACGGCACGGACAGGCTGTGAGTCCCCAGATGGCGCACAGGAGGAATGAGCAAGCCTTCTGGCCTCCTTCAGCCTCTTCCTATTTTGCAAGCCTTTGCCGGTTTTCCACAGGCTTTGATTTACAGAACCCTTGTCCTAAACCATTTTGCACCTAAGCACCCAGCCACACTCCCATGTGGCCTGCAACCCTGCCCTGCTGAGCCCCTCCTAACCTTCTTCCTGGGAACCTAGCTCACTGCCAGCGTCAGCCAGCAGGCTCATACTCCAGGATGGCTTCTTGTGGATCCCCAGGACGGTGTCCCCCTGGCCACCTGCCCAGCCCCTCCCCCTGTCATCACCGTCAGCAAGAGCCACAGCCCAAGGCAAGAGCAGGGAAGCCAGATCCCCGAGGCCCCAGCGGGTGCCCAGATCACTGCCTCTGGGGGGACACTTCCCCCACCCCTGGTGTCAGCCACCACGGAGGCCAACATGGGCCAAGAGTAAAAGCCAGAGAGTTTGGGTCCCTCGGACAAAGGAAGGGCATCCAAGAAAGCCATGTGCCTCATAAAAAGTGCCACCATTCCACAGCTGCTTCTCTTTTGAAGACAACAGAAAGAAGGGAATGTTTTATCTGATGTGGACAGGGGATCACTCAAGAGACAGACTTCCCACACAATCTCAGGAACGAGGTAGCTGGTATTCAATAGAAAGAAAAAGGACACGAAGGACACCAGAAACTGAAAGACACTTAAGATAACATACATGTGGAAAGGAAAAGTAGAAAAAGACCTTTGCCATGAAGAAAACTTCCGTGACAGTAAATATGCAAGCCTGCACATTTCCACATCTCCCAAAGGTGGCTCCATCTCGCAGGGCAGAGGGACACAGCTAAGGCCCGGCAGGACAGGTCTGAGGACCACGAGGGTTGAGAACCTCAGCATCCGCCACACAGAGCATGCTGCTTGCCAACGCAGAGAGGTGACAGGGACAACGAGACGGACTCTGATCGTTTATCATCAGATTGGTCCTTAAAAGGCTCAGCCTTGACTACGCTTCCTTGCATTTGCCTCCCAACCTCAGGCATCATCTCCCACATTCGTGATTCCTGCCACCGCCAAGTTCCACCTGTTACACACCCACTCTCTCAGGAACTTTAAATCTTTCACACCTGAGATCTCTCCTAAGTACTAATCACTCACAAACCCCAATGTTTGATGTCTTTCTAACATGCATGACAATACAAACAGATCGTCCACAAGCACCGCACGTAACACCAGCGTAGGGAACAATGATACCATGCTACATCTTATTCATCTCCTGAGCAGAATAGCTCAGAAGTTGAGATCCTACACCAAAGATCTCAGAAAATATTCAAAATCAGTCATCCAATCTTGTTTGATTTCACTCTGTTCCTTCTTGCTGCTCCTCCCCTCCTGGCTGACTTGGTTCGCCACTGCCCCAGACGTGTCTCCTCAGAAAGCAACAGACCTTCCCCGACTCAAGCCACGTGCACGGGCCTTCGGGAAGTGTCATGCCGAAACAGTCCTAACAGGAGAATTCTTCACCTTCTCAAAAGCCTGATGAGAACTTTTAAATCCAGAAAACCACCATGTTCAGTGGTGGGAAGTTCTAAGGAGATCTGAAGGCATCATCTGGTAACGACTATTAGAAGGAGAAACCACGCTGTCACAGAGGTTCTTTAGAAGGGGCTGTCATTTATTTTCTCTTTCAGATGATGCATCTTAACTAATTACATTTTGTGAAACACTTTATGTGTTTGGCAAAGCAAACAAAACAAAACTGTATGTCACATACAATTAAGTCGGTCCATTCATGTCACTCCATTGAGGGAAAGGAACATGTCTGGTTTTTCTAATGCTCACGGCAGGGGGTGGACAGTGAAGAGGTGTTTTGAGAATGACTCCCCAACGGTAGAGCTGGCAGTCACGTTCCAGAAGAATAGGAAAGAGTCCATGCGGCCCTGAATTCTTTAGGTCTGGGAGTGCATTCATGCGAACGCTGAACCCAGCTTGGGCTGAGTGCCACTAAGCAGACTGCAACTTGGAAGGGACGTCCCTGCAGACACCAGACCTCTGAGGCCGGGCCCAGGGCCGTGTGTGAATCAGTGTGCAGGACCCCAAGCTACTCGGGCCCTCTCTTCATGAGGAGGCGACAGACATTTGGGACTTGGTGAAGCCAGGGGCTCCTGGCCAACATAGAAGGGGTCGAGCTAGGAGGAGAGGTGATGCCAGGAGTGGGGGAAAGCGGAACAGAGCACCAAGCAGCCAGATGACCCTCCCCAGAGCCCAGCCTCCAGCCTCTGGGCTGGCCCGTCCCAGCGATGAGATACACGGAGAATGGGATTGCGGAAACTCACATTCCACGTGTCCACAGCGATCTTGACCAGCCATGCCAACCTGACTCTCGCAATTCACTGAAGCCCTTTCCTCCTAAAACCCCCGCCAAGCCCACCCATGCCAAGGACCGGTGGCCAGGCTGCCCATACCCTTCCACACCCACCCGTGGAGACTGTGGTCCTCAAGAGCCTCACTGTTGTCACCAAACCTCCGTATCCCCACTGTACTTGTAACTATAATTACATCACTTAATTAAATATTACACACATCGATGCAATGGACGTTTTAATAAGAGTAAGTATAATTACATCATTTGATTAAACATTACACTGATTGATTATAAGACTTTAAGAGGGTTTTTTCCTATGAAAATTAAGTTGAATGTTTTAGGAAGACTTGAAGACAACCTGCTTTAAAAAGAAAGGAAGGAAGGAAGGTTTAATAAGTACGAGCAAGACAACCTGCAGGACAGGAGGAAGGGAAGGCAAAGGTCTAATAGCAGCCGGCACGTGGTTTCTTATTTATTTGCACATATCTGTTCCTGTTCCAAAAGGAGGTCAGCCGGAACATCTGCTCACGGCTCTCAACATCCAGTCTGGGAGGCGCTGCAGGGCCAGGCTTGGGTCTGGTGTGCTTCGAGAACATATTCAGCACACAGTAGGTCCTTGTTCTCAGGGCTAACACCAAGGACTGATACCTGTGACAGTCTGGCTCTGGAGAGGAAGCTGCGTAGCACTTTGAAGGCTGAGAGATGACTTGTGGCCAAGGGGATGGGGAAGGATGTCACTCTTTTCCCCCGAGAGATGAGATCCGGGCTGCAGCGAGGTGCAGACAAGGGGGCATGAGGCATACATGGGAGGGAACACAGCAGCACGTTCCGGGGTGCTGGGACCGTGGGGCCAACGGTGCAGAGCAGGGAGGGCAGTTGGAGGGCAGGTCTGCTGATGGGCATCACCTCCATCTCCGGGAGAACTGCCCCAGCCTGCGTGCAGCAAGCAGGACCCAGGTCTTGGGGTCACACGGCCACACAGGTGGCGCTGTAATGGAGACGCTGACACCTGCAGGGGAGGTCTCAGGGCCACTGTCCCCACAGGTGCTGTGGGGCTGCACTGTCAGGGGCACACACCTGATAATGCTAAGCCAAAGCGATTTACAGACAATGTCCCTAATGCTGCTCCGAGAATGGAGGAACTATGAAAGGCTGAGTCTCCCCACACACCCGGCTGCAGGCAGCTGTAAGGAAGGGCCAGGTGACGCCAGGAGGCGGCAGAACCCGGACCCGCAGGGAAAGCAGAGAAGCCTCCAAGCGCAACCTCCCCCACCCCCAACCCAGCGGTTCTCAGGGATGCTGTGTGTTTAATGTCTTTTCCCTGCAGCTGTTGAACAAAGTGCAGTGAAGTTCAAAGGCAAACGGAGGCTGAGCCCACATCAGCATCAGCGCAGAGAGTAGACCACGGACCTCTGGGCTGCCATGCCTCGAGGACAGGTCACTTTTCCTTTACCAAGTGCTGACACCACCCCAGGGCCCTGTTCACCTCTTGAAGCCAACCCAGCCTTCTATCTTCTAATAAAGCTCTTTAGAACAAAAATTCACAACTCCCTGTGACACAAAAAGGGTTGTTCCAAGTAAAATAAATACTGGAGAAGAGCCTGGGAAATTGGCTTCTATACAAAGAAAGTTCAGGTAGCTAATACTTTAACCTGAGTCAGACAAACACTGGTCAACAGAGCTCTGCAATGCCGGCCATGTCCCTTTATCCACACGGTCCAACGTGGCAGCCACCAGCAACACTTGGCCACAAGACAGTAAAAATGTGGCCAGTGCCACTGAGGAACTCAAGTTCTCGCTCACCTCATATTTAAAGAGTTCCATGTGGCCAGCGGCCACCATACTGGAGCATGCAGGGCTAGTTAGAGACACACATAAGATTTCCTTAGTAATGCTGCTTTGCCAGGTACTGTCCTAACCATGGACAAGCATTATCACACTTAATCCTGATAAAAATGGTATCAGAGCATTGCCCTTATCCCCACTTTAGCGAAGAAGAATCCAAGGTTCAGTGAAGCTGGAAACAATCTCTGAACTTAAGAGAACTACAAGACACCCCAACAAAATTAACCCTGAAAACTACTGTCTAACATAATGGCCAGAAATCAGCACTTAATAATCAGTGGCCGTAAAACCACCACCAAACTCACCTAGAAAATTATCAAAAGAATTTTCAGTTAGTGAGTCACTTCTTTCTCTAAATCTTTGCAAAGTCATAATGCTACATGGAATGTGCTTCTTAAAGCACAAAAAGGACCCCCGAGTTTGTGTGGTAAGACTTTGTCTTTCTCAGGAAGGAGCTTTCTCAGACACTCTTAAAAGGATAGTCTGACTTTGACATTCCTCTTGACCAGGAAGAGGAAGACCAGCCTTAATGGAGAGGCCCTGCCTTGGAAAAAAACGTCCCATCCCCACCCAGGCTGCTTACACAGATGGCTTTCAAATGGGGCTGGGGCTGATAAGCCTGACAGCTGCCTGTTGGGAGACCAATGCACCTTCCCCACCAGGATGAATCACATGGATCACTTCCCAGGACAAACAATGGACAAGCATCACCCCTCCCCCACCAGGAGCACTGTGCGAACAGCACCCACCATTCCCTGAAGACAAGCACTCGGCAAATGGCACAGATTACCCCCCAGGACAAGCCCTGGACAGACGGCACCGATCACCCACCCCTCCCGGATGAGCACTATGCAAACGGCACCCATCACCCCCCAGGACGAGCACTGGAAGAAACTGCTCCCAGGAAAACACAAATACCATCAACCCTTCTACTCAGGCTCAGCCTCGCAATAAAGCAAAGGCTCAGTGGAAGGGGAGTCTGCAGACTCGTTCTGGACAAAATGAAAATGGTTCCCCATTGGCTTTCTCTTCAAAAACCGAAACACTTCAAAGACATGGAAACAAAGAAGGGGAGGGACAAAGCCCTGAAAGAGACGAGGGGAGGAAGACCAGTTCTCTGGGTACCTTCAGTTGTGGGCAGGCACACCACTTCCCCCTGAGATACGCAGTTCTGGTTTTAATATTTAATTCTACAAGCTCCTTAAATCTACACTTACTAGATTAAGGAGGCACGGGTCTTAGACATGATCGTGTCCATTAGGGGGTATTGATTGGCAGTGTGAATTCCGGACACAGGCAGCCCAAGCAGTAAGTGCTGTACGTGACTCACTCTCTGAACCAGCGCCAAGAGAAGACCAGCACCTTCTGTGACCCGCAAGCCTGGGGAGGCTCACCCAGGTGGGAGTGTGGGCCCAGCACACACCTGCTGCCCACATTCAACCCTCCCGCGCCCTCCCTTGTCTCAGTCACCTGAATCTGTGCACCCAGCTTGCTCCCAGACTGTTCTTGTGCAGGGGGAAAGGCAGAACTTTGGGTTCAGAAGCCTGACACACTAGCTTCTCTTTGCCTATGTGGGCCCCAACAGTCGAGCCAAAGCTGAGTAACAAGACTACTTTGCAAGGCTGCTGTGCAGCCCACATAAAGGGATGCCTGACCCCCCCCACAAGCATCTGGAAGTGGTCGTGTTTAGTGCTCTAAGAGCCTTTGTCACAGTGCGAGGTCCCTGAATAACGGGCCCCAGAGACGTCCACCTCCTAGTCCCTGGAACGTATGGGTATGTCGCTTCACACCGCAGAGGGACTTCGCAGGTCTGATTAAGTATCTTCAACTCAGTCTGAGTTATCCAGGTGGGCCCAACGTTATCGCCAGCATCCCTACTCAAGAGCAGCGCGAGAGCCCGGGTCAAAGAAAGGGCTGTGGGACCACAGAGGGACAAAGATGGACTGGAAGACGTGACACAGCTGGCTCTGAAGGCAGAGGAAGGGGCCTGGGAGCTTCCTGGGAAAGACAAGGGAACAGCAACCCTGTTAGAGCCTCTAGAAGGAATGCAGCCTTGAGGACACATTTAAAGACTTGCAACCTCAAGAACTCCTCAAGCATAAACACGAGTGGTTTGAAGTCACCGTGTGCCATAACTGGGTACAGCAGCCATCGGAAAAGCACGCACAATGGTCTTCCTCTCGTGCTCTGCTCAGCGATAGGGGGGACCCACATCCTCTCCGAGCGCAACACACACACAGAACATCTTTTTCCTGCATCAGAGCCACAGCTCTGCCTCTAGATAACACTCAACCAGCACAGACTCACCGGTGCCCATCACGTGCCAAGTTCTAGCAGCTTTGGACGCACCTTAACCTTGCCAGTGAGCCTCAGCCTCCTTCTCAACAGGGAGAGTGCTACTGCGATGGGTTCCTGTGTCCACGGACCCGGAGGATGGGGGATGAGTGCTAAGCATGCCGCCGGCCACCCGCTCGGAGTCCAAAACATGTGGGCTGCCTGTGGATCTGCCCTCTGCCCATGACAAAGGCCCACTCAGGGATGAATGCCACACGGGCCTCAGCCTGACCATGTGCTGCCTGCAGGCAGCCTTCTCAGGACGCCACTGGGGGCCATGCTGGCACCAGAGCCATCACAACGAGGTCCGTACGGATGCCCGCAGACTCAGGGCACCACAGAAGGAACGGCACTGGCGAGGTCATCCACCCCATCTGCCCACACGCCGCGGGACAACCTCCCAGAGGGCATCTACCCGGCCCTCCTCAAACGTCAGTGAGCATGCTGGCCCTGAAGCAACCTTCCAGAGATTTCTCTGCTCTGGCCTGCGGCTCCCTTCTCACCGGCCCCTGGATCTCTGGTGAGACTTTAAATAGTCTGACACTCCCACAATACGGTGCTGGGCTTTTCAGCAAGCAGATGACGGACAGTATCTCTGAGAGCCCCCGGGGGTCTGCCGGCCGAGGACCTCCACCCTCCACACACACGACTCAGGAGCAGAGCGAGTGGGCACCAGGCGGGCAACCACCTGAACGGGAGACAGAGAGACGAGGAGCCTGGAGCCTCCCCACTGACAAGGCTGCCCTCTATTCCCTGCAACAAAGAGCTCACCAACCCTCGTCCAATGGCACACACAGGATCTGTGCGTTTCTCTGTTCATCAAGGCTCTTCTCAAAAGAAGGATCCGGTAACCAATACTGAGCTCAAGTTACACTCAGACCCCACGCTTGAGCGATCCATTCCAAAGTCTGCAAATGGCCCTGAAGGGCACCCCAAAGACCCTGGGGCGGGGGGTCCACACGGTCAGCTGTGCACTGCAGGATCCACGTAGTAGGCAGACCAGCAGTCGCTGAAATCCTTTCTGTTTCTCTGTGTTTGAAAATTGTAATAATAAAACATTGCAATAAATAGTTCATCACAGAACATCCTTTGAAAGTTTATAAATAGCAGAAACATAAAAAGCTTTGGTATTTATAGTTCCCAATGGCCTTTTAAGAAGATTTTCATCAGAAATAACTAAGAAAAGTGTGTAATAACATTCGAATACCCGACTGCCGGGTTAGCTCCTTCGAAGAATCGCCTTCCTCAGGTCACACCGCTGAGCACGCGGGGTGGCGAGAGCTCTGCACCTGCAGGCACGACATTGTGGGAGACTGTGAAAACATGGGCCTTAAGGATCCCCTTCATTCCCTTTAACCAAATCCGGGCAAAGCTCAGCAGGGCTCCTCCTCCCGGGCTTAAAATGTCAGCAGGGGGCTGAGGCCAGGCCCCGGAGAGGACCCAGGCAGACATCTGCTCTCAAGGCTGCTCACAGCAGGCAGGCCCTCGCCGTGTTACATGTGTGACCAGTGCATGAACCTGAAGTTTCAGAGTGGCCCCTGAAGTGAAGGCATTCTCAAAAGTACCAACACTTGCACAGAATTTGCAGAAAGCTGGTCTCAGGTACTGGGTCTGAGCAAATGGATGAAAATCCTCCCCCACCAGAAGCACCAGGAGGCCTCCCTGGCCTACTGTATGTCAAGCAAGATCAATTTCTGTGGAAAACAAAGCTCCATAATAATAACAGCATCCCCCAGAGTCTGACTGCTCCAAAGCAAGACTCAAGGCTGTAACTGAAACCTGATTCATCCGTCCAAGGAAAGCATCACATGAGGTCACATCTTGGTCATTAGTAGCTGGACCACTTTAAGATTCAATGAATACAGGCCAGGGTCAAGATCATAAATAGATTTTAAAAGGTTGTGTGGGCTGAAAAAAGCATGCAGGATGAAAGGTAATTGCCAAGAGGAAGACCTACTGACTTCTCCAGAGGTCATTTCCTCCCAGCAGAGACCTACAGACCAGCAGCAACATACACTCTCTCCCGTGAAGACGCATGGGCTTGGAAACCAGAGAGTCCTACTGATCTCCCAGTTTCTCTTTCTGGCCACGGGACCTAAGCAAGGTGCCAGCCGGCCCCAGCCTCCGTTTCCTGATCTGTGACAGGGACACTACCACCTCCTTCCCAGGGGCTGTAATAAGGACACTGAAGCAGCTGGCCCTGTGCTCAACACACAGCAGACATTTGATGCCGGCCTCCTTCTCGCTCGCTCTCTCCCTTCCCAACCCACGGCAAAATAAATTAAAATGAAGAGAATATGACAAAGTCCTCAAATTTGCCAAGAAATCAGAAAAAAAAAAAACAAAAAAAACCACCCCACCAAGAATGGGATAATTTTACTATAACATTCCAAGTCCCCAGGAATCTAATGGATACAGAGTATCCTAAAACTACAACTTCCTCTCCGATCATAAAAATAGAGCAGTGTTTGCCGAAGACCCTGGATCCAATTAACGCACCAATTCCTCCCCAGAAGGAGCTGGTGCATCTGAGCTCGTGGCCTTGCAGAGGAAACCGGGACTGATCAGCTCAGGAAGCCGGGATGGGGGTGGGGGGCACTGCTGTCGCCGGAGGGGGAGTTGAGGCGAGTGTGGGCTGCAGCCACAGCCCAAAGCTGAGAGCACCACGGCCAATTTACGACGGGGCATTGGGGAAGGCAACAGACCCAGACACAGAAGAAAAGGGACAGGACACGGCCACCCTGCAAGCGCTGGGGAAAGTGGCTCTATGGCCGGCAAGGTAGGGGGCCGGGGCCCAGCAGCCGAGGGCAGTTGGCAGAGGGCCGGTTGGGGGCCCCGGGGCCCACACGCTGGGAAGTACACTGGAGGTGTGAGGCAGGCCCCGTACGGCACGCACTTACGCATCTCCACAGCAGCCCAGAGGTGAGCACCTGCTCTGCTGCCGTCCCCCTTTCACAGATGGGGGCACCGTGCACCGGGATGGCTCAAGGTCAGCGGGCTGCAAAGCAGCAGAGCCAGGACGAGAATCCAAGTGGTCTGGCTCCTGAGGCTTCGCTCTTGGTTAAGGATTGAGGATCTTCACAACCGAAGCTACAGGGAGCTTCTCTGGGAGGAGGGTTTTAAGGAAAAGGGGATGAAAGACAGCCCCGGGTCGGACGATGAGAAGCCCCTGGAAAGCTCCAGGCACACGGAGGGAAGGCAGATGGCTGGGAGCTGCAGGGTGGACTTCAGGGTTTAAGGGTGGGGCATAGCTGGAAGCCCAGATGGGGACGTGGGGTGGGGGGAGGCAGCAGGAACAACACCCCCTGCTCCAGAATACACAAAAAGAGGCAGCCTTAACCACCCCCCCCAACCCCCATTAGCGATCAGCAGTACAACAAATGCCTAGCATCCCTTCCTCATTCCTCAACCTCAGAGCGGCAAAAAATACACTCGTACCCTATAATCACTTGATTACAGGCCATAATATGTTATGCTTTGACTACGCTGCTTGCTTATTATGGTATGAAAGAAGAAAAGAATCGTTCAATGGTGCCTAATGTAACAGATGAATAAAGGAATCGCTTTCACTCATGGGGAATGGCCTTAAAAGTTAACCACCCAGTCCCCTCAAGATCACTTAAGACCATCCTTTACATGCAAAACCTAACACCATACACACCTCAATCTCTAAGCTCAAACATTTCTCATCTTTTGTTGAGAGTTCTGCATGTCCAACCCTTTCGACCATGTCACGGTATTAGCTAGTTTGTTTAGGAAAGAAAACCCCTCAAGCTAGCCCGGGAAGGAGCCATAAACAGTGAGCTACAATTAAAAGCCTCTATTTTACAAAACACGACAGAAGTCAAACTTGGGAGGACATAGAGGAAGTTATGTTTCAACTTGACTGAAGTCGGTGGCTTTCCTCTGCAAACAGAAGCAGCTTAGGCTCAAATCTGTCAACAGTTTTTAAATCAAAGGCCTGTTTCTGCCTTAAATGCTAAGTCAATTACGGTTCTAATCCAAAAAAGGTATCTAATGAGCCTCTATTTAAACTCAGATATTTTTTCCAAATACTGAATTAGCTATTTAATCCTCTCAACATCCCCCCCCTCAGAGGCAGAAGGCTGCGGGCCTGGAGAAGACCAGCCTGGGGCCCGGGACGAGGTGGGCCCATCACCAGCGTGGGGCCAGGGAGGCCCGTCCAAGCCCTGCACTGGCAGCTTAGCAGCCAGAGGAAAGGAGGCACCTGGTTACACACCTGAACCATCTGGGAGGGATTCCGGAAAATTCCAACATGTTAGGGAAACGCTCTAGCTGCCACCACCGCCCCAGCCCCCAAGGGCGCAGCAGAAGGGCTCTGTAAACCCTCCCTGCACACGGCCTGGCCACCCTCCAACGGCACAGCTTCTAAAGGTCACCGGTTTGTCGGTGGTTTGGAATTCAGGGCACACAGCACTGGCAACGGTGGCCAGCCAGGTCCACGGCCAGCCCGCTGAGGCCCCTGTGGCCTGCGATGAGGCAGGAACTCTGCCCATGCAAAGAGGACAGACTCGCGGAGGCAGCACCATGGCAAGACCAGTAAGTGCAGCGCGACGTGCCGGCCCCTGGCTCCCCACTCCCAGCTGCAGGGCCACCCCCTCCTTCCGTGGGCCTTCTCCATGTGGCCCAGATGTCACGGTGACGGCAAGCGCACTTCCCCCAACACGCAAGCCTGGGTCTGCACAGACAGAGCGGTCTGCTTTTCGTAATGACCTCTCCACAGAACACAAGGCCTCGGAGAGTGGGCAGAGCACCTAGCAGCGCCCCGACCCTGCAGGAGCGTCACCTGGTCTAGCCGAGAACGCACACCTGAAGTCTGAAGCACCTGAGAAGCCACATGTGTTCATTGCCCACTGCTCCTGAACTCAGAGGCTTAAAACAACAACTTAGAATCTTTCACTTCTGGCGGTCAGAAGTCCAATGGGGGTGGGGGGGACGGCTGCATTCCCTTCTGAAGGCTCCAGGGGGATGACACACTCCTCGGCTTTTCCAACAGCTTGTAGGGGCCACACATACTCTTTGGCTCGTAGTCCCTTCTCCAAAGCCAGCAGCATCACATCTGATGTGATCATTCTTCCAAAGTTACATCTCTCCCTTAGATTCTCCTCTTCTACAATTAAGGACCCTTGTGATAATACTGGGCCCATGAGATAATCCAAGATAATCCCCCAACTCAAGGTTCTTAACCATAATCACACCTACAGAGTCCCTTGTGCCATGTAAGGTAATAGAACCCCAGGTTCTGGGCATCAGGCCACAGACATCTTTGGAGGTTACTATTTTGCCTACCACAATAGTGAAAGACGGGGCCGATCAAAAAATGCATTTCGGGGCACCTGGGCAGCACAGTCGGTTGAGTGTCCAACTCTTGGTTTTGGCCAGGTCGTGATCTTGGGGTCGTGGGATCGAGCCCCACATAGGGCTCCAAGCTCAGCAGGGAATCTAGTTGGGATTCTCTCTCCCTATCCCCCTTTCCTCTCCCCACCATGCTCTCTCTCTCTAAAGAATAAATAAATCTTTTAAAAATAAACAAATAAAAATGTATTTTAACATACATGCAAGGAGAATCCTTATGTCACTGCTTACAACTGGGGAAAACGTAGAGGAGGCCAAGCACCGAATAAAAGTCCCAGTAAACACATGACGGCACAGCCATACAAGGGAATGACCCAGGCCCCCTGAAAAAGAGAGATCTGAACACACCGATGTAGAGAGACATCCAAACACACTGGGAAGGGAAGAAGTGAAGAATTACCCTGTATCTCACACCACATACAAAAATTAACTCAAAACAGATTGACGACCGAAGTGTTAACAGGAGAGGCTTACAAGAAAACAGGAGTAAATCTTCATGACCTGAAATTAGGCAGTGATTTCTCAAACAGGACACCAAGAGCCCACACAACCAAATAAAAAACAGATAAACTGGATTTCCTTAAACACTTCTGTACATCAAAGAACACCATCATGAGAAGACAAGCCATGGAATGGGAGAATATATTTGCAAATCCTATGTCTCCTAAGAGTCTCATAATCCAGAATATACAAACAACTTTTACAGCTCAATAAAAAGACAAATAATCCAATTAAAATATGGGCAAAAGATCTAAATAGGCATTTCTCCTAAGAAGGTGTATAAATGGCCACTAAGTACATGAAAAATGCTCACCACCACAAGACATCAGGGAAACAAAAATCAAAACAGCAATGAGATACCACTTCACACCCACTAAGACAGCTGTAATCAAAAAGATAATAACAAGTATTAGCAAGGATGTAGAGAAATGTGGACCCTTAAATACGGCCGTGAGAACTGATTCCCAACAACCAAAATGTGGAAACAACCCAGCGTCCATCCATGAATGAATATTTTAACAAATGTGAGCTCCCCCCTTCTCCCCCACGCTCCAAGTGAATTCAGTCTTAAGAAGGGACTGACACAGGCTATACCACGGATGAACCTTGAACACACGGTGCTACGTCAAAGAAGCCGGCTACAACAGACCACATACTCTATGGTTCTATTTATACGAAATGTCCGGAATAAGCGAATTCACAGAGACAGAAATTAAATTAAAGGCTGCTGGGGCCTGGGAGGAGGGAGAAATTGAGAGCATCTGCTAATGGGTACGGAGCTCTCTTTGGGGTGACAAAAATGTTCTGGAATTAGATGGTGGTGTTGAATCTCAAGTGCTAAGCATACACTTTAAGGGGCCCATTTTATGGTATGCAAATTATATTTCAGTAAAATTGTTTTAAAATAATTATATATTAAATTCCACGGCACAGAGAATTTGTGCAACAACCTCCAAGAAACATCACACTGCTTCCCCCACCCCCCCCCCACCCCGGGCACCGGGATGAGGACTATCCTTCACTGCTCCATCATCTGTGTTCTCTGGTTTTCTCTGCAGTGATTTAAAATCCTCTCAGAGAGCAGTGCTTAGAGCAAGAGGCACTCCCAGCATCCTCATCAAGCCGCCAGCACACAGCCTGCGCCCACTGGTCCAAGGTCATGCTCACTGCAAAGCCTGCATTTGTGACCACAGAGAAGCACAAGACGCAAACTAAGACACAACCCCTTCCAGACGGTCTGAGGACACTCACAAACCCCCATAATCATATTCTCATGAATTCTAAGCTGGCAAATAATTATAAGAAACCTCAATGAAATGTGTAATAAACTTCTTTTTCCTAATTACAAACAGACCCATCTGAGGCTATGGTAATGATTTCCCAGAGCCCATCTGTATACACTCGACTTCTACCCACAGCACCTTGGGGCCCCTCAAAAAGTCAATTTGTACAGTATATTTATGGTCGAGAGCGTAATTGCATTATTATAAATTACAGCAGTTCAAAGTTGTTGCATCTTTCCAATCAAATCTTTCAAGGCTGCGTCCTCTGTGAGGAATGCGGTCCCGATCTCATCATCACATTGTTCCTGTGGGAAAACCAGCGGACGCTTCCTGGAACTCAGTGTGAGGGAAAGTGGGCTGGAATCTCCGGGGTGCTCTTATTTCTCCTGAGAGCAAAGGCTGGAGGGTAGCTGGGTTACAGCAGAAAGAGAAAGGAAGTTGGTGGAGATGTGAGAACATTCTGGAAGGGCTCTGAGTAGTTTGAAAGGCTTGAGAGGCTGGATTTCAACATATATAATTTTCCTGGGCATGCTTCATTCTCAGAACCCATCACATGCATTAAAAGTACCATGAGAGGGAAACTGAGGCAGAGACACACCGAGGCTCACAGAGAACAAAAGCCTATCAGAGACAAACGGCAGGCATGTTTTCGTGGTTAACAAGGAAGAGGTGACAGAAAGGATTTTCAGGGAGAAAAAGTGGAAGGAGAAAAGTAGTGGCTAAAGTCACTGTACACAGATACGCAACGAAGACAACACAGAATCACATGAGAAAGAAGTCATGAAATAGGGGAATAAAGCAATGTGTACGTGAAAGAGCCCATGTACACAAAAGTGTGGTGCTTCCCACGACAGGAGGCCATAGCATGGGAGGGGGTTCCATCTCCTGGGGGCATAGCTCCACACACACCCCCAGGCTCTCTCCCAAACACACACACACAGGCACACACACTCACAGACACACACACCCAGGCTCTCTCTCTCTCTCACACACACACACACACACACACACACACACACGGGCTCTTGCTCACATACAGGCTCTCACAGACACACACACACACACACATACAGGTCCCACAGCCTCCAAGGACCTGAATAATGACCACTGTGCACATTTACTGTGCGGGCTCCGTGGACAGAGCCACACCCTGTCTGCGCAGGGAAGGACACATCCCTCTACCCGCAGCTGATGTGGGCTCCACTGTTCTCCTCCAGCTTGGAGGCTCATGAGCACGGAACCCATGTACAGACAGGTGACGTGGGGACTTGGCCCAGCAGCTCGGCTTCCACAGCATAGCCCCGTCCATCACCCAAACCCATCACCTCATAAGCAGGTGAGCTCACGACTGAAAGCTCATTCACACGAGGAAGGGCCCACAGAAGCACCAATGCAGACCTCAAATTTCAGTGCGGCATCAATGGTTACCTGCACATCACAAGTCCCACACCTGCAGCCCCAGGGCACGCGCACACACACACACGCATGCATGCATATGGCCTCGTAGCTGTTCTGGGGACGGGGCAGAGCATGCACTCCAGTCTCCCTAACTGAACTGCAGTCCTGTGCGAGTCTGAGAAGTTTCCGTGCCTCAGTTTCTCCATCTGGGCAGCAGGGAACATTCTGGCATGGGGGAGTCGTAGGCACCTTCTGGTGGAGCCCTTTGCGCTCCTGGCACGGAGGAAAGGCCAACGAGGAACAGGGCACACAACCCCACCACCAGCCCCAACACTTCTTGGTTCTCACTTTCGTTGGTTCTCACAAGCCAGAGTCTCTGGAATGAGGTCGGATTCACTCCTTTCCCCGAATCAAAATGGCCCCGAGCCTCTGCCTGCACCCCGTCCTGCTGAGTCTCTTGCTCTCAGAGCTCCCCTCATGGGCCTTGCCGACTGCAGAACACGAGCAAGGCTGTGCAGCCGCAGCAGCAAATCACCACTCGGAAGGACAGCTTCCCAGGGGAAGAGGCACTTGTGAACCGCAAGGAAGGAGCTGGGGCCTAGGAGGGCATGTGCAGCCCCGTGGAGGTGCCACGGACCCCTCGTGGCCAGGCCCCCATGGGCACCGTGCCCAACAGGCTCCGTTCTGAAAGCCAGCAGGAAGCAGACCAGCAGCAGGGTCCTTCCCACCAGAGCCCTGGCAGCTGGGAAACCCAGGACCACCTTTCTTGCCTCCACGTCCCATCTCCAGGAAGCCAGCAGCCGCAACCGAGCCTGCTAAATGCTCAGGGTGGTCGGACCCAAACCAATACAGCCCTTGGCCCCAGTCTGACTTCTAGACTCCCGGTGCAAAAGCAGGAGACCACACAAGTTTGCGGCAGGAGTTCAGCCAAGACAAACTTCCGGAAATGCACTCACACGAGGGTCAGCACACATCCACAAGGGGCAAGCGCATCGTGAGGCTCGCCTCACTGCCACTTCTAGGCCACGGCTCAATGGCATGACCAAGTGGGTTTCTAGAGTCACGGTCTCGTGGTCTGGCAGACAAAGCGCAGCTCACTGCACTTCCTAAGGCAGCTGAGTCCGTCAGCGTCCTCATCGTGTTCATTTATACGTTCGTTTACTGAAACACACACCTGCACACATGGAGGGAGGGACACAGAAGCATTAAAAACAAAGCCTCCCCCCACTGAACACTGTTGGAGGCTCTGGACTCCCTCCCTCCCCAGGCAGGGGTCACTCAGGGCCTGGGCACCCAGGGGCAGTCTGAGCAGGGCAAGGGTACAGGATTTGGCATCCGTGGCCTCACCACTAAACCCCCTCCTGGGTCATGTCACCCCAGACTCCCACGTGGCCCATCCACAGGAGGGATGAGCCACTGCCTGAGCCACGGCCCATCCTGCAAGGCCCGGGTGCGGGTGGTGGGGCCCTGCTGGCTTGGGCTGTGCAGGCTGCACCCCTCATGTCTCATCTGGGGCCACCAGAGCAGCAGCTGAGTCCTAAAATGCAGAAGGCAAGTACGGGCCAAGGACGGGGGACCTTGGGCATTGCAGCTCCTGGGACACCAGCCTCACAGGCGGCAGCTCTGAGGAAGGGGCAGCTTCTCTGCTGGTCAGCAGGCAGGGGGCAGGTGTGGTCCCCAGCGGGCACCCCGCACCACACACACTTCAGTCTCAGTCCCCTGTCTCCTCTCGGGGCAACTCTGCAGCCTCTCCCCCGACTCCACAGCTCCCCCACCAGCAGCTCCCAGCTGGCGCACAACTGAACCGGAGGACAGAGGGAGGCACACCGGGGAGGCCTGCTCTCAGTCTCCGTGGCTTTACTCACATGGTACACCCACAGAGCGGGTGCCCAAACACCCAACAACCAAGCCATCATCCAACCAATCCTATATCCTGACGGAAGCCGCAGGAGCGTCGGTCACCAGCCACAAGCCTCAGACAACCAGCATGCGGCCTAACAAGTGCCTTGCAACCTCAGACACCCAGAGCGAGGTGGGGACCCCGGTTCTCTTCCCCCAGCACTTTGGCCAACTGTGGCTTCACTCAGGAGTGAGGCTGCCAAGATCGAAGCAGAAGTTCATACGTTTGGGTCTCTCCCTCCTACCTGGCCAAAAGCAATCTCATGAAAAGGCCCCAGGACAGACCTGCCTGTACACAGCCCAGCCTCTGAAAACAGCTATCCCTCCTGCTATCCAGCTGGGGGTGCAGGGGGCGGCGGGCACTGTGCAGAAACCTCCTTCACTTGCAGAGGCAAGCCCCCCCTGCCCCCGTCCCACCTGCGACACCCCTGTACAGCATGCAGTCCTGACACTCAGCAGACCCAGGACACCACAAGCGGAGGTCTCCCTGAGCATGTAGCCAGGCTTCAGACGCTCAAGTGGGGACTGCTTTTACTCAGAGACTGGAACTGCAGACCAATGGGCACAAGTGGACAGCCGGCTGGGTCCTCGGGGCTATGTCACCGACGATTCTCAGCTGAGCAGACCCACAGTGCCTGTGGGGAGACCCACAGAGCAGGACGGCTGGCGGTCTGAGTCACTGATGCATGGGCACAGGCAAAAAAGTGCTAGTACAGAGCAGGCGAGGCCCTGGCTCCTTTAAGGAGAAGTACTTTCCTCATTAACCCAGATTCTTAAGGAAATGATCCATCTGAGAAAAGAATCCCAGAGCCCTGGAAGTTCTGCCTAGGGGCACCAGACCTTCTCCCCACCCTACCCCAGCCCCCAGGCTACCCCAGGACTACCCCAGGGTTCTGAAATGCTAAGACACCTAGTGCTCACACCTGGGGAAATCACTTCCCTGGACCTCCCTACAACTTTATTGGCCGGAAAGAAAGTGTTTGGCAAACTCAAAAAATGGTTCCAAATGGCATCAAGACTTTTATGAGGCCCTGGGAACCTCCAACCACAGACGTGTCAGTGGAACTCTCTTCCCTCCTTCCCTAAAGCTGGAAGCCTCCCTGGTGGTCTCCTGAGAGGCACGGGGAACAGACGCCTGGGTTAGCTTCTAGTTAGCGGGCTATGATGGGCAGCCTGGTCCTCCCAGTTTGCTTTCCTTACCAGGAAGGTCCACACGCTCTCCGGGCACTTCCGGGACCGTGCCCCTCTCCCACCCCAGGGGATGCAATCAGGAGCCCCGGTTGCAAGCAGACTTCCCACATAAGAAACCCAAACAGATCGGGGTGCCTGGGTGGCTCAGCGGGTTAAAGCCTCTGCCTTGGGCTCAGGTCATGATCCCAGGGTCCTGGGATCGAGCCCCGCATCGGGCTCTCTGCTTGGCTGGGAGCCTGCTTCCTCCTCTCTCTCTCTCTGCCTGCCTCTCTGCCTACTTGTGATCTCTATCTGTCAAAGAAATGAATCTTTAAAAAAAAGAAAAGAAAAGAAACCCAAACAGATCACGAGGAGCCGCTAAGCACACCACAGTCTGCTTCGGTATAAACACACAGGCAGACCCAGGCTAATTAAAACAAGATGCTCAAGTTCAGGGCTCCTATCACCTGCCAGATTGACGTACTGTCTTACAGGCTCCCTCCTCCTCCTCTTTCTCCTCCCGCAAAGCCTACCTTGCAATCCACCTTTCTACTTTTGGAAAATCGCTTTCCCTGGAGCCCTTCCGCAGGTCTCCTGCAGTGACTGGACTAAATGTTTGCTACCAGTAAGCTTCCATGAATTCCTGGCCAGGGGTATCAAGAGAAAAAAAGCCTTTTTGTCCACCTAGTAACGGGCCCCCAGGGCAAGTGGGACTGGGCTGCGGGAGGGACAGTAGCTCTCTGATCCCCAAGCTGTGCTTCTTCCTCACATCCAGTGACCACAGTTGAGACACTTTCAAGGCAGTTCTACTGCAGAGCGCAGGGCGAGCCACGTAGGAACATCGAACATGCTGACAGGCGCCCTGGAAGGCTCTGCCACCTGCAGTCCCCACCACACGTGCTGGAGGTCCTCCCAGATCCAGAGCCCTGGGAGGCATCCTGGTGTGGCTCCAGATATAAACTGCTGGCCGTCATCTCACACACAGATCCCACTGCCACCAAATGACCCCACCAAACAGGGCAAGGAGATGTGCTCATACACCAAGGCTCGACCAGTCCTTTTAAAGCCAATGACAATGACAATGATGACAAAGATGGTGACAGTAACAGCGGGAATCATTAATGAACTACTTACACGTACCAGCGTTCTAGAATCTGTTTCTCTTAACCAATCCTAACTACACCATGAGACGAGCATTAATGCTACCTGCTGATAAAATTTAACTGGGGCTCAGAGAAACTACACATCTGGGGGATGTCACACTCATGCCCACATAAACTCTGGGTGTCTATGTGTGTACACATGCACACTTAGGAGCCAAGTGGGCCCTGCCGCTCCATACTACCACCTGTGTCCGCAGAAAGGCCCTTGCTGAGAAGCTGGTTCATGGCCCCTCACTTCGGGCACTACGTTCTGCAGCTGCGTTCCTGCAACTCCACTTCCCGGACTGCAGACACTGCTCTCTCCAACTGCCCCCCCCACCACGAACCCTCCCTATCTCCTCTGACCCCATTCTCAGGGCCCAAGCCTCCCTGCACCCACAGCAGCTCTGCCTGCCTCAGCCACACCTGTCTCCGACCTCCGGCAGGTGCCCGCCCCGCCCACCACCCCTGCAGCTGGAGGAGCTGCTCCCACCCCACATCCCCGATGCCTGGCAAACGCGAGCTGCTCCACTGATGCTTCTGGTGCGCGAATGACTCACCGAATGAAGGAGCAGTGGAAGCATGCCACACTTTCCAGAAAGCCCATTCCCCGGGGTTCTGCAAGGTCTCCAAGGAACCAATGGTTCTATTTGACCAGGCGACTCCACCAATCTTTGGGCCTCCGACAACAGCAAGCATTAAACACACAATGAAATCCCATTTGCATTATAAGTACACCAGGGAAGCATTCCAAGCCTGGTTTCCTAAACTATTTCCAGTTATAAAATGTCCCTTGATAAATTTCTTGGCTCCAACTTCTCTCTTCTCTCTGCAGTAACTGTGTTTCTCAGTGCCAGCAACACGCAGAACTTCAAGTGGGTCTAAGTGGAGCCTCCCAGATGCGTGTGGCCAGAAGGAAGGTTAAAAGCCACGGAGACGGTCCTCAAACTCATCCCTGTCACGCGTCCCCAAGTCCTGCTCAAGTGGGTATCAGTAGCCAGATTTAAACCAGTCATGCCATACCTCCACACTAGGTTCTCCAGGAAGACTTGCAGACTTCCTGTACCTTTTTAGAAGCTGGAAGAATAAACCAGGAGAAGAGTACACGAGAGGTCCTCCCCCTCCCCAAAGCCCACACTCAGGGCTGGAGGAAGGGCAGCAGCTAACCCGCTCTCTGCATCACCCCAAGGGCAGGGTGCCTCTGCAAGTCCTGATCGCAGGACCCGCCCCTCCCCTCCAGGATTACTGGCCGAGGGAAGAGCAGAAGTGAGCCCCTTCCATATTCGAGAGAAACTCTCAGGGTTTGACCTTCTCTCTCTCCCGAGATGCCCCACTCAGAAACCATTGGCAAATGCCCAAGACTGTGCCTAGGAAAGAAATTCAGTCTCACATAGGGGTCCCAGAAGCTGTCTGGCTCCTCTCCCTTCAGCTGCTCAAAATTAGCGGGGACATGGGAGGTCTGGAAGCTTCATTCCCAGGAGGCAGGAAAGAAGGAAATAGGGCTCCTGAGAGAGAGAAGGCAGGACAGGGCCTGACCCCACTGAGTGGTCTCAGTTGCCCGGGAGGGGGCCAGTGGGGGACGTTGCTGTCAGCCCCGTGTGTGGAGCACCAGCCACCAAGTCCCATCCCGCTGAGGCTGCCACTTCCCTCTGACATACGCTTACTTTTAGGCAACACTGTTTTATCAGCAGACTCAGAGAGCTCACACTTCAGATCCACGGAGGGATCAAGCTTCTCCCTCCCATTGCAGCATCCTGTCTATAGCTCCCGCCGCTCAGGCGCGGGACCCAGGGCGGTGGGCCCTAGAGCCCTGTGGAGCCTGCAACAGCACCAAGGCAGACACACAGGGCACTCACTGAGCCGGTGGCCGGGGCTCGCTGGTGGGAGAGCCCATGCACTGGCATTCCAGGCAGCTCCCACCGGCGCCCACGGAGAGGCAGAGCCCCATTAGGAGCAGAGAAGCCACTTCGCCCTCTTTGCTGACCTCTGCGGGACAGATGATGGGGGAGAAGCTGCAGGCAGCAAAGGGCTTCAGTTTTACAAAGGGCACCAAGGGAAAAGCAGGGAAGAACACAGGGGAGACTCTGGCTTCAGGTGGGACATGGGCACAGAGCTTGACCAGGCAGGGCTGCCTGGAGCACCGTGAGCACCAAGAGCCTTGGGCCAACCTTCCACTTGCACAGCCAGCTGCAGGCACAGGCTGGGAGTATGTGGGCCTGCGGGGGCGATACTGGCCCCCCTCCTTGCCCAGGCCCCAGCCACTCCCCACCCGCACCCCTGAAGACCCACAGATTTGCTCTCACGTCTACCCAGAGGTGGACATGGAGCAGGTCACTAAAGCACCAATGCCACCAGAGGCCCCGAAAAATTCACCTGACACCACGAGGACACACACAGGACATTCATCATGTCACAACACAACAGATCACAGAAGAGTGAGCCGCGTCCACAGGAGTCCACAACAATCGAGGGCCAATCCTCCTGCATTGCCAAATAGGTCAGCTCTGGTCACCTGAGATACCAACAGCCCTGCAGGGCCTGCACCCGGGCAACGCCAGCTTCCTGTTTGCTCCGGCGGCGGTTTGAGAGCCTCGGAAGCTATGGGCAAGGAAAGGTGCCACTGAGGGAGCCTGCATACCCAGGTGAATTCAGGAGGCTGAGCTCGCCACGAATGTACTGTGTACCTTGACTGCAGGGCACTGTCGGCACAGAGGCTCCAAGACGTGGCCCTGGCACACATTCGGGGTCGACAGCAGGCTTTCCCCGGAGGGTGGCAGCCCGTCCCCCCAGCAGGTGGCAGTCCAGGGTGCAGTCAGGAATCCCTCTGATGAGGCAGCTCGGCAGAAGGGAGGGTCTTGGCCGCAGGTGGAGAATGAGTGGCCCATCGCTGGGCCCACAAAGGCCCTCTGTCTCACAGAGCCAGTCTACAATGCTGGGCAGGATGGCGCCCCTCCCTGCCTTCCAGCACAGGGGACGCCGCACCTGTGGGGTGACTGCCCCGGGGACTGGACGGCTACTGCCTGCTTTCCTGACTCCCTCCACCCAGTGGGAGCCACATATGGAGCAGGAGGAGGACAGATTCGGGGGCAGCCCAGAACTTCTCAACTATAACGTGTCCACCAGACATGTGCGGATCCAAAGGCACTTAGGACTGGGGCACACATCCCGCATCCCCAACATGCTCCCAGGGGACAGGGGTCTTTCACTGACACTGTGAGTTGCTGCCAGGGTGTAATCCATATATCCTACCTTGTTTCTGGAATCTAACAATTAATAAGTGGCTTAAACGGGGCTTCCACATAGAACACACTGCTCAGGGCGCTCACCAAACAGACTCACGTGAGTGCCTAGATATATCAATACTGTCACTATGATTCCCCAGGTGCTAAAATATAAACAGTGTTAGGCTCATTTTTTTAAAAATTCGACGGTGGAAAGGGGCTTTTAAAAAATAATAATTTAAAGGGAGCAAAAGCTGCCCACAAGGCAGGCAGAAAATTAACAGACAAAATCAACTTGTACCAGGAAAGCTAGGACAGGCTGGCAGAACTAAAAACAGAAGCTGAATGGGGAGCCTTTCACAAAGGCTGGTGAATGCCCTGCCTCTCTTCGGAGCCTCTACGGCACTCTACAAACAAGTGGCTGGAGGTAGTCTGCAAACCTGGATGCTGTCCTTCCCAGCGAGGTGGCTGGCAAATGGACCTCCCGCCAAGCCGCGCTCACTGATTTTCCCCAACTGCCTTGGTCTTCTCCAGCCCTCCCCACCTGACTGCCCACACAGGCCTATGCCAGGATCTGGAGAACTTCATTTCTTTAGCATTCCATCCTCCAAGAACCCTGAGGGACACAATGCTGGAGGAACAGGGAAGTTGTGAAACACTCAGTCACCTGGGTGAGTGCCACATGCCTAGAGGCTGTTTCTCCCTTTCTGCCCAAGCCCCAGAATGCGGCACATTCAGTCTGTACTGAATACCCGTGCAAACACCCAGGTGTGCCTCTAGTGTGGGGGGTCAAGGCACCTCTGCAGGGGGCCAGATGCCAAAGCAGCCAGAGGCTGTTTCAAAAAACTTTATTTACAAAAACAGGGATGGCGGGGTAGACTCAGCCTGAGGGTGTTTGCTGACCCCAGCGGTAGAGCACCCCTAGTTGGACACGTAGAAAATGTGGGAGTAAAATGCAGGTCCCTTCATCTGCATAAAGACCAGAACCAGCCCCCCAGCTAGACAAACCAGGCTTTGCTCCAAACTGAGGTGCTTCTAGCCTTCTGCACATCCCAGTGTTTCTGAAAGTAAGCTGCAGGAGAGGGGAAAGAAATCTTCAAGTCGAGGAGACGAGCCCCCCAGCACCACCTTGCAGGGCTTCACCACCAGAATCTCACAACTGGAACACAGAGGTAGAGCAGGTGAGCGCCCCCAGACCCGGAAAAGGGTCACCACCATGATTACCAGGGTAACAGGAGCCCATCGTCTTGAGTACCGCATCGGTGCCCAAAGCACTGGGCTTTGCTCTCTGCCCCAGAATTAGCAGGAACCTCAGAGCAATCGCTCTGTCTTCTCGCACTAAAATGGATATAACTACTTCTCCTGACCGTTGGACAGAAATGGCAACAAGAGGCTAACCTCCCCCAAGGCCCTGCTGACAGGAATTCATCATACCTGTTGCTGGTGTGTATGCATTTCCATAAAACAGTTTCTAGAACAAAGTGTTACACACAGATCAATGGAGAATTTTACTGAGGTCTTTTCTTTTCGCAGCACGCACACTCAAGCATCTGCCTGTTGCCTCCACTCCCAAGCTTACCCCCACACCCACAAGTATAGCTTCTCACAGGAACCACATGAAGTGAGTCCATCCTCAGTGAGGCTGAAAGGACTCACACAAGCTGAGGTTATCTGGGAAGTTGGCACCATAGGGATTTGAGTATTTCCTAGGAGAAACAGACTCCTTTCCAAATCGAATACAAAAGGTACATGTTCTCCATGGCATCACTTCAGGTAAGCCCCGTGTTGAATCTCAAGCACACTAGACACATCCTGTAAAAAAGAGGGAGGGGGTAGGACCTAGAAATCATATTAACGCAGACAAAGGGAACCCCAGCAGACAGGAACACCGGAGGCCCACTCATCTTCAATCGGGTGTGCTCCTGGGGTTCGCTAATCTTGTGTTAATGGATCTCACAGCACCCGTAGGTTCTGCCTGTGCCGGGCTGATAATGTGGCCTCCCAAGTCTGTGATCTCACCCATCTGTATGTAGTTTTACTGGGGCAGCTGATGGAACACAATGGAAGAACGGGACTCGTTTCTCATACTGTTATACATGCTCCAAGCAGCAAAGCAGTGTTCACAGAACAGGACTAGGAGGCTTGCCGTGAGTCCAAGGTCATTCTCTTGAGCTTCTAAGACTTTGGGAAAACAGTCAAGAAGTCACTGAAAGCAGCATGTAACTCCCCGGAGTTTTATTCAAGTACGGGGGGGCGGGGGACAAAGATTTCCTCAAAGAGTTCTAACAGTCTTCTAGAAGCACAAGCGAAAGTACAGAACTTGGGCAGTGGGTACCAAATGGCTAAGCTAGCTCCCTGAGGCTGACCACGTGGGGTTCGACTCCCAAGCCTGCTGCCTCTGTCACTTCTCTGTTGTCCACTGGAGGGTAAAGACCATCCCTCCACAGTGCCATCTTACACCACAATCTCAAAAATGGATGTTTTCTGTGAGCTGGCGACAGGCTCCTAGAGATGAGGTGCCCTTTCTCCTTCAGAGGTGCCCTCTGCACAGCCTCACGGCTAACGTGGCAGCAGCAGGCGGACCACGGGCTGACGGCTACAGACGGCCCCCCTTCTCACTCTGCTTCCGCAAACTGCTTGCCTTCCTTCCACTGGCAGGATTTTCCGTAACTTTCTTTAATCTGTTTCGAGATTCACAGCAGCATCTAAATAAAACTCTCTCATTCTGCCAAGAGACTGAAGAACACAAGGGTGCAGCAAGCTCCTGGGTGAGGTGGAACACAGCGAGAGGTCTCCAGCCAGCAAGGTGTCATTTGGGTCTCCATGAGGGCCCTCTCGCGGGGTGGGAGCCAAGGACCAGTGGGGGGAGGGGGCAAGCTGTCACCATCACCCCCAAGGCTCACCCTCCAATCCCCACATAAGCTCCCACCCCATCATCGCCATCAGCTGCTAAATAACCCCAGTCTTGGACAGAAACCAAAGTCATCTTGGAAGGGCCCCAGCCCCGTTTCCCAACAGAGCCCCAGGACAGATGCGCAGCCCCCAGGCATGTTTCTGGAACCACGATTCCTTCTCCTGACAGAATGCCAAGCATCACCAGGAGTCCAAGCTGGCTAACTGAAACCCAGGTTACTTCCAGACTGCAGTCTCCACTTTGCTTGTCCCCTCTGACCCTGAAAAGAGATTTTGAAGCATCTCATTTCCATTTCACAGGATAATCGAGGCCCTAAAGAAGCAAGATGGCTCCCATCAGGGTGGGGTGGGGGCCTGCTGGGCACTCAGCCCGGGCGTTCCCTGCAGCCCCAAGCTTGGCTTGGGACAACATTCACACATGATGGCAAGAAGTCAGCTGAGGTCTGGGAGACAACTGTCCCCACG
Organism: Meles meles; assembly: GCF_922984935.1. Taxonomy (NCBI): domain Eukaryota; kingdom Metazoa; phylum Chordata; class Mammalia; order Carnivora; family Mustelidae; genus Meles; species Meles meles. Next base: position 43,048,959 of record NC_060074.1, on the reverse strand, counting down.
CCTCCAGATTCCTGCCCTTTGGGCCCCTCTGTCACAGACAGACCATTAGAGCCCAGTGTGGAAATCACCCGCGGAGAGAAAGTGAAGACTGTGCTGAATCTTCAAGAATGAGGAGGGTCCAGCCAAGACCTCATGGGTTGGGGGAGGGGTGGCCATCCAGGTGGACAGGACCCCAGGAACAAAAGCCTGCAGGTAAGAACCACACTTAGCATAAAGCAGTGTTTCTAAACCTTGTCTCATTATTACACAACCTAAAAAGCCTTTTCAGAATTCTTCTCATCATCTCCCCTGTGAAACTTGAGCAGCACAGATACACTGAACACCTGTTTGTGTCCTGTGGCTTTTGAGGGCCGCACACCCTTGCAGCATTTGGGATTTTTTCCCCTCTCAGGAACGGATTTTCACCCCTACTGAGAAGGCTGGGTGTAAAGGGGTTACAAACAGCTTCAAGCAGGGGACATGCTCTGCCAACTGGGGGACATCTGCCGTCTGCAGCCCACTCTGTCTTCCAGGGTCAGAAGGTGTCCCCCGGGCCCTGCCCTGCATCAGAAGCCTCACCTCTCCCAGGCTCTGTGTCCAACAAGGAGGCAGCAAGTGCCACCCAATGCTCGTTGCTCTGATACATAACAGGGTGTGTCAATGAGGGTCCCCAGCCTCAAGGGCTTTGGACACCAACAGAGCAGAAACAGCTCAGCACTGTTCCATCTTAGAGCGATCTCTTAACAGGGCCAGGAGAAGAGTTGATCATGGCAGGAACCATCAGGGCCAGCGTTCCAGGGGGCCTGGAAATGGCACGCACTGCTTTCCCCCAGCAGAATCTGCACGCACAGTTGAGGAGGGCAGATTGCAGCTGATGACAGGGACGCATCCCCACTACAGCGTAAGACCCCACTTCCGGAGTAAGTGGCCTCCGGACGCAGTTACTGGGTCTGACTCAGTCTGACCGGGTGCTGGGAGCAGAAGCAGAACACCCCATCTCCTATTGCCCCTGCTTCATTATCCGTGGTTGCAAGAGACCAAGACAGGTTTCAATTCTGTCTCCAGTTTCCTCTAAAAAAGCCTCGAACTCAGATTCCCTGTGCTGGCCCTGTGACACAGTCACAAGGATGGAGTGTTTCTCCCAAACCTCAGCCTTGCGACCATCATCCCTTCCTTGCAAAAGCAAAACGCTCACACTCACTGTGTGGTCGTGTGAAACTGTGCTCACTGACGCCGTTCTCCAATGCATGTACTATTCTCGACGCAGGAAGGAGGAGAGAGTCAAAATGACCTTAACCGACAGCACTGTGACCAATAAGCCCTTCAAACCCGGGTGAGTCACTGGGGTGAGCTTTGGGAGCGCCCACATCACGGAGAACACAGAATCATAATCCCCCTAATAGACGGTGATCTACACAACAAAATGGCAATAACCCAAGGAAGAAAGAAAATGGTCTGATTCAACTCCATGGGGTGCAAAAGATACGTCCGTATGTTGAAGTGACTGCTTGTGTCATTAGAATATCGGTTAACTCAAGCCAAAGTTTAAAAACTGAACTACAAAGAACTTCCATCCACAGAATACAGGGCCATTGAGAAGAAGGTAATGTGACCCTGGCTGGGCCAGTCTCACCCACAGGAAACAGAGCGATTCTGAAACCTGACACGAAAGGTTTATAAAGTCGACCTTCCAACAGGAAGACAGATTTTCCCCTTTAATCAACTGGAAATTCAAGTTTGACAGTTACAGCATGTGAGAGCCTTAAGCAAAAGGCTTCACGTCATAAGGAGCTCTAGGCATCTCAATGGGGGTAGGTTCAGCAGGCCCCCCACCTTCCCGAGGCCAGGCACACACCACCCCAGTGGCCAACAGGACGAAACTCACAGGGAAAGGGCTCACGTGCTCACCCTCAGCTTTGAGAGCTTGACTTCCAGTGAACAAAAGCGTATTTCCAGCCACAATGACTCCGGGAAGGATCCTATTTCTCCCCCACGGAGGCCGGTCAAGCCCCAAAGAACATCCTTTCCTTCTGAGCTTACATAATAGAAACTACACACAGATCCATCTGGAGAGGAAACAGTTTCTGTGGAACCCAGGACCCAGTAAGCCCCACAGGGTAGTACAAAGCACCTCAGGTTCAGGGACATTTTTCACAAAAGCAAACTGCAGCTTCCCATGTCCCTCTGGCAGCTTCCCTCTGTCCTGCCCACCATGCCTGATGGGCTATGATAGCTGGCCTGCAGACCTCGCTCCCGTCACGTTCCTCAGACAGGCAGAACCTACATCTGAGCAATCAGTCATCACTCACACAGATGGCCATTCGAGGTCAAATGTTTGGTAAGCACTGAGCACACTCGAAGGTAAGCCTCATCAAAAGACACCCCCAGTCACCAGGCATTCAAACACTCTTCCTGGAACGGGGGAGAGGGAAGCAACAGGGCAGCCAGCGCACACGGAAAAGGCATGACCAGAGCCAGAGGCAGATCCACAAACGGTCGCATCTGTGGCAGCAGGCAAAAGCAGATGCCAGGCCCTAGTGGGACGTCACCTAAGATCCATCCCACGATGTTCTTCCTGAGCCGGTGTTTCCGGAGGGCACACACCATCACTGGATATCCCAAAGTGCACCCTGCTAGCACAGGTGAGGGCTCCGAGGGGCTTTCCCGAACACCACCCAGCTCCCGCCGCTGCTCCCATCAAGGTGTGAAGCCTGAGCTCACTGCCAGTGCTCCAGGCTGAGGTCCCAGCTATGAATGCTCTGTCAGGGCCGTCGAGCAAGAAAATGAATTAACAAGAACTGGAAAAGGAACTAGAGAAGGCTGATAGGATCTAATCAGAAAAATAGCTTTCTGCCTTCACCAGAGAATTCTTTCTCTTCCCAGGAGCATCCATCCACCTGAAAAGCACTCCAAAAAATTCCTAGAAAAAGATCCAGAAAATGGAGTCCCTATCTTCTCTTGCTCAATCTATTTGGACACAAGATGTCAAATTGTACCAACTGAGCCTACACCCAGGAGGAAGCCCCTCCCAGGGCGGAGCCGGAGGGGGATGGATCTCCAAGGGAGGAGGTAGACAGGAGTGGGGGTGCACCCAGAGTCCAGTCTTGGAGCAGAGACTGGCCCTGACTTTCCCCAGGGCGGCCATGTTTTGTGCCTTCTATTGTAACATGGTCTGCACCCTCTGGAGCTGGCTGGTAGTTAAGACATAGATACTTTGTTTCTAAAGCAGGAAAAATTACCTTTCCAAGCAGGGGTGCTCCAGGAAGCCTCCCAGGGGAGGCAAAGCCAGGGTGGCACTTCAGACTTGAAGGACAGGACAGAGGGTAAACTTGAAAGGGAAACCAACAGAAGGGCAGCCTAGGGCCACGCCAGCCCTGGAGAAGCTTCCTGCTGGCAGGGTGTGGCTTCACCCCAGACTTAACCTGCCTGGCAGAGCTCCAGCAGACACAGAGATCCCCGAGGGACAGAGCTGCTCTTGCCTTCAAGCTGTCAGACCCCAGGGCGCAGCTCCAGGTCTGTGTGAGGACCTGAAAACAACCCCAGGCAGCTACAGTCTGAAGCTCAGTTCAACAATCTTCCTCCAACTTCTCCCCTAGACACTCTAGGGGTCCTTCATTGCCTGGTTAAGATGCAAAGCCGGTAATCCTTCCCAGGCTCAGGGACAGGGAATGTCACCAGGCCGACTGAACAATGTCCTATTGAGCATGCTCTACAAGAGTGGACACTTAATAGCAATGAGCAGATACCTTCTATCCTACAGAATAGCTACACTGTAATTAGCCCAGCTCAGTCACCTCCCCACTCGGGACCTGCAGGCGACACTGAGCCCCTTTGGCTGCAATGACAGCCAGCCCTCCTTCTCAGGGCCCAGCCTACCCCTGGGACTTGCCACAGGCTCACTCCATGTGGGAAGGGGCCAGACGGGGGTACTGTCCCCAAAGAAGAACAGTACCAACACTGACCCATCCGTCCCAAAGAAAACCCAGCCTTCAGCCAACAGGGGCACAGCTCCAAATCCCAAAACTGAAGGACAAAACCCCAGCTGCAGTTTGGTGCCCCCTATTCTGGTGGTCCAGCTCCCAGAGGTAAATAAAAATTCAGACTGTCAAGAAGGCTACGAGGGCCATTCACAGGACAACTGGGAGCCGTAAACATGGCCCGAGAAGTAGGGGTGGTGCTGGCAGAATGCTCCACGGCCCACGGTTACTGAGAATTCTTTCCTTGTTTCTCAGGACACACAGCAGCAGCATCTGGTGCCGACGTACCCTAAAGCAGCCTCCGACGGCTTAGTGAGGCAGACCAGATAGACATTCTCGGAGACAAAGGCAGGTAAGGCGAATCCATCAAACTGGTTTTTCCAAAAGCCTAAAAGAAAATCAACTTTCCTTTTAGGATCATCTCATGTAAAACATATACGTTTCATAATCATTTCTAACAACCTGCATGGACATATTAAACTCCTGTGTTAGTTAATATCAGGGAGGGGAGAGGGTTGTTTAAGGATCGGGGTCTCTTCTGACATCGTGTGATTGTTTTCAACAGTGGAAGACGAGATTTTACTCTTCAGGGATGGAGGCTGGGGGCTGCTAGTCTCTTCTGATCTGATAGAGAAGCTGCCTGAAACCGCAGGAGGAAATGAGCTGTACGGATTGCTTCCTCTTCATCTACAGACTCACTTGTGCTCCCCATGTCCACACAAGGAAGACTCCCTGAAGGCCAAGGCCACGACCTGGGCCTGGCACTGGGCCTTGTGCTCAGGATGGGTCCCTGCGCTCTGGCTTCAAGTGCCTGACCTCAGGATCCCTGACAAGCAGCCCACAGGGCCCCACTGTTTGAACTGCACTCCGCTTCCTGCGTCCCACTCTACAGACCAGTTATGTGTGAATGTGAAAGACACAGAGCTCGGCCACAGCTGAAGCTCGAAGAGCAGTCACCCTGCCCCCACAGAAAACAGCAACCTCCTCCCTGGGACAGAATGATGGCTCCTGGTCTCCGTCCTTTATCCACCCGAAATGCCACAGGGCATCCAGCGTCAGCAAGAAAAAAAACGATGCATCCATTAGAAGGAGGAAGACAGTCGGTCACGCTGCTCGATGCACAGAATGGACTTCTCCATGACGGAGCGGGAACGAAGGAGCCGCAGCTGCCTGCTACCGCAACTTGGGAACAAACGTAATAGCTGCGGTGCCACATGCACATAAATCCCGTTTACATAAAGCTTACAAGGGCAGACAACACCAAGAACGCGCTATTTCAGGCTACATCTATTACACGGTAACACTGTCAATGAATGACAGAACAGTGAAGAGAATGCTGAGGACAGTAGTTACTGGGGGAGGAGGGAGGACGATGGGTCAAGGGAGAAGGGGGCGTGTATTTCTTCAAGTCGGTGGGAGTGCAGGCATCCCTGTTAGCAGCCCTCAAGCAGACGGGCTTCGTGTTCATTGATGTTTGTGTGAGGTCGGTCTGACCAACCCAATGCAGGACCCTGTCCCACAGTTACTGTTAAACATGGTAACTGTGCTCAACTGTTTAAGTGAGAGATTCAGAAAAAATATTTCCAGAATATTCCAAAGAAAAATTACCTATAGTTACTTTTGGTATCTATACTCCTTAAAAATAGTAAAAAACAATATCCACGAGTATATATTACCTTTTTTTTTCTTTTAATTAATACTCTTCAAACCTACGTCCATCTAGACTATTCAAGGAACTGAGTAATCAAATAAAGAATCATGCTGGGTTAAAAAAAAAAAAAAAAGGGGGCGCCTGGGTGGCTCAGTGGGTTAAGCCGCTGCCTTCGGCTCAGGTCATGATCTCAGGGTCCTGGGATCGAGTCCCGCATCGGGCTCTCTGCTCCGCGGCGAGCCTGCTTCCCTCTCTCTCTGCCTGCCTCTCTGTCTACTTGTGGTCTCTCTCTGTCAAATAAATAAATAAAATCTTTAAAAAAAAAAAAAGGCTGCAAACATCCTTCCAGGTCTGCAACTTTTTTATTCCATCCTTCCGAAATACCAGAAGTCGTTTCTTTCTCCATGAGGTTTCGGGGCCACCCCGAGCTGCCTCCTCACTTATGCCATCCCAGTCCCGGGACAGGTGGAGATAAATGCCTTTTCTCTAAGAGCAGCTCCAGTTTCTCACATATGTTTAATCCCTTCTTAATGGTCTCTGCATCCCATTTTAATTCATTGCAGATTTGCTTACTGTCTACTCTCTTAGACATTGTAAGAAGATTTTGTAGAGATTTTCTCCCATCTTCTCTTTCCCTCCAAAGAGAGGCTTTCTGAAGTCTTTAAACACATCATTTGCTTTCCTGATAACCAGTCTCTTTTCTTTTTTGAGCTTAGTTAATAAAAATAACACTCTCTCCTCAACACAGACATAGAGAGGAAGTAGGATGAGAACCAGTGTCCTGCCCCCCCAGCTGCCAATCACCTGGCCCACCCCACTCTGGAGGATGCGGTGGGAGGAAGCAGGACCCACCCAGGGCCTGGCAGCCTGAGCGGAGACCCAGGAGGCCAAGGTGGATCCCCCAGGTGCAGGCTCTAGCTGCTTCCTTGTCCCAGACCGAAAAAGGGCTTCATTTCCGATGCCCAAAACCCTGGCGGAAAGGAAACCTCTGTTCCCCTCATAGCTCTTCATTCTCCTTCTATATCCACAGTCTCTCCTAGTCCCATCACGGGCCTCCATATTAACACATTTGCCCCAGGGCCCACCCCCGCAATCCCTCACACCAGCATCTTGCAGGGTCTCTCCTCAGAAACGAATGAGGAGTGTCTTCAGGGAGAAGTGAAGATGGGATGCATCTCCTTGGCTTCTGCCCCCTAGCACGGGCCCCTGGGGGCTCTGACCTGTGCCACATCGCACCCGGGTCTCCTCCCTCCCATGTGACAGGGGAAAACTCGGGAAGGAGGGAGGAGAGAAAACCTATAAAAGTAGGTGCAACATGAGAAATAACCACTCATGGCAGCACGGCACCCTAAAAAGGACCAAGAACGGGAGGCAGGAGAGACCAGCATCCTTTACTCTAATAGGCCAGGAGCCCCTCGACAGGTAGCCCCAGGGAGGGACGAGATCCCATCCCCACATCTCAAGAGTTAGCATGGGGTTAAATATAAAAACCCCTAAAAATCAGTTCCTGGCCCAGCGGAAGAAGATTCCGAAGCACTGCTCCTGCTCCGAGCCCCTCATGTCATCTCCTACACAGATGATTCAACGCAGCCCCAATCTCAACCCCAGAAGGGAACATTCCTGACTCCAGGAGAAGGTGCACACAGAGTACGCTACTCAATGCGGTCAGATGTTTGCACCCCAAGCACTGCTGTGCTGCAGGCATCCTTCCAGCCCACAGGGATCCCCACTGGCCAGCGGGGAAAGCAGGGGGGCACACACCAGTTTGCTGCACTCTTAGAGTCCGGAACTCTGTGTGTAAAAAACATAGGTGATGCTTTGCTGCCAACAAAAAATAAACAATTTAAAACTTGCATTTTAAAAAGTGGCTGAGACAAGACAAGGTTTTCTTTCTGCCACCCACCCAGGAAAAAAAGGTTTAAAATGCTCTAATAAAGTAACAGTAACAGTTTTCTACTTATTTTAATGGTGTTAAAACACTACAATCAACTAATGATAAATTTAAAAGGGGCGCCTGGGTGGCTCAGTCAGTAAAGCACCTGCCTTCAGCTCAGGTCATGATCTCCAGGTCCTGGGACTGAGCCCCACGTTGGCTTTGTGCCGAGCACGAAGTCTGCTTCTCCTTCTTCTGCCCTGCCCTACCTCGTGCTTGCACACATGTATTCTCTCTCCCTCTCTCAAATAAATATAATCTTTTTTAAAAAGTTAATTAAATGAATAAATAAAAACATCTTCCCCTTATTTTTTCCCAGGATAATCCAATTCTTCCCCACTGGTTATTTCAGGCCCTCCTTCAGAGCACCAAATCCTATGCTGGACAACAGACTTCAAAACTGTCCTTAAAGAGGAAAAGGCATCCAGAGGAGGGAACTCTGAGGAGAAGGTGGGAAGGGGAGCCCTAGGAGGACGACGAAGGCCCTGAGATGGCTCAGGGTGGACCCAGAGGCGGGGATGGTCCCTGCCGTGGGAGAGGCCTCCAAAGACAGACAATCTGCTCCGTGCATCCGACAAGAAGGCAACAAGGCATGGGAAACCCATGCACAGAGAAGGTTCCAGGAGACCCCCATCCTCTGCAGAGAGGTTCGTGCAAGCAAGTGTACATACGCAATGGCTGAGTCTTCCTCCTAAACCAGGGTGGGGTGGGGGCGGGAGGGGGTGGGCAGTGCATCCTCAACAATCAGAATATAATCCAGCAGACTCTGGGACCAAATAATGCTAATCATAAAAGACGCTCCTTTTTTTTTTTCTTTTTTAAAGATTTTATTTATTTGACAGAGAGAGCGCAGGAGCACACAAGGAGGAGGAGCAACAGAGGGAGAGGGATAAGCAGGCTCCTCACTGAGCAAAGAGTCCAATGAGGGGCTCGATCCCAGAACCCTGAAATCATGACCTGAGCCGAAGACAGAGGCTTAACCCACTGAGCTCCGCAGGTGCCCCAGATGCTCCTTTTTCTTCAACAGCACCACCACTGGCGCAATATGCCTCAGCCGAAAACTGAGCTTGCCCCTGCCTGAGGAACTCGAGATTTTACATCACCTGTCAGTTAACACCCATCTGTATCACCACCAACACTCAAAGCCTCCAAATAAGCCTCTAACCCTATTTTCTTTTCAACAACATGACAATATGGATTAGACTTCACAGTTGTTCTCTGAATGTATCCTGAGAAAAGCAGGGCATACACGGAGATTTCGCATGCATTTTGAATGTGCAACAATTATGAGCGCACCAGGCATATTAGCTGCTGCAGAAAATATGAATGGAGAGTTGACATGAAGCCACTTAGTGTGGCTGGTACAAAACATTAGAAGAAAGGCTTCAAACCTGGTCTTTAGGGAAAAGCATGACAGCTTTACTGATGACAGAGGCCCAAAGTCAAAAATGAGGCTGACTTAATACTGCACCAAAAAAATGGAGGGCAGGAGAAAAACAAAAAAAATTCAAGTGACTTCCAGCATGCATCCCCCCAGATCACTCACTGACTGGGGCCTTAAAACACCCCCAACCCGCTGCCAAAATATCCCAATAGTTGAGATGACTACTGGACAGGATTCAGAGCTCAATCATCTGAACTTGAAAGCTCCTACAGGTTCAACAATAGTCATCTTTAAAGTGATCATTAGAATCAAAGTGACAGTTTTCATTCAGAGAGCTGCAAGTCCCTAAGACTGCTATTGGGCATTAGGGGGGCGGGGGTCTGCGGAACCAGCAGGGGGCCGTGACTGGCTCAGTAGCAGCTACCCAAGGGCCACTGAAGGCCACCCACTCACTGCCTGCTGCTCACTCACCCTACAGGGGCCTCTTTATCCACTCACACTGCTCTCAGAGCATGCACAGCTCTCTCTGGCTCCTAAAATGGCCCTAAAATGCCTCAGGGCCCCTCCTTCTCAGGGCTCTGCCCAGAGCTCCCACCATCCCTGCTGGAAGTCTCCATCTTCCCCTGCTCCCCTCCTCCAGGTCTGCAGTCAGACGTGCTCTCTCAGCCACGCCTCCTTCTGGGACTCCACTGCACCCTCACGCCATCCACTGCAGACCTACACGACACTCCCCCCACTATTCCCTGCTGCGTTCCGGTCCTTATCCTGTAAATTTCACCATATAATGTACTCATCTCAGTCTCTCATCTCTCTCCTCCACCTAGCCCAAATGGGACTGGCTCCAGGAACGCCAGTTTGTACCTGTCCCCTTCATGGCCAGATCCCCAGTGCTGGGCACAGGGTCAGCACACGGAGACACTCGACAGGGACCTGCTAAACTGTGAAGGAGTGAGTGCACAAATACACAAAGGAACCATTTGGGCTCCCAAAGCTGCCCACCTGTCAAAAAAGCAAGGCGCTATGCAGAGGCTGGGGGGAAGGACAACAGGGAGGAAAACAAAGTCACTACAACCTAAGAAAAGCCGACACGCTGTCTAAACCAGGCCTCCAGTTAAAAATACGTCTATGTGGGGGCGCCTGGGCTGCTCGGTTTAGGTATCGACCCTCCCTTTCAGCTCAGGTCATGAACTCCGGGAGATGGAGCCCCGCATCAGGCTCCAGGCTCCGCGGGGAGTCTGCTTGGGATTCTCTCTCCCTGCCATTCTCCCCACTCGTGTGCGTGCTCTGTCCAAAACACATAAATCAATCTTTATATATATTTATGAAACTTGGATGAGACTCTCCACCCAGATTGAGCTCCACCCGTGCTGCTCACATGTGCCACCAATCTACACAGTGCAGGGGACCAAGAGGACCAGACACAGTGCCAGTACCTGTGGAACACGCACTCACACACCCACGCCCACGTATATGCACACTCACACAAGCACAGCTATGCACACAGACCCATGCCCACACGCATGCACATTCACACACGCACACAGCTACGCACAAACATACCCACGTCCATGCATTCACACATGCACACAGCTATGCACAAACATGCCCACATGCACACACAAACATGCCCACGTGCGTGCACATTCACACACACGGCTATGGACAAACACACCCATGTGCTTGCACATTCACACACGCACACAGCTATGCACAAACATGCCCATACCTGAACACAAACTGCACAGCAGAAGCATGCACAGGTACACACACACACACACACTGGGCTCCATGTAATCATGCTGCAATGAGAGAGGGCCACAAAGAAGGCAGATACCAACTCCCATGGGAAGCTAAAGGGAGACAGTTTTCATGGAAAAACTGGACATCTGGATGCATTGATCTGTCCTTGAAAGATAATTGGACTTCCACTAATGGAAATGGAAATTTTTTGTTCTTGATGAAAAAACACCAGAGCAAGGGGAAACGCAATGCAATTTAGCAATATAAGCTCTAAAAGATGAAGCACTTTCAGGGACAAGCAAGTAACAAGCAAGAGTAGAAGCCAAGGCCTAAGTCCTACACAGCAAGCCAGAATGGCCTCTATGGCCAGACCCTGCAGGACTCCAAAGACCAGCCAGCCAGCCAGGGCCCTGAGCTCCAAATACATATGCCCCCACTCAGAGAAAGTTCTGGAAAGTGGACCACTGCCTGTGGGAGCATGCAAGGGCTGGCCAGGGCAACATTCCCCTGCACCACGCTGGCCTCACACTGGACTGTCAGAGCTCAGAGCTCACTGTGCACACAAGCTCACTAATCAGGCAGACCAACATCTGCTAAAGGCTGAAGACATTCAAGCCCCAGAGAGGGCAGCCTTTGCACGGGCTGTCCCCAGGGCTGCTCTGAGCCTGGGCCCCACACGGAAGGCTGCGGAACTCTGGCTGCCTTTGTAGTGACAGCCTAGAGGGGGACCAGGCACCTGTGACCTCCACTCACACACAGTTCACCTCTTCCTGAGCACAGTTCTCCCCGAAAGTTCCTTCCAAGCATGCTCTGGGGACAGGGAGTTGCACTGGGGGTGTCCGCCCGGCCCCCTGCGGGGTGCTTCTGCAGGGACCAGGCATGACAGCAGGAGGCAGGGACGTTCACTGGGGGGTGGGTCCTTCTCCATCTGCAGACACACCAGCAGAATTACAGGGGGGGAGGTTAGGGAACCAGACAGAAGGCATCTGCCGGAAACAAGCATCCCTATGTTTCTCGCTCAAGAATGGGGTTTGCTTTCCACTGTTGCTGGGGTTTCTCCACACTATTTTGGAGAAAAGGTCAATGCTGTGAACGATAACTCATCCAAGGAATCCTGAACAGGGCAGAATGAGGTTGAAAGCAAATGCCCAACCGTTTGAGAGAGAGAGAAAGCTGCCACCTTCCTGGGCACTTATCTACAAAGGCTTCCCAGGGATTACTATGCTGATACTTCCCAACACAGCTCAAGACACACTACCACTATCCCAGTGTCACTGGACCAAGAAACTGAGCCACGGGGTGTCGCTGAGATATAAGGAAACTCTCTGTAGTAGACATACATTACGATGAACCCGAGTAAAAAATTATACATGAATGTATGTGTATAAATAAACTACTCATTTGGTTAAGTTTCATTTATCCAAAAAGGTAAACTTGGGTTATGGAGACAAAAACCTCAGCCCAACAAGGAACGGAGGAGTGGCCCAGGGGGAAGGAGCAGACAGGCAGATCTCACAGTTCCCACCAGGAAGAAAAACCCCAACCGATTTTGCACTGGCCTCCCAATGCCATTTTCCCAGTGTTCCTTTTCATTAGCACGAAGGACAAAAGAACAAAGACCCAAAAAATAGAATAAAGCCTGGCTGATGATTTCAAAAATTGGAATAGGATGCCTGCCATGTGTTTAATCTGAGCCAGAGTGTAATTCTGCTCGACATTCCAAGCAAAATCTTTGTTTTGACCCTTAGCACAAAATGCCACCCAGTTTCTAATTATCTGACATGCTTCTATACAATTTTAATTATCGTATAGTAAACTAATGAGTAATGGATGTACACATTTCCCTAAGACTGTTCTCTACTTGTCTAATCCAGAAATAAATTGGTCATTAAGCTTCCTTACATAATTTCCTATAAAATCTGCTTGATTTCCTGCCTACCACAAACATCTGGATCTTCATTAATTCTAAAAAGTAAAAAGTCAAAACCTCTTTCATCAGAAGGTGGCTGACTGTGGTTTTTAATAAACTTGACCATTTTTTACTTTTAATGGACTACCAGTAGATTGAAAAAACTTTTTTGGAACAAAACATCCACAGCAGGGCCCATAATCCTACATATCTCTGATGCTCATGAACTTGGTCGTAGTTTGCTCTGCAGCCCTTCACTCTTACCAGACTGGCACCACACATAAGGTTGGGCGGGGGGGGCTCCCCTTCTACGATCAGGAGCAAAGCAAACCATGTTTTTGTTTGCTTCAAACACCACCATGCCCAGTCAGAAGCACCAAGGACACAGACCAAAGAGCAAACTGTGTGCTTGCCAACTTAGAAGAACCGCCCAGCCCACAGCCACCATTCACCTGCTCCAGAAGGGAGTAGACAGCATGTGGGCCATGCCTTACACAGTAAGAAACAGAGGGTAGATTGAGGGAAGGGTATTTGGTTTTCTTCTTATCTTCTTACCTGTTTTAAAACATTAACTGCTGTCCTTTTTTTTTTTTTTTTTTTTTACTTGAAGCACTCAAAAAGTTCTAAAAAGAAATCTAGTTGGGGGGGGGGGTGCCTGGGTGGCTCAGTGGGTTAGGCAGCTGCCTTCACCTCAATTCATGATCCCAGGATCCTGGAATCGAGCCTCCTATCAGGCTCCCTGCTCAGCAAGGAGCCTACTTCTCCCTCTCCCTCTGCCTGCTGCTCCCCTTGCTTGTGCTCGCTTAATATCTATCAAATAAATAAATAAAATCTTAAAAAAAAAAAAAAGAAATCTCGTTTGGGATGAGCCCATTCCAATCATCCATGATTAAATATCACACACAGCCGTAAGATACATAATCAATTGAAAGGTGAGGACAGGAAAACGTCAGTATAACAAAGATGAAGCAGCAAAAAAACGGAACCACCACTGAGCACACCACACATGTGAACCTTCACAGAACAGAAAGGTGGGAAAACACGACCTGCCCCCGCCCCAAGTAACCATGGCTGCCTGTAGATGGAATAATTATAGGCAATTTTTCCCCCTTCGTCCCACATTTTCTGTATCGAGCAGGTAATAAGTTAGTGACCAGAACAAGAGTCGAATTTATTCCCAGCAAATGCCACTTCTTGGGATCAACTCTACCTTTTCTCCTGTCTTCTCTTTTTCCTGTTTAAAGTCTAAAGCCTAAACAGTCATCCGCCAGTTGTCCAGGCTAGTGGGGGCACCCATCCTGCAGGGCTGGGGGTCCTGCCTGCAGTGTAGGAGCAAAGCCGGACAGAGAACCACAGTCTCCCAATCCCCTCATCCCCCAAGGGACACTACATGAAGAAGGCACAAGTCATGACCGCATTTCCAGGCAGACAGTGGCAGGTGACATGGGACAGGGTCAGTCACAGTCACAGGGTTCACAAAGAGTGTCCAAGGGATAGGACAGGCCACACCAGGGCCAAAAGGCAGGTTGTGTCCCAACCATCAAGGAGTGGGACAGGAGCAGCTGGCGGTTAGAAATGCCATGCAGGGGAGAAGCAAGGCTCCTCATTGCCGGTGAGCAGGGGCAAGGCTGGCTGCACAAGGGGCGGGGAGCCCAGCCATGAAGGATGCCCACAGGCAGCAGTCTGGACCAGGAGAATGGGCTGGGATTCCAAACTCAGCATCCCTGTACTGAGTCAAGATCTCTGGTGCCCACACATCAGTCAGCCTGTGACAAGTGCCCCAAATCATTACTCAGGTCCTCACAGTCTAACCGTACTTTCTAAACTGTAGCCTAAGTTAGCAGATGGCACCAGACAGCAAGACTCAGTATGGCCCCGCCCCAGCCTGAGGGGACAGCTGAGACCCAGTAACAACAAGCACGCCCCCTACTCTGCCAGGTGGAAGTGTGACCCATAGGAGCTTCAGAAACAGAGTGAGGGGACTGTTGTGATCCCCAGAAAAAGGCCCCCTCCCAGCAGAGACGTGCAAGTCAGAATCCCCAGATCCCGTGACTGTTACCATGACCAAGGGGGCTTCGCAGGTGTGAGTTAAGGATCTTGTTCTAGAGTGTCCAGATGGGCCCAAGGCAACCATGAGGGTCCTAACAATTTGGCAAAGGGAAGCAGAGGAGAGAGGTGGCATGTGGATGGAAGCAGAGGTCAGAGAGCGCCTGGGGGAAAGCCACCCAGCTGCCCTCGAGGCCGGTGGACAGGGGTGCGCCAGAAATGGCAGGGAGAGGCGGGGGTGGCGGGTGGTCCCTCCCGTGGCGCCTCCAGAAGGAGCACAGCCTTGCCAACACCTTCACCTTAGAACACGTGCCCTCCAGAACCCTAGGAGAATACATGTGTGCCCCAAGTTGGGGGCAGTTTGCTACAGCAGCAGCAGGGAGCCGACACCAAGGTCACGGCAACCTGGTGAGCACAATCTAGTGGCAGATTTCATCCGGCAGGAGCCAAACCAACAACAGCACAAGGACACCCTCACTAAGGGACACTGACAGGCCAAGACCTGGCGGCATTCACTCAATTCAGGAACCTGCCAATAATTTGGCCCGAATCTCATGTACCTGCCCCTCATGGGTCCCCGTGGCACTGCGGTCGTGCAGGCACTTGGCGAGCACCCGTTCTTCAACAGAAACTTGGGGCTTCCAGCTCTGTCAGCTTCCATGGTCAGTGTCTGCACATGGGGCGGGGCACCCTGGGCCCTCTCCGTGCTGGGCACCAAGTCCTGCCTCCCCACCCCCGGGAACCCAAAGCCACACTGAGACTTAAGACTTGGCAAGGACCTAATACGCCCCACCTCGACTCCCCTAGCCCTGGAAGACAAGCATCCTGGACCCAGCCCCATCTCTCAGGGAGGCACACACGGCCTGGGCCCAGACACCGCGCTGTCACAGCGGCCAGCCCTCTGCGAAGGCTCAGGAGGGCAGACAGGCCAGGGCCGAGTGCTGCCCGCCCTGCTTCCATCTCCTCCACGGCCCCACCTCCCACCCAGATGCTGCCAACAGCCCCGACTCATAGGCCAGGCTGCGGGAAGGAAAGGATGACGGTCCCAAAGGTTCCCGTGCATGTGTGTATGCCTTACAACATCCTAAGGGGACCCGCCCAAAGGGGACCCGCCCAGCTGGGGACAGATTAACCTAGGAACAAAAACACACAGGACGCAGATGTCTGCTACTCCCACATGCTCTCAGGCTCCGCAGGACGGGAGCTGAGCTCCTCTAGCCCGAGCCCTGCGGCTTCTGTACCAGCTCCCTGAAGCTGTCCCGTCCAAGGCTGGCAGTGCACCTCCCTCCCTTGCCTCAAGGACACCTGACACAGGCCACCAGCAGCTCCTGCCCATTCAATCTCTACCCACAGGCTCTGCAGTCAGAGGGCCTGGACACCTGGACACCAACCCGGCCTTCTCCACACCCGCCCCCTCCTGCCCTGGAAGGATCCCACACGAGGTTCGTATGCTCTGAGTTTCTTAATCCCTACGATGACATGATAATGTGGATTTTGTGGCTTATTCATAGAGGTAGCCAACATACACGGAACTCGTGGTACCCAGGAGATGCCCACTAACCGCAGCCACGACCACCATCGGCACACACACCAGTACCAGCTCCCTGCAGAGGACTCAAAACAAGCACTTCGCGCAACAGAAGGAATCCGTGCTCTGGCTGTGACAAGGCAACACAGGGGCTTTCTGGCAGCGCCGCCTGATATGCCACCGGCAGCAGAGCAGGGGCCTGGAGCCACTCCCCCCATGGAGTTCAGACTCCCGGGCAAGAGAACTCGGTGTGGTGCAGCCCTCGGCCAAAACAGCCCTGCAGACGAGGAAAGAGAAAGTCACACGCCAGAGCCAGACGCTGATGAGAAGCATCCGTCTCACCCAAGCACGCTACACACCCACGCTCCTCAAGAAGGGTGGCCACGCACATCCTTCCAAAGCCGCCGTGTGCAGGATGCTGGCCAGGCCGCAGGTGCTAGTAAGCCTGTCTCTTCCCTTCACTGTCTCAGCCATCACTCCTCGCAGCCTCTGGGGAAGGTTCCTCTTCCCCAGAGCTGTGGGCATGTCCCTACCTCACCCTCCAATGCCACACCTGAAGTCAGCCACAAGTCCATAATCCATATTCCTTTTTTTTTAAGACTTTATTCATCTATTTATTTATCAGAGAGAGAGTGCGTGCACGCACAGGAGCAAGGGGAAGGGGAGGGAGAGAGAATCTGAAGCAGACGGCACGCTGAGCGCAGAGCCTAACACAGGGCTCCATCCCACAACTGAGAAATCCTGACCTAAGCAGAAACCAAGAGGCAGACACTTAACCGACTGAACCCCCCTCCGTTCCCCTCATAATCAGTATTCTTATGAAGCCTAAGAAACTGAAGACTGGGCTGGAGGGGGAGAGGGAGGCAGGGCGAGGGACCCCCAGTGTGGGGTGGAGGTCCGCCCCCCACCCTGGGGCTTGCAGGGTGGAAGGACTAACTCCCCCAGCAGCCACCACCTCCCCCTCAACGCGATGCCTGGCGGGCGGAGGGGTAAATTGGTACCGACTTTCCAGAGTCCACGCAACATTATTTTTATTGAAGAAAATTTTGGCAAAACAGTTACCCATCTAGGGCAACATCACAAAGAAGTATTCAATGCGGTTATTACGAAAACATCCTGTATTGTGTTGTTCAGAATACTGAAAAGCCAGAAGGAGCTTCAATGTCCAACAAAGTGGCCATCTATGAAATATCCACAGGCTGGCAAGGATGACAGAAGCAATTTGGTGAAGACGCGCCAGGAGGACCGCCACATCTGAAAACGTCCTAAGAGCCTCAGTCCAAAGACGCGACTGGAAGCAAGCAAACCACACCCACAATGACAAACGCAAAATCTATACACGGCATCTTGCAGTGCTAGGTTTGGGGTTTTTCTGTTTCTACTTGAATAATCCTACGATAAACACACAAATGTCTAATCGTAATGTCTAATCATCAATGTCCAAAGTAAGAGTCTGTTTAAAAGTAACAGGCTATTTTTCCGGCATCTTCCTGCTTATTAATAATGTCCTCACTGAGGTCCACTTGGACACACAAACCACATGTCCACACTGGGACCAATGCCCGGCTGGTGGCCTGCTAGACAAGCTGAGTCCTGCTGTGGCCACATGCCGCCTCCCGGGTCCCGCTTCCCCCTTCTCAGCCACCGCCCATCCCTGCCCATCACTGTAGCACACAGAACAAAATACGAAGCCGACACAGAAGAATTACTGTTTCAATTTCACGAGATTCAGTCTCAGGAAGACTCCAGGTTTGACCATTATTTCCACTCCAGGAAGGAAACAAGAGACCGCCCCCCGCCTACAAGAGAGATACAGCCCAGAAGGAACCAGCCACCACGGCGGCCCCGCTGTCTCACTCCATCAACAGAAGTCTGCCTGCGTAATGTTTTGGACAAACGCTGCCAGCACTCACCCACTTTCACCTACGATCTGAGAGAAAAAACAGTGTTTCTTTAACGTTTAGGCTCATTATGCATCAAAACTATTCTCAACCTAAAGAAACAACACGTGCCTCAGATTTCCAACCTGAGGATGGTGACGGCCTTTCTCACTCATTCCTACCGTTCACACCCACCTCTGCACCTGCTTCTGATTTTCATTTATGCACAACAATCTCAAAAAGGTCCTACTGCTTTTTTTTTAGGGTTTTTTTTTTCTTTGTATTAATTCATTCCTTGTACCCTCACTTATCCACGAGAGGCTTTTCTTAATGTAAACCATTTTGTTTAACAGGATTACAAGAGAAATGTTCTATATTTTCAAATGATTTTCTTGCTGAAAAAATTAAAATTCTAACTCACAGTCTCCAAGTAAACAGAGATGGATTATCAGCAAAGGCAAAAGCCACGTCGAGGCCTGCCCTGGGAGGAGGCATCTGGGCCGCACCGAACGCCTTCCTATAGGTCTGCTCCCGGGAAGCTCACTGTAGCTGGTCCACAGGTTTGCATCAACCACAAGAACCCACACGTGCCTGGATTCACCTGGCTGAGTGGCCCTGCCTTTGAAAAACAGCCATGTGAACATCAGCTCTCACCCCGTCTACCCACTTCATAAACCAGTCCTCTCCATCTTGTTATGGAGACGTTTGCTTCCGATCACATCAGCATCTCAAGCTTCGAAGGAGGCGTGGACATAAAATACAAATTTAACATGAAACAATGACCTACCAAAAAGGGGGAAAGTAAACTTAAGTGATCAATCTCAATTTTCTTTGCTCAATTTCAAGCCTGCCCCACTCACTCACCTTAAGAAATTTAGCCCTGACATTTTAGGGTGATATTCACATTCTGCAGACTCAGGAGAAACGAAAGATGCATTTTAAAGCTCTTATTTTTTAATGAAAAATCCTACTTTGCAACAGAGACATTGTACCTAGAATCTGTACGCAGCACCAGTTTATCTAGAACTTAATATCTAGCTTGCCAGCTGATCCTTACAGAATGACTCCCCCCATTCTGTGGGGTCCAAGGAGGTTGCTAAGTAAAGGGAAAGGCAACATGCAGCCCACTGCCTTGTTCCCTCTGATCCGTGTTACCTCCTGTTACAACCTTCTGTCTTCCTACTTTATGTACCGAGAACATTTACGGGAAAGGGAGGTGTGTACTGTCAACCAGTCCCTTGGGAGGGGCCTCTGGAACCGACTGGGGGGAGGGGCAGGCACGTCCACTGGGACCTGGTTAGAACCACAGTGGCACTGGCTTCTAAAAGAAAGAGGTTTGGAGCAACTGTCCACCCGCACCCTCTCCTGTCTTGATTCTCGGCTGGATGGCTCAAAACTTTCCACCAGGTCAGAGCCTCCTACAACCGTGTACTTTCACTCCCACGCACACAACACTGCAGCTTCCTCACACACTGTACGTGTGCTGTCATGCCCCACAGCCAGGCAGGGTGTCTGGGGCCCGAGCCAGCCCCCACCGCATCCCAGTGCAGCCCACTGGCTCTGGGCGGAATCTGCAATCAGACCCAGTGTCAGTGGGTATTGCTGGGTTCAGGGTCTGCTGCACGTGCTGCAGGGACCCGGAGTCCAGACAGATGCCACGTGACAAGGGTGCCCCCATGACGACTGGGGGAACGAGGCAAAGCAGAAGGACACACTACATGGCGTCTCTACGGTGTGGAGCCCCATGCTCAGAGGTGGTTCCCTCCCAGAGCTTTTCACCCCTTTCAACACTCACCACACAACGCAGAGGACATGGGCGGCATCATCCCCGCTGGACAGAAGGAAAGCAGAGCACAATCCCACAATCTGCTGAGGTCCCAAGTGACCGGGCATTCAAACCACCACCTCCCCATCTCAACCGGCAGCTCCTTCCCTGCGGACACCCAATCCAGCGGGCTCTGTGACCAGATAAACACCGGCTGTTACCTCCATGGACAGCACGAAACACTTCTCAAAACTGGCTTCACAGGGAATAGGACTAGAGATGGGGCAGGGGAGCACAGCAGACAGCTCCCATCCTTGAGTGGGAACCAGGCCACCTCTTCCAGGAGCCAGCTGCAGCAAGGGGTATCCACCACGGGTCTGGGTCTTGTCCTCTGCACGGATCCATCCAGTTTAGAGGAAACTGCTCCCTTCCCCTGAAATGCCCCAGAGGTGGGCAAGGTCTAGACCGGCATAAAGAAAGCTTTTCTCCCTGAGAGCTTCCCAACAAGCAAACAGAATGAATGACAGAGTCACAAACTACCATTCTGTCACCTCAAGCATTACGGGATCTGGGCCAGGACCACCGGCGGCGGCTACCATCAACAGTAAGACAATCAGAAGGTCCGTTCCTCCTGATGAAGCCCAGCCACCACCCAGGAAATAGTCTACCAAGCAAACCAGAATGGGCACCAAAATAAGCCTCTAAAACCACCAATTTATGGGGAAACAGAGAAGGCAAGGGAGCATGTAAGTGACTCCAAGTGGATGCAGTTAAAAAAAAAAAAAAAAAATCCAGACTAAGGAAACACCACAAAACACACAACCCAGCTTTGCAAACATATCACATGGGAAGAAAGGAAAGCTGGCCATGGGACCCACGCATTAAGAGACCTAGAAGAGGGGCGCCTGGGTGGCTCAGTGGGTTAAAGCCTCTGCCTTCGGCTCAGGTCATGATCTCACGGTCCTGGGATCAAGCCCCGCATCGGGCTCTCTGCTCAGCAAGGAGCCTGCTTCCCTTCCTCTCTCTCTGCCTGCCTCTCTGCCTACTTGTGAGCTCTACTTGTGTGCTGCATCAAATGAATAAATAAAATCTTTAAAAAAAAAAAAAAAGAGAGAGAGAGAGAGACCTAGAAGATCAGCCCAGTTGCACTGTGTAGACATCTAATGGATCCTGATTCAAACAAGGTGAAAGACAAAAATTATGGTACTCCAATTTCCAACTGGACATGAATGGGATATTCGGTGATATTAAGGAACTATTATTTTTTTGTAGATTTATCTATCCATCCAAGGGGGACAGAGAGAGAAAAGCAGACAAGCAGACTCTCCACTGAGCGCAGAGCCTGACGCGGGGCTCAATCCCAGGACACTGAGATCATGACCTGAGCCGACACCAAGAGTCGGATGCTTAACCAACTGAGCCAGCCAGGCACCCCAAGAACTGTTCCTTTGTTAAGCGTAACAATGGTAATATGGTTGTGTAGGCACACGCATGTCATCTTTAGAGACAAGTACTGAAACATTTACAGGTGAAATGAGAGGGTGTCTTGGACTTGCTTGAAAATAACATTAATCCGTGGCAGGGCCTACAGAGGAAGTGAGACCAGCCATGGGCTGGTAATTACTGAAGCTCCCTGAGGGTACCCAGGAGGTGATTACAGTAGTCTACGCATTCTTCATACATTTGAATTGTTTCGTAAGTTTTAGAAAATAACACCTCAAGGGCACCTGACTAGCTGAGTCTGTGAAGCTTCTGACTCTTGATTTCAGCTCAGGTCTTGATCTCAGGGCTGCGAGTTCAAGCCCCAGCATGGAGCTTGAAATACATACATACATACATACATAAAATAAAACCGCAAAAAGTTCATTTTAGACTTTCTTCTAACTTCATTCATACATACATAACACACAAAACACACACACACACACACACAATTCTATATTTCCTATGTGTATCATTACACCTTCGGGGGGTGGTGAACTATCATTCGATACCCTTAGTCTCAAGGTTCCATATCTATAAACTGGCAATTATATCTGTCTCTGAGTTGCTGTGAGGGTTAGACCAATTAATAAATATAAGCTGATTAACATGATTCATGTCACATAATCTGCAAATTGTACTCATTAACAGTGCCGGTTTCCAACACGTCAAGGTTTTGGCTCTGACGATCCCGCCGCCCTGAACGGGGTGGGGCCCGTGTCTCTATGGCTGGACAAGGCCCAGGGCGGAGGACCCCTCACTGCAGGAGCAGCGTGCAGGAAGAAGGTCTACCGCACCAGCCTGGAAACCAAGTTAATCTAAGGATTACGGTTACACTGGCTCTGCCAGTGTCTGTCAAGACTCAAGTTTTATTGTTTTGAGGATTTAAAAACTGAATAATCACTCAACTTTTTTCTTGGTTTGGTGTAGGTGGAAGGCTGTTTTCCTACTCAACACTCGAAACCTTATGTGCTCTTCTTCTCTTTGCACAACAGCAGAAAACACCAGCCTGAGACGTTCTAGAAGCTTGGTAACCCTCCAAAGGCTAACTGTGGGGACGGCTGACACGGGCTGACCTGCACCTTCCACCCTCACTTCTGTGTCGGGACGCGGAGATCAAAGTCAATTCTGGGGAGCCAGTACTGGTGGGGAGGACACACAAGGAGTCTTCAGAACGTAACTGAACGGGCACGGGATGTGGGCTGATAGCCGATTTTATTTCTGCCATCTTTAAAGCTCATGATTTGTAAAACCATTCAAAGATCACCATCAACTCCGTCTGCTCAAAGCTATGGAGACGCGACACTGTATTCAATCACCTGATGACCACCATTCCCGCCTGGATGATGGAACACGGCCACAGAAGAAACTGACCATGGTAACAGAATGTGGCAGGGCAGTGGTCTTCAGGCAGAGGAAGATGGCCAACCCTCCCCTTTGCATCTGGACATTGTTTCTGGGCCACGCGTGAGGCTGGAGCCGCAGGGTTGGGGCCACACCTGGAGCCGGGAGCCGGGAGCCGAGGACTGGCTGAGCCCACAGCAGCTCCCCTCCCAGCCGGGCGGCACAGCTCCTGTGACAGGTGCCCTGAAATCAGGCCTCACCCCAGACTACTCCACTTCCACTTTTCTGTAAGACAAAATTTAACCAAATTTCCTAATTTTTTCACAATTTGTTTTATATTTTTAAAACACTGTTCTGATCTAAACACACATTCTTTAAAATTTTCATAACGTAATACCCTAATGTCTCTTATGCTCTCCCAGTAAAAATGAAATCTCTACAACTTCAATTAAAATAAGATTAAAATAAATATGGAAAATACAGACATCGGATAAATACAATTAAATGTATGAAGTAAATAAAGATATTATAAAACAAATAAAGATATCATAAGAAGAAATAACAATAAAGATGGAAAGTAAGTAGTAGTTTGGTTCAGGTCCAGAAATTCACTATTGCCTGGTTCCATTCACTTTGGAAGTCCGTGCCTGAATGATCCGCCAGCGTGGGCCGGGCAGACAGGACATGGCCTGCAGCCCCAGCCCCGATCTGCAAGAATAATGACCACCTGTCAGTCTGTGTCACCATGTGACCTGGGGAAGGTGGGGGCAGGGAAGGACACTGTTATGGACTGAACTATGCACCCCCCCCCCAATTCCTATGTTGAAGCCCAAACCAACAGTGCGGTTGTACCTGCAGGCAGTGCCTTCAAGGAGGCAGCCAAGGCTAAGCAAAGGGTCCTAAGTGTGAGGCTCTAATCCAGTAGAACCGGTATCCTCCTAAGTGGAGATAGTCACCAGGCATGCACACACACAGGAGAGGCCACAAGGGGACACAAAGGGAAGGTTTCTGTCCACAGGTCAAGGAGAGAGACCTCAGAAGAATCCAAACCAGCCACCACCTCAATCTCAGACTTCCAGCCTCTAGGACTGAGACAGTCAATGTCTGTTGCTCGGGATGGCCAGTCTGAGACAGGACAGCCCTGCAGACAGATCCAGACCCAAAGCCCTTCCCACACTCCACAGCAACCCCAGTCAGTCAGATCTCACCCCGCAGGATGCTGGGTGCATCTGCCGGCAACTGCCCATCACAGCACCTGCCTAGCCAGTTGCTGGGTCAATTACATTAGAGGGCGAATCCCACCGTGGAGACCTAGCTGGTGGAGGGCAGCCCTGCTCAGTGCCCTCCCTCAGGCTGAGCGTCCACACTGCCGATCCCCAGTAGAGGTGAGCTGAAGTCTCCCAGGGGAGCCAAACAAAGGCACACCCACCAGACAGACATCCATGCATGCCCGGATATGGCAGGAGGCCAGTTGGAGGAGGACCGGTCAGGGAGAGCCGCAGCATGGGCCATGCGCCCGGGTGCCAAGCACTCACACTCACGTCCTCTGAAGAAAGCAGGAAGACACAGAGTCTCAGAATTAAAAAGACCGCCCCAAGGCGCACAGCTAGAAAGCAGCAGCAGCAGCAGACTTCCTGAGACCTGCCCTTCGACCCTGCACGGACTGCCCCTCCACCAGCAGTTATGAGACAGGGAAGCAGAAAACAGAATAAGGAAGGTTCAAACAACAGACTCCCTAGTTTGGGAGCTGTAAAGGGCACACAGCATCTCTGGTTTGTGCGGGGAACAGAGACCACCACTCAGAAAAGGGCTTCCTTCCACAGAACATTCAGTGCTGCTCGGCATGCCCAGAAACAGGGGGGCCCTGAGGGACGGGAGACACGTGGCGACATTAGTGATGTCTAGAGAGGAAGGAAGTGCGGCCAAGTGTGCACCCATGGAAACCCCGCAGTCGTCCCAAGCAGCAGCACAAAACATGCCCCATCACCTGTCACAGTCCACGGGACCCCCTGGTCCACGAAGCCCACACATAGCCCAGCAACATCTCCCCACGTCCCGCAGGCATCTCTGCTCTCAAGAGTACCTCACTTCCACTAAGGCTTAAAAGGCAACGTGGTCCACCATGTCTTCCCAGTTCCCTGTAGGTTTAATGTCTGTCCTTCGGAGGCGCAAGGAGTCACTCAAAATGTCTGAAGCCACTGGTAAGTTTGCCGGTGATGTCCGTACGTCTTAAAAATGAGCACCTGTGTCAGAACCCATCGCATTCTCTTTTGAAGCCACAAAGTGTCCAGCTCAACAGAGCTTCTTAAACGGAAGTACAAGGAAGTGGTGGACTTCAGCAAAGACCTGAAACCACACTTGCGACGTGTGACTAGCATCTCGCCACTGACAGCGCATGCCCATTCTCCCAGCTCTTGGAGACAGCTTCCCCACAGGCCATCGGGACCAGGCCCTCCTCTCTGCTACCATCCCCGTAGGGCTGTCACTCCAGGCGGCCAAGGGGTGGCCGATGCTCTCCAGGAACAGCAGGCCCGGAAGGTGGCCAAGAAGAAAACAGCAGTGTCTCCATGACACGGGACTTGTGCCTCCTCCCTGGACCCCATCGGTGGGCTTGGCTCAGTCCAGCCCCAGGGCTGGCTCTCCAGCTGGCCTCCCACACAGATGCGCCACCACAGCCTTCTGGGAAAAGCCACGTGTGCCTACAGGACCTACAGTGGGATTCTGATGTATTCAACTACGGACCCGAACGGACTAACTTAGCATTCACCCCCCCCAGCCAAGATTAAAGAATAAGCAATTTCTATTCTAAAAAGCAAAGACTATCTGCTTAGGGCAAAGACTGCTGAAATTTAAGAACTTTTTTTTTTTTTTAGTGACCTAAATTTTGCGATTCTCAAAAGGGCAGCCACGGCCACCTCAAATTCCCAGAGGCACTACCTCGCCGACTCATTACCATGACGGGGGCCTCTTTCCTGGGATAACCAGATGCCAGAACATACATGTCACACAGCGGGCGTGCACCTTGCTGCTACCCATGGACTCAGTCAACGGAAAGGCCTCTGAGGTCCTTCTGTTGGCAGGCGTTCAGGCTGGAGCTCTCACCACCCAGCTGGCCCTGGATGACCACAGGCCCAGGCCCGATGAGCACAATCCCAGAGCTCTCTGAGCCCACGCTGGGGAAGGACAGGCGATCCTACAATTAGACAAAGTGCACAGGCCACACGCAGGCTCTGGGGTCAGGGACCTTCTGAATGACCTCGGGGGAGCAGTGGCACAGGATCTGAGGGGTGCAGGACGTGGACCGCCAGGGAGTCTGAGGAGGATGGGGTGGCCCCCCGGGGAACTGCTAAGGAGCAAGACCAGGCAGGCCTGTGGCAAAGGACCCTGGGGGCTAAACAAAGTAACTCCTTTTTCTTTATTTACCCCATGACTTGCTCTCAGCAGGGTTAGGGGTGAGGTCAAGGAATCCTGACTTCCTTCTGAACGCCCGCTGAACCATTAGAGGCTTTTAAGCAGGGCAGAGCCTGGCCAGATTTGTTTTGGACCCTATTTCTGGGTGAGCCAAGCTGTCAAACGTGAATTACCACATCAACATCCTTGGACATCGAGCACAGATGCACAGACAAGCCGGCACGCACCGAGGGGAGACTTGATGGGACAGCCTGCGCTTAATCACGTCAGCAGAGACCCGCGTTTGTCACACACACACATGCACACCCACCATGCAGGGGAACGCACCTGTCGGGCTGACCATAAAACATCTCAGCAGGATCCCAGGGGTGATCACACTGCCAAACCTGGGAAGCCTGTAAGATCATTATTCGGTTGGAAGAGCCCAACATTCTCTAGAAGGCTGACCGTGGGGGTGCTGCACACTGCGGGAGCTTTTGGCTTTTTAAGGAAGAAAGGCCTGAAGACTGGCCCCTCCAGGACGGCACACGTGTACGGTGGAGACGGCAAGGGGAGGGCTGACAGGCCAGCACACCGCAGCTCAGCAGCATACACACCCACCGCCCACCCGACGCAGCCACAGGAACACAGGGAGGGAGAAAACAACACCCCACACACCTCCAAACTACACGAGCTCTGACGTCTGGGGTCAGGAAAATGCCAATAGCGAAGCCACATCCAGACTAGAGAAGCATCGACGGGCCCAATAACCCGCAGACAACCAAACCCGACAGCAGCTGGCCAGAGGAGCGTCCCCGAGTGGGACCAGGAGCGCCCACCTCGACCACCGCAGCCAACAAGTCCCTCAGCAGAGGGACGCAGGCCGGCCAGGACCCCTCACTCCTGCTAACAGGATAGCATGTTCTTCTCAGAACATCCAAAAGCACTTCCTAACATTCTCACTCATGTATATTCATGGGGCTCTCTGGCTGGCCCGGAAGTTTGTAGCTCTCCGGGGACATGGGAGCCGCTGAGCACGGCAGGCAGGACCTCCGTGAGGCCAGCGATGGCCCCGTCCGGAGGTCTGTCCTGCAGTGAGCACCACAGCCTGTCTCACTGAGGAAAGCAAGGTGGGAATGCAGAAGGACATGCGTGGATTATATTCTTTTTCTATGTCCAGAACACTACTTCTCATCCTCGGGATGCGCCTCCAAAAGTTCAAAAACAGACACCCCAGA
The DNA here is from genome assembly GCF_922984935.1 of Meles meles. Lineage (NCBI taxonomy): Eukaryota > Metazoa > Chordata > Mammalia > Carnivora > Mustelidae > Meles > Meles meles. Next base: position 43,021,713 of record NC_060074.1, on the reverse strand, counting down.
ACCCCAACTGAGATAATATCTGGCTCTCCTGTGTTCTGTTGATGTGGCATCAGCTCAGGAAGTGATGTGGACACCCCATCATCTCCCCTCCCCACACTGAACCCCGCCATGAGCACTTGCATAAAACTCGGAAGGAGCAAATCCACTTTGAGGACATCACACAGGGTTTTCTCCCCACCCCGTAAATAAAGGAACTAAGCTCTCCAGAAGGTGGAGTTGTCAAAAAGACTTCCAAATAAAGGTTTCCATGTTTACTCTTGGCCAGAGAACAAGTGAGCGATTTCCCTGAGCCAAGCAAAGGTTAATAATCAGAGAGGTTCGTTCAGACTGTCCTGGGCTCAGGCTGCCAGGAACTTAGTCATAAAGAGCAGGGTGGAATTTGCCTACACCAGCATTGGAGGCGGGATGGGAGAGAGACATCCCCACAGGGAGTCGGTTTCCTAGAAAACTCTGGGGAGATGGAGCCAACGGAGGCTCCCATTTACTTCCCATTCCCCTGTCAGCCCTCCTCATTGAGAAGTCCTTGATCCTGGTGAGGTCCCCGTGAGCACACAGGTACACACATCTGCAGCTGTCCCCAGAGAAAGGCATGTGCCAGGTAAGGCTTGGTCAGCACAGGGCCCTGCACGCAGAGCAGAGGCTGGAGGGAACCACAGAGTGGTAGCAGGCCGGGCTGTGGGGCGGCCACCAGATGCCAAAGTCATGACAATTAAAAATTTCCCCGAACACTGCAGAACTGCCCCATCCCCCCATTAAAAACCACCGATCTTGGCCGAACACCCTGACTCCCGATGTCTGCCTACCACCTTCTGCCCACCTCATCTCAGTGCCTGCGCCTCGTGCCGGCTGCGGAGGACCTGTGAGGCAGCTCTTGATGTTACCCAGATGGTCCCAGAAGCACCCAGTATGTAACCAGACGTTACCCAGAAGCACCCAAATGGGTCTGGTTTTTCAAACACGACTGCGTGTGATCACAGCCTCTCTCCCTTGGGTATCTTCACCCGGTTCCCACTTTACCTCTACCCCCACCTCGGCCTCACCCCCACACCCCGCATCAGTACAAGACAGCTCACAGCCCATGACACACAGATGGCACATGCTCTTTTTACAAGACTTTATTTATTTATTAGAGAGAAAGAGCACAAGAGGAGGGAGCAGCAGGCAGAGAAGCAGGCTCCCTGCTGAGCCAGGAGCCCAATGCATGACTTGATCCCAGGACTCTGGGATCATGACCAGAGCCAAAGGCAGACACTTCACCGAATGAGCCTCCCAGGTGCCCTCCTCCTTCTGCAGGACAGGTGCCACTCCCGGGCCGTCCCCACCAGGAGCCTGCAGAGCCTCGGCCCCAACTGGAGACTCTCACACTGCTGGCAGGAGCAAAAAACCAAACGGCTGACTTGGAATAGTTGGGCAGCTCTCTAAAAGTCAGAAACACACGCACCCCAAGTCCTGGGCACCTCACTCCTAAGTATTTACCAAGAGACACGGAGAGCACGTGGCTGCATTAAGAACCACGTGCTCACGGCACTTTATCTACACAAACCAAACCCGTGAACACGGCGATCAGCGTCCATCGACAGGATTAACCGTGGTAGAGCCACACAACAGAATACTAGTCAGCAGTGAAAAAGAACGCACTGCCAATATACCCAGCAAGCAGAATGAGCCTCAGAATCACCACAGGGAGTGGATGAAGCTAGAAAAGAAGGGGGTTTTGCTGCACTATTTCATTTCTATTAAATTCCAGAAAACACAAACTAACCCACAGTGACAGAAAGCACATCAGTGCCAGCAGATGGGGGTAGCAGGAGGGCTGGAGAGAGCAGGAGCACATGTGCATGCGCAGAGGGAGACAGAAGCACAAGCAGACGCCCCACTAAGCACGGAAGCCTGCTTGGGGCTCAACCTCACAGCCCTGAGATCCTGACCTGAGCCAAAGTTGAGGGTGGAACACTTACCCAACTGAGCCACCCAGGCGCCCACCAGCTTTAACAGGAACTGCCCGCAGCATCCCCTCACACGAGGGCACGGGCCGTGCGGACGGCGCGGACGGCGCAGGTGGGAACTCCCAGTAAGCAGCGCCGCATGCCTGCAAACCACGACAATGCCAGCAAGGAAAGGGGGCCCTGAGCCTGCAGCCCCAGGCAGGGCACTGTGGTCAGCTCCCTGCACAGGATGGGGTCAGGACCAGAACAGAGTTAAGAATCCAGACCATCACCAAAGGCCCACGGTGGGAATGCTGTGGTCAGAGCCCCAGACGGGAATCAGAGCACCCCATCCCGGAAAGCCAACCACTGCACAACCCGGGAGAGTCCGCACCGGCCCTCCAGCCAGGCCCCGGTGGGAAAGAGGGGCCATGCCCAGGACCCACTCAGCCCACACCTGTGGTGAAAAGTAAACCCTGTGCCAAGCTTCCCAAATGGAAAACTGGCTCCGCTCCCCAAAGAATGCAGCACCAGGAGAGCGCCTCGATTCGACCTCCGGGCTCAGCGCCTCACTTTGTGTGACCTCAGGCAAATCCCTTTGATTCCCAGGGTATCAATTTCTCCCTATTATGCTAATTATAGCCCAGAGGAAAAGTAACTTCTATTTATATGTGTTAAAAATTAACTGCTTGCTAGCATCTCCATTATTAAAATGTCACATAATTCGTGGGGCTTCGGTTTAAGAGCTATACTTCCAACCAACCCAGATTAAAGGTGCTGCAGACTTTCTGGACTTGGGTGCCTTTTCGATGGCACGCCATCTGGAAGTTGTCCCTGTCCCAGACCACGGACCTGCCACTGCAAGCAGCCAGACCGCGACCGTGTCTCCTCCTTGTGCAACCAAAACCAGCACTCAGCATCCCAGCATCACCAAACCTCAGCGATGCAGTCAACATGATCCGCAGCTTTTCTTTTCTTTATAACTTTAGCGATAGGTAAAACACTGGGTGTGGGTATGAGCTTCCATCACCAACTAGAACCCGCAGGCCTTGGTCTGATGGGAGAGGCTTCCTCTCTGTTTCACTAAAACATCATGACCGTGACTCCTGAGTCTGAACCCTAACTCTGCCAGCTCCGAGGTGTGGGTGGATTCAGGCAAGGGTTCAAACCCTAGCTCTCAGGCTCCTGACCTGTCAAATGAGGGTCCTACCACCTCTGCCCTGGGGAAACCTGGATAAAAGGACAGAAAGCATGTTTAAGCCCTCACAACGGGGTCCCATGCACAGCACACACTCAAGAAACAGCTGGAGCTGTTATGGGTTGTACCAAGTGAAGAAAGGGAAGAAACAGGGAGGGAGGGTATTCCTGAAATGTTTCGTAGAAATTTCTGGAATCCGGAGCAGGAGCAGCTGTCAGAGACGCATCCAGGCAACAAACAGTGTCATTTACAAGGCAAACCCGCTGCCTGCCTGGCTACGGGAGCAGAACTGTACCCCAGGCCCATGGGGGACAGCCCTGCACCAGCCTCTCCCTGGAGGTCTGCACGGCACAGGGCAATCTCAGGGAGCTGTTTCTGTCTTCTCTTCCTCAAAATGAACTCAGAGCTAAGGTCTGGGATGGAACAACCTGGGAGGAGAGGGTGGAGGCCCCTGGGCCAGTTGGCTGCAGTGCTGGGCCTGGAACACGGGAGCACTCCAAACGCGCCCCACGGATTCCCAGCAGCTGTTCCCTCTGGGGCTTTCCAGGTACAGAAGCTCAGCATGGAAAAGGTCACGACTGATCACCAACAAATTCCCCAATGAAAGAGAGTCAGCCCAGCCCAAGTAGGACCTGGCTGCCTGGGGCTTTAGAGAGAAAGAATCAGCAAGGGGCTGTTCTAGCTCCAGCTTCCTTCAGGTTCAAGGGAAAGGCCAGAAGCTAGCCTGAGATCACAGTGTTCGTAGAGAAACCATCAGGAAGACAGACTCTAGTCAACTCCATAAGCAGACAGTTCGGGCCTCGGTCTAACATGCTGTCCCTTCAGCCCTTTGCCCACCAGCCCCTGCCTCCCCATCTCTGCAGAGTGTGGAGGGACGAACGCAGCACGGACGTGGGTCAGGGAAAACAAGCCTAAGTGTGAGGCCAACAGTAGTGGCCTGGAGGCTCGGTGGCCCTTCTCCTGGGGATGCAGCCTCTGACAGCCCCTTGTCAGGAGTGGTCCCAACAGCATATTTTCAAACCAACAAAGAAACTCTTGGTCAAATAAACTCAGGTTTCTGATTACAATTCCTGTTTTTATGTCCAGAAAGCCCCAAAAAGGCAATACCATAGTCACTGTAGTTCAAGTCACGTTTTTCAAATATTGGAACCCAAGCTCCAAAAACCCCAGTATCTAACAGGAGTTATGTAACAAGAGCCAAGGTAACAGTAACCACGGAACATGGATCTTCCAAACACACGTTTCTGGAAAAGTTCACTGCAATTAGCTCTTACACGGTATCTTCCTACAGAATTCCTAGGCAGGGACTGTTTTCAGAAGCCACAGGTGGGTGCAGCAGGGTGTGGAACTGTTCTCTGGCGTGAGAAGGTGCAGACCCCCCCATGCAGATGGTCCATGCATGTCTCCCCTGCCCACCCTTCTGGGAACAAATCACAGCCAAGGCTGCTGGGCTGCTTTTGGGATAAAACAGGGCAAAGACATCCCCATGCGTCCACAAACACACACACACCAGAGACAGAAAGAGAAGGGGGGAGGGATGGCTGGGAGTCTGGAGAGGCAGACAGCCCTGGATCCCCGGGAAGCAGCATTAAAGATAAGGCCTCAGAAACAAGAGGCCTTTCAGTACTCAGGGGGAGCCAAGCCATAAGGAGAATTTAGGCTGCCTGTTATGGAAATGACCAGCTGAACTGTACAGGCAAGTCTTTGGGGAACATCCTCCTCCATCATAACTCACGAACGAGGCTGGAAGGCGCTTTCATAAACTGTGCTGGAAGGGCCAAAGCATCCGTGTCTCACCGCAGAGGACATGTTCAAAAGCTAAGCTTTCCCACTTCGGGGAAAAGCTTTCCCACATTGTGAGAATGGAAGGAGTGGGGAGAGAGGGAGGGGCACTCGAGCCACCAACCTCTTCTTCAGAAACTCAACCCCTCGCTGAGTGACAAAGAGGTGACAACCGAGACACATTCTGCCATAAACTCCCCTTAGCTCAAAGCTTGCTCGCGCTGAAGACAAGACTGCGACCAAATGGAAATTAAAGCCGGAGCTCTGCTAGAGATTTTGGACACAGAGTCCCATTCAAACTGAAATCTGGCAAAGAAACAAAGGCAGGTCCCTGAGCGAAGACGCTGGAAGTCCCGGGAAGGGGAGAGGACAGTCCGACCAGCAGGCAGGAGCCGGAGAGGGCTATGTGCGGCGAAGACCTGAGAGAGGATCCGGGAAGGAATCTGCTGACTCAGTAACCGCCCCCTCTCCAGGCCTTCTGGTCCAGCCAGCTCTGGGCAGGATGCGGAGAGCACTGCAGGGGGCAGATGAGGAGGAGGCTGGGGACTCTACCAGCCACTGTGAAGTCACTGCTGGCTCAAGGACAACCCGGAAGACATGCCCCATTTGGGCCCAGTCTGAAGAACAGGAATTTGGGGCTAATCAGGTTCTATAACACTGTGATTAACACTGCAGAGACAAGAATCACACTGTAATTCAGCTCCCCATTCAGGGCCACGATGACTGCCATTCTGGAGGCTGCTCCCTCAAACCCATGAACCAGCGAGGTGACTGAGAGCTTAATTAGACTTCTAGGATCTGCCTTAAAACCTGCCACATAAGTCACACACGTAACAGACGTGTTCATCACGCCGGCTGCTTTCAACACATGCCCATTACGACGACAATGACACACCATCACCAGGTTAGACAGCTGCACACCTGCTGTTTACTGTGTCTAAGTCTGGGGGACCAGAGTACTGCACAGTGCTGGAGATTATCATCCACGAGGTTCTTCTGCACACGCCTGCCCATGCTCAGGTGTCAGAAGGACGCCTTCAGGAGATGCACCCGTGTCAGTGCTACTTTTTCGATGGCCCACATGGGTTTTACACACACACACACACACACACACGCAATATGTCTCCTTCCGTTTATTGGACACTGCTCTACTGAGTGGGATTTCACTCTGTGACTTTGTTGGGGGAGGAGACTTATGGATGAAACAATTCAACACAAGGCCCTAGGGCAATCTGGCCTCATCTGACCATCTCCTCCTCCCCCCACCCATCCCCACCTCTGCCAGACTTGGTCATTTTGGAGAATGAGGAGCAATGAAAGGGGCAGTTGTGGTGGTCACTTCAGAGACAGGGGGACCCTGAGATCAAAGTTCAACCCCTTCTAAACCAAAGGACCAAAGGGACATGTGTGTCCCAAGAATTCCATGCAAGTCACAAGGCAGGAGCCTGACTCGGATCCCCACGCAAGAGGTATCTGTCTGCTATAGGCCACACAGAGTCACCATGGCTGTCAGCCTCCATGACATCATTCCCCTTCCAGGAAGCAATCACAATGTAACTTATTAAACAAGAAAATGCCTGTCTTCCATATCAACACATGGGCTACTCCTAAAACCAAAGTCCTTTGTGCCACCCCACCCCCAGAACTCCCTTGGCCCAAAGAGGGGCTGCCCTCCCAAACACCCACCCTAAAATGGGGAATTCAAGTCAGAATTCAGTCCAAGTTTCCTTCTCGGTTCACATCTGAACTATTCAACAGTAACACAACAAAATGCTGTCCTTCCAGACCCCAAATTAAACCAACTCCCCTGCAGAATGAGACCCCCCTCACAAGCAACCCACACTCAGCCCGTGCGTTGCCCCTCTCTGCCGGCACTGCACCTCGAACCAGATGCCCTAACACCCTGACTAGCACCATTTCCAGTAAGCCTTTGGATTCCAAGCCAAAATCAGATGAGTCTTGGAAAACTGCAATCTAGAGAAAACGCTAGATAACAATCCTCTGGCTGGATGGCGAGATACGCAGCACTAACAAGGAGAGAAGCAAGGCAAAGGGAACAGAACAGTTCCCTCTAAACATTCTTTCAGTTCTTCCGTGTGTTTGACAATTTTCATCACAAAACGCTGAGGAAAAGAAAGCCTCCTCAAGCTCAAGCTGTAGTTAATCTGCAAATTTTGTCTCTTAGTCACAAAACGCTTTGCTTGTATGACTCCCAGGCCCTAGACTAGTACACTGCTCCCTCCCTAAGCAGACCCAGAAGGGGGTGCCTGAGACCCCACAGGAGGGTGAGGGCTCCATCCACTCAGATGTGCAGTTGCCTCTTACCACACTCTGCTCGACACAACATACCCCAGCATCAATGCCAACAAGTGGAGGGGTGCCGATCTCCCCAGACGAGTGTACGGCTGTACCACTCTACGCCTTTTATCTCTAAGCAGGCAATCTGCAAAACTCTTGAGTGCACAGCAACCTTCGTCCCATCAGAAGGAGAAGGTGGAATTCTAGAAGAACACAGACTCTTAATTCGAACTCTGGAATTCTGAAGCACTTTCAGGACAAGCTGCCCTCCCAGAACCTCCAGGCCTCCCTTGGCATGGGGGTGGTGTAGGGGGGTGGTGCAGCAACAAACCACACCTGCCTATGATTTTAGCACCACTCTGGTGATGTCTCCTGGCCAACTGGGAAATTAGGGAAAGACTGTAGGGTTTGGGGAGTCTGAAGCAGGGGGGGGGAGAAAGGAAAAGAAAAAACCTGTAGATTCAGACTGTGGATGAAAAGAGACAAGTAACTCTTTTATTCCCCAGCATGAGATGACCAGAAAGGCAAACATAGACTGAGAAATCCCAGTAAAACTGAAATTTTCTAAGTGAAAAAATGGGAACTGACTTTCTGTGTGAAGACAGTGAGACATCTTTGGGCAAAGATGAGAGCTTTCTAAGGCCTCCTGATAGATGACAGGGTCCCTTGTCAACAACCCCCCATGTCATTAGTTTTCTGTCTTCTGGGGCTCAAACAAGGCATCCTCCAGGAGCCCCTGGGCCTGCCTCTTCATGGCACCCTTGCTACGCCTCAGCTCACTACACACCTGGCCCAAAGCACTCACCTGTCCTGTTCACACCTGGCAAATGGCCCATTCACCTCTATACTTCCGGCACCCAGCTCTACAAGTGTATGGATTCAAGCCATTAAGTGGGAACTACACACATCTAATGGACAGGTACAGCCACAGACTTGGATAGAGAGCCCGATGTACAGATGTAAGTTCAGGTGTAGCTAGAGACGGATACATCAGTCAAGCATCCCGGGGTACGCCCTTGGCGCTGCTCTGAAAAAGGCACAGCTGGCCGGAAGACTCTGGTTAGACAAGCTAGACCTCAGGGGCCACCACAGTCCAGGGGCTGTGAGCAACAACTCAATCATGTAAGCCCCCACCTAGGGCAGATTCAGCTCCTGGACAGACACACACCAGCCAGACTCTGGAGGGACTCTCGTCTGCACACCTCAGACACCCACTTAAAGTCTGCAGGGTAGGAAGAGGCCACAATACATCCACGATGCCTGCCTCTTGGCCTGTTCCAGAGACAGGGTGATTCCGTGATCTACATATGCAAACCAGCCCCAAAGGGACAGGGCCCTTCCACAAATCCCAGGTAACTGTCGTGCATGGCCAAGCACGCCCTGCCCAAACCCCAGGACATCCATAGTTGGAATCCTTTCAACAAACCTTAAGGATCAAACCTCAGTTCCCACGATCAAACCCCAGTCTCTCATCTCCCGCACTCCATCCTGAGGCTCACAGGCCGCACTGGTGGCCTGCACCTCCCTGCATCCCCTGGGGCCTGTTTGTGCTCCCACCTTCCCCCATAACAGCCTGGATGATGGTCCCAGTTTTGAGCCCTCCCCACCAGTCCCCACAACTGCAGCCACCAACACCCCCTCTAGCCTGCTCACAGGCCGCACTGGTGGCCTGCACCTCCCTGCATCCCCTGGGGCCTGTTTGTGCTCCCACCTTCCCCCATAACAGCCTGGATGATGGTCCCAGTTTTGAGCCCTCCCCACCAGTCCCCACAACTGCAGCCATCAACACCCCCTCTAGCCTGCAGGGCCAGCCACAGCTGAGCATCACTGTGCTCCCCTCCCCGAACAGAAATCTATAATCAATAGTTTCCTGCTCCCCAATAAAAGTGCTCCTGACCTGCTCTCTGGGAGAGCAGAGGCTCTTCTCCATCACCCAGGACTCCTCGAGTCTCTGTATGCAGAGGATCCAACCTGTTACCCACTAGCCGGAAAGCCCTCCACTGCCTGAGTCCCACCCAGCCTCCAAATTGGGTTAATCCCATTCCCTGCAGGGCAGCCCTTGCTCTCCCACGTGGCCTGGAACTACTGTGGCCCCTTATCTCAGTTTGTATTCCTGTGGCCTCCTGAGCGAGATCTACGGTGTGCTGGCAGAAGGCCTCAGGTCTGGTACATCTGCCTACCCTCCCCCACCCCAGATTTTAAACACTGCCCTTTGCCCCACTATAGGTGCTTCATAAAACCTTGCCTATTGATTCTCACACTAGCTACTTCCCATGCTAAGCAGGGACAGTAAACACAGCCCTCCCACCCCCATCCCTCAAAATAAACATTTACTTGTGTGAAGCCACTGGAGAAGCTCTCCCACATGCACACACCCTCCCACCCTCACGAGCTCCCAGGTTTGGCCCCAGTCAGTGTGGCCTTTGTGGCCTTTGTCGAGAGGATGGGCAGCTCCAGATCACCACAGAAGGAACAAAGAAAATAACCCCTTGAGAGTAACAGAGTTGGCAACACTTAGCTTTTTTTCTTTCCTGTCTTGCACATAATTGCTACAAACAACAGAAACTGAGGAGTGGTAATATGTAACCATAAGACCACAGAACAGCTTAGGCCCAGAGTAGAAAATGAGTTTCCTTTCAAATGCCAACACAAATCCAAAGGTTACCTAACACCCAGGATGGGGGTGGTGAGATGGATTCTGGACTGGGCTGGGATCCTCCAGAATGAGTACCCCAACTGATTACTGATTTGCCAAGAGCCAGGGAGAGCCCAAAGGGGCCCACGCCGGCCTCAGGGGAACTGTGCCATCCACATTTTAAAGGAAAGTACTTCCTGGTGAAGGATTTCACTCACACGGCTTCCCTTTACAGAGCTGTAATTATTCATCTAACAAGGATTTAACAGTCCCTAGAAAAATCCTACAGTCTAAGACAGTGCCGGAAATTTATTAACCACTTAAATATTTGTTTATGAACAAACAAGGCAGAGAATTAAAATCAAAGGCAGAAGGCAGTCCTTAAGCCCCATGAACTGAACATGGAACAGCAATGAAAAGTCTCTTCAGACTGGTGCTGCCTACCCACCAGACAGACTGGTTTCATGGTTGATTATGTCCACACAGGCAACACCACACAGCTCCCCACTCCTAGGCACCTGATAGGAACCAAAACACCAGTACAAGAATGTGCTCAGCGGTGCTGTTCATAGCAGCCAGAAAGAGGAAACCATGCAAATGCCCATTAATGGGAGAACACACAAATAAACAGAGGCAACCTCCTATAACTAAACTCAACCCAGAGCCCAAACAGGTCCTGGCTATGTCGATCGCCTTGTCTATTCATCTGAATGCCGGTGACACACACGTGCTCAGTCCGTGAAAACCTCCTCCCTGATGACTTGGGCATCTTTCTGTAATGGTGCTCTAGGTGAAAAAAGAGCTCAGAAAAATTCCAGAGCTTGAAGTGGTCCCAGTCCCAGCAATCCCAAACTCAAAATAGTAACACATGGACAAGCAGAGACCCAGACGTGGTTGTTGAGCCTACAACTGAAACAATGCTCTTGTTCGTCTGAAATCAGGCCTACCAGCCTGCACTAATGGCAGCCGGGTCAGAACGGGAGAGGGAACCACGCCTGAATGCGGCACCCCAGGTCCTCAAGAACCACCACGAAGGGTGGGTTGGCAGACTTCCGCCAAGCGCCCTCCCTGGAAGATAGGCCTGCTCTCCCCTCACGGAAAGGGACAACTGGAAACACAAACAGCTGAATCTCAGGGCCATCAGCTCTCTCCAAATGAATTTCGATTTCATTACAGAAACCAGGAAATAACCAACTCACCTGCAATACCAAATCTTGCTGAAGGCCACCACCTGTCCTCATGCAGAGGGCACGCTTCTGTTCTTGCATTTCAGAGGTAAAAACTCTGCCAGGAACCTAAGGTGGGTCTTGTTTTGTCACAGGCATTGATATTTAAAAAAAAAAAAAATTCTAACTTCTTCATCAATATTGTTGGTATGTCCCTGTCAACTAAAACTCTTCAAACTCAAACTAAATTGACTTCCAAAAGACACTCTTCTCCCTTGAAGACTATTATCTGGGAACATGGGAACAGTGGCTTCGGTGAGGCTGTGTCCTAAGCTGGAAATCAACATGGTTCTGTTTGCGGGAGCCTGTTGAATGTTGACATTTCCAAGACCGAACATAAATCAAATGTGAACATGGCCAGTAATTATTTGAATTCTTCTCCCAGAACCCTGAAAAGTGTTTCCCACCCTTAAAAAATGAAAAATAAAAAGCTGCTTCTAAACCACAATGCTAATGACAAGCAGACGGCATGAGCAGCTTTAAAGATGAGACAGTTGCTTGTGTAGAAACACTGTACAAATACTCCAACACTGCGGCCCAAAAAAAGACAATCCCCACCACACAGCGGGAGAAGTGTGAAATTTGCAAATGAGGCCCTGGTTAAACAAAAACACCAATCTGTTCCCAGACAGCTCAGGGTGGCCACCTGTTCCGGGCTGGTGGCAAGTTCTGATTACCAGTGGAAGAAACAATATCTGAGGCCTGACAGCCCCCTCTTGGGCCCGGGTCCCCACCCTGGAGCCTATATTTAGCCTGCTCTTTATGGAAAATGTTCCGACCTCGCATACAAACTATTTGGCTGGTTATTCAAAGGGTCCATTAACAACCTCTTCTGTGGGGGTGGCACTGTGCTCTTTCCCTCACAACCCCCAGAGGCAACCAAGACACCCCTTTCCGGCCTTGGGCAGTTGAGAGCAGGGGCCCAGGGAGGTTGGAGGGACCCGACCGGAACAACCCTGCCCCTGGGTGGGTCGTCACTCTGTCTCGGGAAAGTCACTTCACTCGCAGCCCTGCGTACAGGCTTCCCACTCCATAAAGCAAGAACCCACAATCCCTCTCAGCCCCTCAGAAGCACAGAACTCCTGGAAGAGGGGCCCAGGGCGGCACATACAAAGCCTTGACCTCATCCCCAGTCCCAAAATAACAGATGCTGCAGAGACTGCGGCTTAATTTCTGCAGGGGCCTCCTCCTCCGAGAGAGGCACTTAACAAAGGGAAGGAATTATGCAGCTAAGCACCAGATCAGAACTCCGAACCCTGGATTTTAAAAATAACTAAGCCTGATCCGCTTTGCCAAACTCAATCACTTAAGCAAAGGACTCAGAGGATCTGCAGCGTGGAGAGGGGGGCGGGTGGGAGGTGGGGGAACGGGTTTGTTTGAATGTTGAGAAACACGAGACAAGACCAAATCAGTAGTTAAAACAAGCCGGAGCGAGACTCACAAACTATAAACACCTGCAGGGTACACAGGGGTTAAAAAAAAAAAAAAAAAGGATGCAAACTAAGGGATTTTAGTCTTAACCAAATAAAAAGTCTGGTTTGGAAAAAAAAACAAAAAAACAAAACAAAAAAAACACCCAGAGGTGGTAGTGACAGGGCCCCAGGATTTGTTGTGAAGGTTCCTGCAGCTGCTCGGCGGCTTCTCGCTCTGAGTCACGTCCTTCAGGCTCCCCGTCAGCCCTCCCAGGCTGCTCACAACACACGGCTCGCCTCCTTCACTGAAACGCTCTCCAAGCTCCACACTGGCGATAACAAAACGTTATCCTCTGACGAATCACCCCGCCAACTGAACTTTGACGAGCCCTTCTACATGCACGGGGGACTCCACGAAGCCACAACAATCTCCAGAAGACTGGAAGGAAAGCGTATGTCACAGCAGAGGGGCCTTAAAGTGGGAGCAGCTCCCCACAGGATCCTCCGATCATGTGCACCCCCGTGTGACCGCCTCCCTCACGGACATTCAGCATCATGGATATAGCCTGAACACTGACGTGAACCTGTTCGGACCTGGATTTAGATCCCTTCTCCATGATGCCTAAGTTGTATGGCCTTAACGAACTCCCCGGCTGCCGGCCCTCACCTGTCACCCTTACCTGTCACCTGCACGTAAGAATGCGTGCCCACCAGTGGGTCCAGAGAGGTCCTGCCCGCCGGAGCTCCTCCACCCACAGCAACACTTCTCAGAGAATGGTCCCTGGACCAGCAGCTCTGGCAGCCTCTGGAAACTCGTTCGAAAAACACATTCTTGGGCCCCACTCCAGACCTACAGAGCTAGGAACTCGGGGGCTGGAGGCCAGCAGTCTGCTTCCCTCCATGTAATCCAACTGCACTTGAACTTGGGGAACCACGGCTCTCAGTATTACAGTGAAGACACATCACATCAGTCTTCTCCGCTGGAAAGTCACTCACACCCAACACAAAGGAACACCCTCACTGTGCAGAGTGCCTGGCGGAAAAGCGTTCTCAGATTCATCAAGCAGATCCTTCCCTTCCCCTACACCCGCTAAAGAAGCCTCATTTCCAACCCAACCAAACACATGGTGTTTCGTTTCCACCCAGGCTGAAACCCATCAGACCCAAAAAGTGCCCAGCCCTAACATCTGTACTCTCGTGACAAGTTTCAAAACGCCCTCAACTTCTGCCAGGGGATAAACGCTATTTATATTACCAATGAGGAGCAAAGAGACTCAAACTCCAGAGAAAAGGTTAGTCCCTCTGGCAAGTGAGCCAGTCAACAAACAATTCCTGGGCCTCCTCCAAGGGCCAGACATGACACACTGAACCGCTGAGGACATAAAAAAAATGAACAGGACCTTATTTCTGCCCTCAGAAAGCTCCCAGTCCTGCAGGCTAGAGAGGAGCCGAAGGACACGGAGCGGACAGGCCAAAACTGTGCCTGGGAGAGGTACGGGAAGATGGTGCCGTCAGCCAGGCCAGAAGGGATGTCTGGACTGTGGAGGAGCTGGATGCTGGGAAGGTATGAACTTTAACCTGGAAGCAATGAACAGCGAACTGAGAATTATTTCGGAGAAAGAAAGTGCAACATTTATATCAATAACTAGAAGGCCCCATAACTGCACCCTCTGATTAAACCTGAAATATTACGAATTCAGGCGATACTGGCAAAGAAAAATCATGCTCATCCATCGCAGGAAGAAGGTATCTGTTCCCTAGACACATACACGTGCAACAACCAGATTGAATAATTTCCTATATGAAAACCAACTCTTGCAAGCTCTGCCCCGGTGAGCAGCTTTACAGAGAACACAACACCCGCAGCCACGGGCGGCACTGTCAGACCCTTCCTGGAAGAGGAAAGGCAGGCTGTGCTGGGGACCGCGGCACTTCCAGCCTGCGGAGACTGTGAATGACCAGGAGCTCTGCTCTGGCTCGTAACGAGCTGCAGAGCCAGCACCCAGGTCAGTCCAGCCCCGGTCAACTCTCTCTGACAAGTCTCCTCCATGTTCGGGACCTCGGCGGTGGCATCAAGATCCTGGGATCACCGCAGGATGAACTGAGACGATGCAGGGTAATAAGCACTTAGCACTCCACTGTTCGCAGACGCTCCACAATGCAGCTGGATCACAGGATTAAGTGGCCCCTTACCCCACCTTCCCAGGTCCCCCGCTGCAGGGGTTCAGCCCAAGCACCCCTCCTCCCCACCCCATCAAAGTGCCCTTTCCAGAGATGCCATGCAGAGCTCTCTGGCTAAGGACCGCGACTGCGCTCCCCCGCCTCTCTCTCCAGGGGAAGCTGCACAAACCATCAGTGGGGCTGGCAGGGAGCCTGATGGGCCACCTGGGGGAGGGGGGTGGTGTGGAGGCCTGGAAGCTGGTTGGGGACTCAGCCACCACCCCAGCAAGTGAGCCCTCTGTGCTGCTATTCCCACCACAGTGCGGCTGCTGGCAAACTGAATTACACTGTGCAGTCGCCAACAGAAGCATGAGCCCTAAGAGAAGAGCAAGTTTATTTAACAAGAAAGGCAGCTGACTTCGTTTACCTCAGACCCATCTACCCCAGACAGACTTTTTAAAAGAGAACCAAGGGGGGGAACCCAGACAAGCTGTCCATACCAGAAGCAGCGGATCCTGCCCTTGTGTCTGGGTCTAGAGAACATCCATGCCATGCAGCTACATTTCAGAGCATGCCACACCCCTGTGGGACACCCCAGAAATCCGACCAGGACAATCTGAAAACAGCAGGCAATACTTCCTTAGAATCCAGAGATTTAGGAGAAAAAAATAAATCTCTCAAAGTCTGAAATAAAAATTTGAAGAAAAAAAACTTTTTGACAAGTTATTATTTTAAAACAAAAAATCACATTTCCCATGTCTGCAAACAGGGTCCACGGACCCATTCTTATTTGGGACTCTCAGTGAACTCTTTCAAACAAGATAGACACAGTTCAGCCCATCACCAGGAGATTTTCCAATCCAGACCCACTTAGAATCACTTTGAAATGAGCTTTGAAAAGATGTTGGCCAAACAAGGCCACTCCTCACACCAACAGTAAAAATTCTTGACAACACCAAAAAAAAAAAAAAAAAAAAAAAGAAAAATTTTAAATAAATTATGGCACAGCCAAATGCCGGATTATTATGCCAAAGTAAGAAATTATATCTCCAAAATTTTTTCTATCACTGAAAAGTGCTCACAATATGCTAACCGAGAACCTCTGTAAATAGGAATCCAACTTTGTACATGTACTCACAGAAGCAGGGAAAGACAAGCTGGATAGCCTCTGAAATGCAGACTGTTTTCTGTTTGGTGGGACAAATGATTTTTAAACAACTATCTGCCCTGATGTGTACAGGCCTTCCTGATTGCAGATGGTTCTGTTTTAAAATTCAAACACTTCTACTTGGCCGCTGTGTCATCCTGACTTGCAAGGTGCTAAGCTCTGGGCACGTGCCCACTTCCAGCCCTGGGCTCCTCGGAATGACGCCTGTAGTTTCTGGGCCCCACGGCCACACTCTTGGGTTCCGTATGAGTGAATAACCCACACACTACAAAATCACACAATTGCTTCTGCACAGTGTTCTCTTCCTAGCAAAAATGTCCCCCTGCCACAACCGAGCAATCCTCTCAATTTCCAAAACACCAACGGTATAGACATCAATCACAACCGTATCTTAAAATTAGCACAGAGAGAGAGGACATTTGATTATCATGGATGAACTTACCTTTTGCTGGAAGGGGCAGTGTAAGGTGCTTTGGGATACAGATCTACACTCTCTATTCAAATGACCCTCTGCTTCAGACCAGACTTGGAATGACCTCAGTCAAATGTTCAGGAGGTCATTATCCCTCCCCGAACCGCCATCCTTTACGACAGGAAGATAATGAAGCTGGCCCACATTCTCACAGGGTTGGTACAGACACACAATGAGATGATGAATGCAAGAGTATGTCTGCTAAAGTTCTATACAAACGAAAGGAGATATCACTGCTGACAGTAAAGCAAAGAACAGAAACATATGAGAACGGTTCTTAAGCTTCATTAACAGCCACACACAACACAGACATTCCTTTTTCTAACAGAAAAATAATAGCATCATCAAAGCCCCAAATAGGATTCATATTCAGTGAATCTGAGTCTTATTAAAAATGACAAGGATTCCAGCCAAGAAAGGGCTTAACTTGTCACATGGTAAAGGCAGACATCAAGCTACCAAAAAACCTTCATCTAGGAACCACGTAACATCTTTTTTTAAGAGAGAAAGAAGAGAAAAGAAAAATGTAACCACAACCTCTTGCTAGAAAGTCAGACTGCTTTGCTCCAAGTGCCGGAGACCCCGGAGCTGGGCTTCCCGAATGAGAAATGAGAACGAGACGTCAGGAACCACACTCAACGAGAGGTCCCTGCACTGCCACGAGGTGCTCTCAATCAAGGCATCCAACACTTGCCACTAGCTTTCCAAGTGTTTCATCAGACTTCTATGGATACAGCCAGAGAGCTGCAAAGAGACAAGGGAAACAGGCACAGTGCCCCTTTCACTCTGACCACAACCGAGCCAGCGCCCAGGCCCTGGGGGAACCTTCGTGCAACATCACGCAGCCATCAGCAGATGCGTGCAGCTCCCACGGCCTCCCACAGGTCTCGTCGGAGGTACACGGGGACTCTCCAGCTCTCAAGGAAACTGGAAGCACCTTAAATTGCCAACAAGGCGACCACGTGCTCTGACAGCCAAGTCCCACACAGGCTGGAGCACTGCTCAGATCCTCCCAGGGAACCAGCAGGTCCCCTGTGGATGCAGTTGGCCAATCGGCAGGCAGCCGGGCCGGGACGTGGTTCAAGTCCATGGCGCTGCCAAATGCCAAGAGGATCAGCACCACAGCATCCACCCTCCGCATCTAAACTGGCCAAGTGTCAAACCAAGACGCTCTGGGGTTAGTAGTTCGGACTGCATGATGCCAAAGCAAAGCCTTCCTGTGGCCGATGCCGTCACAGATGGAGGGGAGCTGGGTGACTGCCTGTACCCAGGCTTTTGAACAAACTCCTGCCAGGCCTTGGAACATCCTCAATGTTCCTCAACAGCGGCCCCAGTGGCGTCTGGTTAGGACAGTCCATAGCATGGCCCACGCACAGGCCTTGTACCTCCTCTGGTCAACAGACAGGAAAAACTGCTGACTGCATGTTGGCTGGGGTGCAACACCACAGCCCATACTGACATCCCACCTTGTCCCCGCAGCGGATCTCAGTGGAGCCAACTGGAAAGACCAAGGAGACAACCAAAAACCCACTAGCAGAGGAGTAAGAGCCACTCATAATCCCAAGAGAATACAGGCCCAAGAGAGGTGGAACTCTGCAGCACCTCTCCAGCAGGGTCACAGCCTCGCTGGACAAGCTGGAAGGGGGTGGCCTCTGGCCTGTGAAAGTGAGACACTGAGGCTGAGGGACCCCCTATCCTCCTGGTAGGGAAGGCTCTACTTCTAATCTGGCCCCAGACTTTTGGTAGAAAACACTCTAGGGAGACGAGCCTTTGCACAGAAGCAGGTGGACAGGCACGAGGACGACACAGCCTGCAGCCCGGGTTGGCTGTCTGCAGGGCCTCCATGAAGCTGTCTCCACTGGGCTCCCTGAAATGGGCAAAGACGAGATGGGGGCGGCGCTGCCCTGCCTGAGCACTCTGGTCTGGGCCCCCAGCCCAGCAGCTGCACTTCCCAAAATCTCTTCAACGTCTAGCAAGACGCCCAGCCCTGCCCTGGTAACCCGTCAGGGGTCCGGTGGCACCAACCCCACCAGCTCTCCCCGGGCATCGGCCGGGTCGGGTCAGTAGGGCGGCCCGGGACGCGGCAGCATCGAGCCACCTTCGCACAGGAGAGACTCCACTGCCCATCATCAAATTAACGCTGCCCGCCCATCTTCCCCGGCAGAGCTGGCGGCGTCCTCGACCTCCCCCTCCGCCGTCGCCCGGCCTTGCAGGACATGAAGCACCGCAAAGCTCCCTCCGCGGGGCAGCCGCGTGCCACGGCCCCGCGCGTGTGTACACACGCACGCACACACAAGCGCGCGCGCACCCCGGCGCGCCGGGGGCGCCCGCTCCCCCGCGCTTTCCAGAAGCCCCGCGGCGTCCCGGCCCTCACCTTCGATGGCGATGACGTGCTCCCGGATCTGGTTCTGCAGCACCGGCTCCTCCACGCGCTCCAGCAGCTCGTAGATGGAGTAGATGTTGGGGTGGACCGACTCGAAGCGCTGGATCTCGGCCCGGATGGCAGCCGAGTTGGCCAGCTGCTGCTGGTAGTTCATGGTGCAGGCGCCGCGCCCGGAGCCGCGCGCCCCCCGCCGCCGCCGCCGCCGCCGCCCCGCGCCCCGGGGCCCGCGGGCCTCCGAGCCCGGGGCGCCGCAGCCCCCGGGGAGCCGGGCCCGCCGGCGGCGGGCGGAGGAGGCGCGAGAAGAAAGGAGCGGGCTGAGCAGGCGCGGAGCCGGCCCGCGGACTCAGTTCATGGCCGGGACGCGCGGCCGGCGAGCGAGCGGGCCCCGGCGCCCCGGGTCAGCGGGCCCCCATGGAGCGCGCCGCGGCAGGCGCGGCAGGCCCCGGAGGAGGCTCGCTCGGGCGCCTTCCTGCGCCTCAGCCGCCTTCCACCCTTAGGCGCTGCCCCGCCGAGCAGCCATTAAAGCCAGGCAGCCGCCGCGCTCCGAGCGCCGGGGCCGAGGGCCGGCCCCCGGGCAGTGGCCGCCCGGCCGCGGCGTGGGTCCGCGCGCTGCGTGCTGCGCCGCTCGGCGCGCCGGGGCCCCCGAGCCGCGCCTGCCGTGCGCCGCCCGCCGAGCCGGGACCGAGCCGCAGGCGCCGCGCAAGCCGCGGAGCCCGCTCCGAGCGCCGCCCGCCGCCTGCCCGGCCGGCCCCCTCCCCGGCACGCAGGGCTCCGGCCCACGTCGGCCCCGCCTCCGCCCGCGCCCCGCCCGCCCGCGCTCTCACCGCCCTCCGGCCGCCGCAGCTGCGTCCTCCGCGGCGCTTCCCAGCGTGCCGGATCCCGGGGAATTGCGCCAGGCTCCGCCCGCGTCCGCCTCTGGGCTTCCTGGGACTTGTAGTCCGCGCCGCGTCGTGGCCCGCCCCGCCCGGGACCACGGGGAGGGGGCGCACGGCCCAGGTCAAGGGGCCGAGGGCGCGGGACAATCTCACATCCCAAGCAGCCCTCCCCGTGGGCCCTGGAGCGGCCCTTGTGCCCCCGCGCCTCGGGACCGGGAGGCGGGGAGCGACCTCCCCCCCCCCCCCCGCGTTTTTGTTTGTTTCCCCGGGGCCGGCTGCAGGAGGCTCTGCGACTTGCCAGTGTCCCACAACCACACTTGGTCGGCCTCCCCCCACCCGCATTATTTAACTTTTCGCCTCTTCCGAAAGTGACGGGAGTGCTTCCTCTTAAATGAAATTACCTCGCGAAGGCGAAAAGCTTCCTTAGCCGTGGGGGCGTGGAGTTCACACTCCACGAGTGAACTGAAGTTTAGACGGGGAAGCGAGGGGCGTTGGAATACCACGGAGGCTTCCTAGGCACCCTTTCCCTTTAAAATCAAAAGGTTGAGGTGTGAATCAGACAGCTCATACACCTTCCGCTCTGAGGGGGCTCGCAGCCCCTTGTCTGTCAGCCCCCAGCCCCATGTAAGCTCAGCCTCTGGACCCCGCGGAGGTGGACCGCACTGCAGCATCGGCCTCAGAGCGCAGACCGCTCTCGCTGCAGGTTCTAAGCAAGTGGATTGTTGCAGATGTGTGGAACACCAGGGCCAATGGGCGGCCCCAAAGGGCCTGGTTTGTGCGCTGGCCAAGTCCCTGCCCCCACACTTCCGAAGGGTCTTTTGGAAACAGAGATCCGCTGCCTAGGCATGCCTGAGCAAAGCCAGCTGAGCCTTCACCGGGTTCACCTGCAGCCTGCGTATTTTACCCTGATATCTAGCCTCGCTGCGTTACCCTCTCTGGGCTCACAATTCCCCCAGACAAACGTGCCGACCATCTTCAGCATTCTGAACCTTTGCTCATGCCCTCCTCCCCATCCCCAAGTCCCAGCAGGGTTCTTGACACACTTAGAGTTCATTGCTCCATCTGTGATATGCCTCTGGCTTTACACTTATTGTACGTAACTATAATAACTGAGATGCCGGCATGTGGCCTCATTTTACTTAACCTATCAGCAGGCCTTGGTCACTCCCTCTCCTGGAAACCCCTTCTTCTCCTGGCTGCTGGGATAACCTGCTCATCAGGCTTCCCTACTATCTTCCTGGTTTCTCAGTCCCTTTTGTGATTCCTGCTTACTTCCCTAACCTCTTAAATATGGAAGGTGGGAGTGGGGGATGTTCATTCTTGGGCCTCTTCTCTTTTCTATATGCAGTGATCTCTGTCTTTAGGCTTTGAATATCATCTATGGTTAATGAACCTCAAATTCGTTTCTCCAGCCCAGACCTCACCCCTGAATAATGAATTTATATCCAACTGCCTCAACATCTGTTGGATGCCCCCTGGCAATTTAAATCCAACATCCTCAAGCTGATCTCTTGCTATCCCCTCCCCCAGCTCCCGCTGAAATCATCTCCATCCCAGTTATGGGCAACTTCTGGCTTCTGTCTGCTCACGCTAACAACTTGACACCTCTCATATCATACCCCAAAGTGTGTCAACTTCACCTCCAATGGATCCAGAATCCATTGGATTCTGGTGGTACTCACACCGCTCTACCACCACTACTGAGCCCTGATCATCTTGCCTCTGGATTATTGCTAGGTGATTGACCTGACCATTGATCTCCCTGCTTCTTATGGCATGTTCTCAATAAATCAGCTTTGGTGAACCTTTATAAAACCTAAGGTCATGTGGCACCTCGGCTCAGAACCCTCCAGTGACTCCCATCCCACTCAGAGTGAAATTTAGCTTACTCTGGCCTCTGAAGCCATATATGCACCAATTCAGGGTCCGAGCATTCCCACTACTTGCAAGCTAACAAGTTAGCCTGCTGCAGGCTCACAGATGCTACCAGAAGACATGAGACTCCTGGGTCAGAAACAAAGGACTTTATCCTTGACAGCAATAGCAGTAGGTAGAATATCAGCATTTTCATGCACCAGTTCAATGAGCCCCCATTCCCACAGGACCATGAGGTCAGACCTCATGGACACATAGTGGGTTGCCCTACAGGAGAGGAATCCTGAGCTTAGAGAACCCCAACCTTTTATATGGGAGGGGTTCTCTCAGGAGGGAAAACCTATCTTAACTATCATGGACAGTAGGCATATCTGCCCTTAACTGTGAAAAGGAAACACTATCTCCATCTCCCAAGGCTGTTTGCCCTACAAAGATCTTAAAGAGATGGTTCAGAGCAGGGCACCTGCATGGCTCAGTGGGTTAGGCAGCTGGCTCTTGACTTTGGCTCAGGTTGTGTTCTCAGGGTCCTAGGATCGGGACTGAGTCCCATGTTGGGCTCCACGCTTGGTGAGGTGTCTCTTGGTGAGGGATTCTCTCTTTCCTTCTCCCTCTGCTCCTCCCCTGATTCACGTGCCCACATGGACTATCTTGCTCCCTCTCTAAAATGAATAAATAAATCTTAAAAAAAAAAAAAAGATGGTTCAGAGCAAAGACAGTCCATGTCTCTGCCCACAGATGTGCAGAAGGATGAGAGACCAATGAAAGATGGTTTCTCCTCTTTAGTCACACTGTGGGGCCCCCCATGCTGTCATGCCAGGCACAGCCCTCCCTCTGGTGTTATACTTGGTGCTTCCTCTGCCAGGAATGTGCTTCCCCAAAACTGTGCCCACCAATTCTGCCACTTCCTTCGCATATTGATTCCAAATCCATCTTCTCAGGAAGGCCTTCCTGGACACCCTAAGATGGTATCCCTCCTGGGCACCTGGGTGGCTCAGTTGGTTAAGCATTCGACTCTTGATTTTGGCTCAGGTCATGATCTCAGGGCCATGAGATCGAGCCCCAAGTGGGCTCCGCACTGGGTGTGAAATCTGCTTAAGATTCTCACTCTTTCCCTCTCCCTCTGCCCCCCTCCCCCACAACCCCTGCTTGTGCATATATTTGCGTGCTCTCCCTCTCTCTCTTCAAAAAGTAAAATAAAATGGCATCCTTCTTCATCAATACCTCATGTTCCACTTCCTTCCTGTGGCAAGAAGAAGGTACCCCCATCCGAACCCCTAAAATCTGTAAATATGTTCTGTTACATGACAAATGGCTTTCCAGATGTCATCAATTTAAGGACACTCAGAGGAGGAAATGTGTCTGTACCATCTGTGGGCATCCCATGAAATCACAAGGGTCCTCATAAGATGGAAACAAGAAGGTCAGTGTCAGAGAAGGAGATGGGAGGACAGATGTGGGAGTCAAACAGAGAGAGAGAGAGAGAGAGAGAGAGGTTGTTAATTCCTATGCATCACTGTCTTTGAAAGTGGAGGAAAGGGCTATGAGCCAAGGAATGTAGGTGGCCTCTAGAAGCTAGAAAGGCCAAGAAAATGGATGTTCTTCTAGATGTTTTGAAGAAAGACAGCCTTATTGACCTGTTTCTGACTTGTAACCTCCAGAACTATAAGATCCTAAATTTGTGTTTATACCACTAAGTTCTAACAGCAGTAGGAAAAAAACCACACTTGCTTTATTTTCTTCTTAGCACTTCTCTCTAAGACAATACATACTTTCCTTGTTTATCTTATGTATAGTCTGTGTCCTCCACTAGAATATAAGCTCCACAGAGGCCAGGATTTTTGTCTGTTTTGTTCCCTATTCTACTTGCAGCTCCTATAAGAAGTGCTTGACATAATAGATACCCAGTCAATGCTTGTGTAATGAATGGCTCCCCAATTAAATTGTAATTTCCATGAAGACAGGACTATCTTCCTTCTGCACAGTGCTTGGTCATTGTAGGGGCAAGAAATATTCAATAAATTAATAAGTGAACAAACATCTCTCTTGCCACACCATGCACATAGTAGGTATTCAATAAATGTTAGCTGCTTCGAAATTAAAGTTTTTCTACCAACATGAGACCCAGTGGCACTCCCCAGAAGGTTACTATAGATTCATCTTATGTGAATACAGCCAAGAATTCTGGCCATTTTTGATATGGCTAGTCCTTCTAAGGATTTCAACGTATGAGTGAAAACCTCACTATGAGAGCAAGCTGGCCCTCCAAGTAGTAAGTTTCTCCCACAAACCGAAGAGTCAAGGAAAGATCTAAGGGTCATCCCATTCGTTCATTCATTAATTCTCTCATTTATTCATTCAACAAATCTTTTTTTGATTATCTACTCTATCCCTGCAGGGTGCTACATTCTAGGAACACAAAGATGAAAAAGATGATACCTACCTTTTGTGAGCTTTCGTTCCAGGGGATTGTAGAAGAGGGACTGCTTTTAGGGTTCACTATCTGAATCCAAGTCTGAGAGCATGAACAGAGTAAGTGAGAATCGCTACGGATGAAGGCAGACTCAAAGACACACACACATGGACACAGGGGTCCCACATGAACACATTCAGCAGCTGAGTTAGAGTTGGGTGAATAGTTCTGATAATGTTTAATTAAAAGTGTGAATTAAGGGCAGTTCTCCTAGTGTGTAGCCATAGATAGACATGTTCTCCTGTGGCACGGCAGTGTGAATTATGTGGTCTATAGGAATAATTTCACAGCCATAACCTTAAACATCAAAATGCTTCCCATCCCCCAAACATTCAGAACTGCCCTTATACATAGCTACATAGCTATCCCACCTAAATTATCTCTAAGAAGTGTTGTAGAAAATTCATGAAGCAGGGGTGCCTGGGTGACTCCGTCTTTTAAGCATCCTACTCTTGGTTTCAGTTCAGGTCATGATCTCAGGGTCCTGGGACTGAGCCCCGGGTCAGGCTTCCCACTCATTGGTGAGTCTGCTAATCTCCCTCTCCCTCTGCCCCATCCCTGTTCACATGCTCTCTCTCTCTCTTTCTCTCTCATTCTCTCAAAAAAATAAATAAATAAGAAAACTCATGAAGCATTATGTTTCTTTGGATTTTTTGTGTGCTCTATCCATTTGCCTGAGCTTGCATTGATTTCATTAGATTACACACATGTTTTTAAAGAGCTCTGAAATTTTTTGTTTGGGACATGTGTAATATGACATGTGTAATATGATATATGTCATATTACACATGTCATATGTGTATACGTAATATGACAGAGGTCAGTTCATCTCATGGGGTCATCTGCAGAAGGCAGTAGGTAGTTTTGGAGAATCAGTGTCTCCTAAAGGCTTTGGGTTCCTGGTGGAGATAGGGAAGGGTCATACAGGGGTAGGAGAGAAGAACAGGCACCAGGAGGAGGGGGAATTTGGAAAGTTGCCAAGATTAAGTGTCCTTATCTTGCATTTGCCCCTGGGTGGACATTCCCCTTCTGGGAAATGACTTGACTGAGCTCTCCACGGCCGCTCACCTTTACCCCATGTAGCTCTCATTCTCCACCTGGCATTGTGGGCTAGACCAGGCATGTACATCTCCTAGTGATAGTGGTGGTTCATGAAAACTATCCCCAGGGGGCAAGTATATTTCAAGCATCTGCACTCCACATCTGTAGACACCCCTGTAGTCAAAGTCAGTCACAAAACTGAGCGGAGAGTAAGGGGAAGGAAGCGCTGCCCCTTGTAGTGGGATGGCCCTGGGAAGTTGCTGGTCAGGTGTGGGTAAATAACCCAGCTGCTGGGAGGTAGTACACAGTCAGTTCCTACCCTGGCCTGTCATGCCATCCTTGGCCACGAAACCAAGCCAATCTGCTGAGTTTGTGTTTGCTGTCCAGTCTTTGGCTCCAGGAAGAAAGCAGTGACATGTCACAGGTGTTCATGAACATCAAACGAGATGTGTGTCTGATGCTTTGTCAACGGAGGAAGGATATCTTTAAGCCTTGGTTTTCTTATCTGTAAAAGATCAGTTATATAACCTAAAACACAACTTTCCCGAGTTCATATGGCTACTAGAAGTGATGGAATCCAAATCTGTTTTACTCCGGTTCTCTAAAGCAAGCATAGAGGGACAGCACCCCCGTTTTCTCTGCGTGCGACTTCCCAGCCCTCCAAACAGCGAAAGCAATGACACAGGATGTCTGAGGGTGAGTCACGTAAAGCAAGACCACTTCTGCTTGTCTTCTCTTCCTCTTCAACCCTCTTCCCACTCCTTCCACTTGCCCTTGGCCACCATACTGGTAGAAAGCCAAAGCCACATGGAGAGGCCTCATGTGAATAAAAGATCCTTCAGAAGATGCCCGCTCCCCAGCTTCAAGTCTTCCTGCTGAGGCCCCAGATACGGTTCAGTGAGAAAACCCATCCCCTCTGTGCTTTGTCTGAATCCTGACTCACAGAAACTCGGAAAGGTAATAAACGATGATTGCTGTTCAAGCCACTACATTTTGGAGTAATTTGTACTGTAGTAATAGGTACTGATGGAGAGACGATCCCTACACCGTGTGAAAATGCCTGAGAATGGTGGCATGTCTGTGAGAGCACATGTGTAAGACATTTTTGTTTCTTGGTTCATCATTCACTGAGCCTTTGCCCTGAATAAGGGACGCCCTGAAGGAGAGCCCAGTCCCCCCATTGGTTCTGCTTATCTACTCCCCGCAGCTCTTACCCGATGGCCATGACCCCTCTTCTGAAGCAACATTATTAGTTTTCTACTGCTCCACAAACTAAGGGGCTTACACAACACAAATGTACCTTCCTTCAGTTCTGCAGGTCCAAAGCCCTCCACGGGTCTCACCACACTAAAACCGAGGTGTCAGTGGCTGCGTTCATGTCCACAGGATCTGCATGGGGTCCTTTCTTGCCTTTCCAGCCTCTCCAGGCCGCCTGCACGCTCCCCGGGCTTGTGGTCCCTTCCTGCATCTGTTTCAGAGCTAGCAATGGGGAGCTGAGTTTTTCTCTTGTCACATTGCCCGACCCCCTCTTTTGCTGCTTTCTCTTGCTTTTTGGAACACTTGTGATTCACCAATCCCACTTGAATAATCCAGGATAATTTCCCCATTTCAAAGTCATCTTATTTGTAACCTCAATTCCCCCTGCAGTCTTCATACCTCACTGACATGTTAGGTAACATGTCCACAAGTTCTGGGCATTAGGATATGGACAGCTTTGGAAAGGGGGTTCATTATTCTGCCTATAACACGTTAATAAACTCTGCCATAGTCCAGGATGTGGTGTGTAATGTGGTGGGTTACTATTTAGCACTGTCATGTGTAGTAGCTGTTGCATCTGAACCTATGAGTAACCAGAAGAGCTTTCAAAAGGAATCCTGGTTGTCAGAATCAGCCTTGCACCCGCCCACACCACTCAATGCCAGGGATCTCTCTGGAACTAGGAGATTTGTGTAAGCTGGCGGGTCACCACCTGCTACTAACATATTCAGAATCCTACCACAGGACCCCCTGACCCCCCAAGCCAAGGTGATGGAAAACAAAATAAAGATGAACACAACATTTTTTTTTAAAGGATGGATTTATTGATATTAGAGTGAGAAAGAGAGAGATTGGGGAGGACGGCTGAGGAAGAGGGAGAGAGAGACTCCATCAGATTCCCCCGCTGGGTATGGAGCCCGACGTGGGGCCTGATCCATTCCTCTGAGATCATGATCTGAGCCAAAGAGTTGGACACCCAACCAACTGAGCCATCCCGGTGCCCCCAGATGAACACCACTTTTAAAGACTCACGCCTTTATTTCTCTTACCCTGACATAGTTAGGTCAGTGTGTAGTTAGAAGAATATCTACCTTGGGGCTCCTGGTTGGCTCAGTCAATGGAGCGTGTGACTCTTGATCTTGGGATTTTGAGTGTGAGCCCCACGCCAGGCATGGAGCCTACTTAATAAATAAATGAAGTTATTTTTAAGGAAAAGCATTAGAAGAATGTCTCCTGCTTGTGAAAAGTAAACAAAGTGAGTAGCAGTATTACTTCCCTTAAGGTCATTAAAAAAAGATGTTCACGTGTAATGGAGAGCCCTAAAATTAATTTAATGAATGATATATGGATTTTATCCAGATTTTCAAAATCCCCCTGAAAGTGCAAATATTTCCTACTTGAAATCCAAGTTTTATCGCTCCTGTGTCACTAAAATAAGGGTATGGTTATTAAGGGCTCTTAGAAAGCTTTAGGGATAATGATGTGGGGCAGGAGTACATCAGAGTTCAAGGTGATGGGACAAATTAAAACCATACACTGTACATTACTTTTCTCAAAATTTCCTTGGTCATAGCAATCAGGATCCCTCACCCTTGACCTTTCCCCTCAGGACCCTCCCTTGTCATGGGGGTCATTGCCCCTCTCCTCAGCCATCTTGCGTTGTCAGAATGGAATTTTCCCTGAGCCATGATACTTTATGGTACTTGATTTACCTCTTGGATAAAGACCAAGGGCACCCAAAAAAAAGTCCATCACTCTTATTTTCCTAAATTAAGGAGTAATTGTCACTCAGAGATGATTTCTATGGCTCACGATTCTTCAATAGGTTGAGAAATCAGTTCAATCGATGAAGAATAGGAGAGAACAGAACAGAATGTTGGTGTATCACAGGTAGTGGGGCTGAGTATTCTTTGGGGGTAATGATTATTCTGCAAACTTTTGTTATTGTGTAAAGGCAGAGAATAAGTAGTGTTTCTCAGAGGACAAGCATGTAAGCAAAACGCCCACCCTGCCTTCCCCTTGGGTGTCTTTGCTAAGCACAACTATGCTGGAGTCCCTGTGTTGTTGCATCTTCCCATGGCAGCTGTAACAAATTACCACCACAGTGGAAGTGTAAGACAGCATCCATTTATTCTCTTACAGATCTGAAAGATGGAACTCTGGAAGAGGTCTCACCGGCTAAAATCCAGGTGTCAGCCAGGCTGTGTTTCTTCTGGAGGCTCCGGGAAGAATCTGTTTCCTTGCCTTTTCCAGCTGCAAGAGGCCTCTTGCCTTCCTTGGCTCATGGCCTCTTCCTCCCTCTCTAAAGCCAGCAATGTGGAGTGTCTTCTACCCCACCTCTGACTCTCCTGCATCCCTTGTACAAGGACTGTGTGGTTACCCTGGGCCCACTGGGGTGATCCAGGATTATCTCCCCAGCTCAGGATCCTTAATTTAGCCACACCTCCAAAATCCCTTCTGTCAAGTGAGGCAGTCTTCACAGGTGCCAGGCATTGGGACACAGGCATCTCTGGGGCCTTTGTCCTGCTGACCTCTTAGCTGAAAATGCATGGAAACAGACATAGGCTTTGCACATTTCACTGAAATAATCATGGGATGGCCCTTGGATGGATGGATATCAACACATAATTAGTGACACGCTAATAAAAAGCCAACCTCTCTGGGGGAAACTGAAGCATTGTCAACTTTCCTCATTTTCATCTAAAATTTAATTTGATGTTTTAAAATTTGTTCAATAAAACACATAAACTTATGAAAGAAACCAGTTATACTGACATACAGTTAACAAGATATTTAACAGTTTACAGGAATATATGTGCTTCTTTATAAACACACTAATTAACAAGATAAAGCAGCCAGTCTAGTAATTACTATAACTTTGAATTACTGATAAACCTAAAGAATATTTTAGGATATTTGTATTATTTGAATACTATAGGAAAATATCTGATTCCTCTTGGTGGCAAAGTTTCAGATACTGCTAATTCTTCTGTGATATTTTTGTTTATATTCATGATGGAAGGTGATACTATATTTCACTTAGAGCTTAGTGAAATTAAGGATGTCAGTGCTTTCCTGCCCAAATTCACAGACCTCCCGTCTTCCTGCTTTCAGGACAGGACAGAGCAGGCAAGCCAGGTTGTCCAGCCTTGACAGAGGGTTAAGTTTTCTTAGGCAAGACCTTTATTTTATTGTATTTATTTTATTTTACTTTACATTTTATTTTATTTTTTTATTTTTTGAGACAGGGTGGGTGAGGAGGGACAGAGGGAGAGGGAGAGAGAGAATCCCATGTAGGGTGTAGGGTGACCCCGAGATCATGACAGGAGCCGAAATCAATAATCAGTCACTCAACTGACTGAGCTACCCAGGCGTGCCTTTATTTTATTGTTTTTAAATTGTGGCAAAAAAAAAAAAATCACAAAATACTTACCATCTTAACCATTTCTAAGTGTATAGTTGAGTGACATTAAGCGTAATCATATAGTTGTGCACCCAATCTACAGAACTTTCTCGTTTTGTAAACTGGAATAACATACCCACTAAACAACACTTCCCACTCCCCCTCCCCCAGCCCTCAGCAACCACCTTTCTACTTTCCGTCTGTATGAATTGGACTGCTCTAAGTGGGATCATGCAGTCCATGCCTTTCTGTATCTGGCTTATTTCACCGAGCATGATGCCCCCTGAGTCTACCCATGTGGTGGCACATGGCAGCATTTCCTTCCTTTTTAAGGCTAAGAAACATTCCATTTTATTTATACATATAAATTAATATATATAAATTATCGATATAAATTTATATTACTATATTATTTATATATATTGATATAAATTTATATCAAGCCTGTTTAGATCACATTTGTTTACTCATTTCATCGCTTGGCAGACAAAGGTTGTTTCCATCCTTTGACCACTGTGAATAATGACGCTATGAACTTGGGTACGCAAACATCTCCTGAGACCCCCGCCCTCATTTCCTTTGGGTGTATTCATCCAGAAACGGGATTGGTGGCCAAGCCAAGTCCTTGCAACAGCATGTTGAAGCAAAACTCAAGTCTGCTTCCCAGGGGTTGCAAAAGAAGTAATTGACAGTCTGCAGGCTGAACTGTCACAGAATCCAGATGTGCACGGGACCTCAGAGTCCCTTTCACGCACAGAGGAGAAAGCCCGCGTGGATGAAGTCGATTCCCAAACTTCACTGCTTGTTAGAAGCAGACCCAGGAGCAGCACTGAGCCCGGGAAAGCCCCCAGGTCCCAGCCCCACACAGGGGTGGGAATCAACAGGGCTGCAGACCCAGCAGGCTTTCGGAATCAGAGATCCCAGAGCAGAGGGGGGTGCTGGCCCCAGGGCAGAAGTCGCTGCTCAGTAGAAATGCCCCTGCCCCTTCCCTGATGGCCATGCAGCCACACGACAGTTGTCCTGGACGGGTTCCATGGCCCCAGCTGCTATGACTGCTTTCTGTTTCCCAGATGAAGGTAAAAGGCAAAGATGCCTTATTCTCCTAGCAACGCCTTCAAGCCATCTTCCGCATGCTGCAGAAACACTGGTCTGTGCATGTCAGTTCCCGGGGGTGTGAAAATGCATCTGTGCTTTGCACACTGACTTTAGATTTGCAGTGGTTTTTGGAGTGGGTGTTTATGGAGACCATGCTCACACAATCGCGTAAAGGATCTCTTCTGTGTATCATGTGCGCAACGTGTGGTAGTTCAGAGTGCATGAATTTTTCTCTCATAAAACGGAAGAGTAATTTGCTTATACACATTCTGTGCACAGATTAAATAGCTGGTTTTATACGCGTGGCTTTGGCTGAGGAACAAAGGAGACATTGAGAAATCAGATGCAAATGAGTAGTTTACAGACACTTTTGAAATTATATAATCGTCTCCCAGATCACATGAAAACCGGGTAATGATTTAGAATGGATATACTGAGGCAGCTAAAAGGACGGATTCTGTGATGTTTACCAACTGTATCTCTCTCATCACGCTCGCCGTGCATTTCTGAAAGCATCTTCACGCTTTTGGTTTGATAGATGACCTGCTACAATATCTTCGGGGGTTTTGGGAAACTTAGGATCTCATACACTGGGTAATCTGTTCCTCTCGGCGTGCCCTCTGAGTGTATGTAAAACGACATCGACCAAAAAAGGATTGCTTTTCTGTTCTTCGATTTTCACTTAGTTTCCAAATATAAGTTCTGTTTAAATATTTATCGAATCACCATTAAGTACTTGGCACGTTTGGGTGTTATCTCATTTAACCTTCTCAGACCTTGTGGGCTGGGTCAGGGGGCGGTGACACACCCAGAGTTAAAGACCCGATTTTCTGGGTTCTGAGTGTGAGCACGTGTGCCTTCTTTCCTAACCGCAGTGTCAGTCCGGATTTTAAAAACACAGCCGAATTCTCACCAGCATGAGCACGGAGACATTTTCTGCAGGAGGAAAGACCAGCCCGTTACAAAACCTGTCTGGACTGACAGGCACAGTTAGGTTTTTCTCGCTCTGACCTTGCTCTCTCATCTCACCGGGCATGTTTGGGGCCTGGGAGCTGCGGCTTTGCTAAGTGGCGCCCCACCCAGCTCAGCGCCAAGGGCTGCAAGGATCCCTTCCCACTGTGTCACTGTGTGCCCTCTGTCACGTTGCCCAGAGCGTGAGCGCGCACTACAAAGGAGGGGCTGGCCTGTGCCTGGCTGGGGCCCAGAGCATACCTGGTGTGCAGCATACCAGCCAATTTTCCATGTATCTCCCGAGATCATAGGACTACCTTCAGATAAGAACAGCAACCATTTGTTTGACTCCCCTCCTCCTTTTCTGAGACCAGCAGTTGTCAAACGATGTACCTTGGAACCCCCAAGGAAGTCCCCTGGCAGGGGTGGGAGGATGGTCTGAGTACACTGGGTTATCCCACCCCCCCTCCCCAATTCTGGTTCCCTCCACATAAAAGCTCCACTTAATCTTCATAGATGAGGTTCCCCACTAGATTCACTTTGGGGGAAAGCTTAAGAAGCGAGAAGCACCAGCACAGGGCACCAACATGCTTTCTAAGGATTTAAATATTTTCTGGGTCATTGACACCTCTTCATTATCATCTGTGAGTGTCATCTGCTCGGGGCATTTTTGCTCTGCTCATCAAGGAAGGAGAAGGCAAAGAGAGGATGTGGGCAGAAGGGAATGGGTGAAGAACACTCCCCTTCGCTTTTCTTTTTAACACTACTCTCAGATTCTCCTTTCTCTCCTCCACTGACAGCGGAGAGGGGCTGATGGAACACTCCGCTGCGGGTCTGCAAACTCTAACCTATGGACGAATCCCCAGCCACAGCCGGTTCCTATGGGGCCTAGAAGGTAAGAATCATGTTCACGTGTTAATGGCTTTTAAAAAGTCAAAAGAAGACTATTCCATAAAGCATGCAGAAGTTACATAAATTTAAATTTCGAGTGTATGAATAAAGTTTTATTAGAACACATCCATAGGGGCGCCTGGGTGGCTCAGTGGGTTAAAGCCTCTGCTTTCAGCTCAGGTCATGATCCCAGAGTCCTGGGATCGAGCCCTGCATCGGGCTCTCTGCTCCGCAGGGAGCCTGCTTCCTCCTCTCTCTCTGCCTGCCTCTCTGCCTAGTTGTGATTTCTCTCTGTCAAATAAATAAAATATTAAAAAAAATAAAAAAACACATCCATAGCCATTCATTCGCATGCTATCTATGGCCACTTTCACACTCCAGGGGTGAGGAGCTATGACAGGGACCTAAGGCCTGCAAAACCTATTTACAGTCGGGCCCTCGACAGAAAGCGTTCGTGGACCGCCACATCACTTTTGGAGGGTTCTGCCTGGTTTTCGAGGGGTTTCAGAAGGCATTCCCTTAACAGCAAACTTCTAATGGTAACAGAGCACAGAAAATCACAGGAAGGGTCTGGAATGGAAGTCAGGGGGTCATTAATCTGCACTCACTTGGAGTTTTGGATATTTCTATGGGGGAACCTACGGATATCTAAGGAAGGGCCAGCCGGTTAAGTACAGAACTTTTGTTTTGATGCTATCGTGAATACATAGAGATTTCATGAGTCTGCTAACAGCATACAGCAAACTTGGGCAGCTCATTTCTGAATTTCAGTAGCTATGTGCTACCAACCAGGTCTTTGAAGCAGTTGTATAACCAAGAGCATCATGCAAAGCTGGACAGAGCTTGATGGTGACCTTGAATCCATCCAAACCAACATTCACTGAACGGTTAATGTATACAGATGCAAAGCTTCTGTGCTTCCCAGAGAGGTAAAGGAAAAGGTACCATGGGGATATCGTGAGCCAGCCCTTGTCTCCGTTCTCCAAGGCTGTTCAGCTCTGCCCCAAACCCACACCACTTATTCTGCAAAAAATATTCAGCTCTGGAAAGTACTAGAAATCACCCTCCATAGAAAGCAGTGTGCCAACTGTCTGTCTTTGGGCTTCTCACTGCAGTCCAGTGGGACTCCTTCAGGAACCAACCCGGAGATGAAGATGTGAGCCCAAGGAGTTGATCTGAGAGGTGATCCCAGGAAGCCCCAGGGAGGGTGCTGGGAAGTGAGATGGGGAACGGGAGGAAGCCAGGGTAGACTGTGTTCCTAAGAAGGATGCTGCTACAGGCAACTGGGATTCAGTCCACCTGGGTCCTCTGGGGGACTGCATTGGGTCACCCCAAAGGATGAGGAAGCTGGGATAGCTGTTCACCAATCCACGGAGTAGGGGTTGTTCTCTGAGGCCCTGGTTCCCTGACATTTCAAACTTAGCACACTCTTGTGATCACAGAAACCCCTTGGGATCCCATGGGGAAAAACCACCCGTGTGTTTTAGGTGGTGAGCCTAGAGGTGAAGGGGAAGGCACCAGCCACATTCTCCATACCCCTCTCCATGCACTGGGTGAGGATTCTGGGAATCCCCACCTTGGTTCGTTTGCAGGGGTGTTTTGGGTCCCTCTCAGTCTGCTATTGGAGGAGGCACCCCGCTGGTCCCACCTCCATCCTTGTCGGGGCTCCCGGAAGGGGGAGACAGTCTCACAACCAGGAGGAGGTGCTGGGGCACAGAAGTGGCAGTGATCCTGCCTCAGCCAGGGGTGAGTGGCTCCCTGAGCATAGCCACCAACTTTCTGTCACCAGGGTAAGTGACTTCCTCACCTGCGCTTCTGTTTCCCAACTTGAAAAACCTGGGATAGACAGAAGACCTGATGGCCCATGGTTCTCAGACTTCCGTGTGCTCACAGACCACTGGGAGCCTGAAATCCCAGGTTCTGACTCAATAGGCTTAGGTAAGGCCTCAGATTCATCACTAGAAGCCGCTGGGCTCGTCTGCCCATCTCACGTGGAATAGCCAGGCTTTGTCCACCAAAAGTCTCTGGTGAACGAGCATGGTGTGGGGACAGGATCCAACAATGTACATAGCTCTTAGTGGGAACATATTTGTTGCTGCTCTTCCAATTCTTGCCATTGAATGTCTCTCTATAATGTTTTAGGCCACAGCTCTGTTTTAGGAAAGTCACGGTACTTTTGAAAACCAAAGCAGCTTCTAGAAGTTTCTTAGCAATGAATTCAATCTGTGAGTCTTCTCCTCACAGGGCATTTCTCTGGGACTCCAGACATCCTCCTTGTGTCATTATCCCAAGCTACCTGCCTGGTTATCAAAAGCATCAAGTCGCTCCCAGTTTTATAGCGTAGAATGCCCTAATTGGAGTGAGGTGGGCATTCTAGCCAATTCTTCCCCTCCCCCAGTCCCACCCCCACCAGAGCTGGAATAGAACTTTTCAGTCCTTGACTTCTGGCAGCAATGCTGGCCCGGGGCAGGTCAGCCGCCTTCGACTCAACAGCAGACTGGATCCTGGCCCGGCTTGCTTTCGGCCAAACTGCTCTTCCTGGAGGTAGTAATCAGCTCCACCAGTCTTGTGCTCATGATTTCGGCAGGCCAGACCTGGGCACAGCATCTCCAGATGGCTCTTATTTATGGATGAGAAAACAGTGGCTTAAAGCTAACCTCCAGTCACCCGAAGGTCAATGGCAGAGAAAGCAGTC
Source organism: Meles meles (assembly GCF_922984935.1). Lineage (NCBI taxonomy): Eukaryota > Metazoa > Chordata > Mammalia > Carnivora > Mustelidae > Meles > Meles meles. The sequence continues at coordinate 42,986,501 of NC_060074.1, read as the reverse complement.
GGACAAAATGTCTGGTCCAGGACGCTCTCCAGACAACCCCCAAATTGATCACAAACAGAACCTTGCATAGGTCAGCCCTCTTGGTTCAAGGTCTTGTTCTGCCATTGTTCACTGCGTGACTCCGGCAAACTTATTGTCGTTTTCAGGCCTTGGTTCCCTCAGCTGTAAAACGGAACTACTAACATACCTACCTCATAGGATATTAGCATTCCCTTTCTGGAAATTGAGCCTTTTTAAAAAGATTTTATTTATTCATAAGAGAGAAAGAGAGCACGCAGGCAGAGGGAGAAGCAGACTCCCCTGCTGAGCGGGGAGCTGGATGTGGGGCTCGATTCCAGGACCCTGAGATCATGACCTGAACCAAAGGCAGATGCTCAATGATCTGAGCCACCCAGGCACCCCTGGAAGTTGACTTTACCCGCAATCTCATTAGAAACAGCAGTTGCTAATTTAAGGTACACATGTGAAATTACAACAATTTCTTATATTCTCAAACTCAGCATGTGTCTAACGGAGCTTAGGTTAAATATGCCATCTGCCACTTTATTTTATTTTTGGGGATTTACACATTCATAAGCTCGGTTGGGGTAGCATAAAAATGGGGCCAATCAGCCAGTCAACAAATGCTTATGGAGTACCCACTCTGTGGAAGGCAGTGGGCCACGGACTTGGGACACTGTGGTAAACAAAACAGTCACTTCCTTCCCAGAGCTGTCCAGGTGGTGGAAGGTAAGTAAACACTGTCTTGTGGCTGCTTAGCTCATTTCAAGTATGGGCTCTGGTAGACCTGTGGTAAGTGACACTTCCCATCGGCTTCAGTGTCACTGGACCCAAGGTTGGGCCAGATTTCCATTTTCCTTTCTACAGCTTCATGTGCTTATTACCCTGTCGCTCCTGAACTGATCTTTGACCTTGGCCTTAATGGCCAATATGAGCTGAAGCCCCAGGGACACTCTCAAGGAGCAGAATCTGGTCGAGTTTGGCAAATGATAGCATTGTTTGTTTTGAAGAGAGAGTAAATGTTTGCACAAGAATAGAGTTGAAGAGTCTCAGACAATAGAAGGTCATTTTTTGAGGTTCTGTGGAAGAAATGAGGAGACGGGGAGAGGCCCAGTGATGGGCAGAAAGATAGAGAAAAACAACACGACTAATAGGGAAGTCTCGTTAAATTTTATTATAAGATGATATTTTAAAAAATATGGCATTCTTTTCTTTCCATGGAAAATCAGTAAAATCTACATTACTTGTACATGTGCTCGACCCAGATATGGAGTTTTTATTTAGGATGGAAGGAGTGATGAGTCTGAGTAGGGAAGTGAGGGGCAACACTCGAGGTTTGCCCCTAGGAAGAGTGTGATAGGGTAAGAACAGGGGTTCTTAGTTCTGCCATGCCTGCTCTGCAGCCTTGGCCACTAGCTCTGGTCGTGGGGGCACCATGTGTCCTTTCCAGAAAAATCCTTATGACCTGAGTGTTGATCCATATGGGCTGTCCAGTGCTGACACCCGCGACATGTCAGAGGTCCAGCAGAGGACAAGATGTGGCAAATGGCACATTTGCAGGCACACTTCTCCATCTTATCTTGAAAGGAACAGGCCCTGCTGTGGGATGATGGGAGGGGAGAGGGACTGAAGTGGGCGTGGGCTGCGCAAGGTGATGCAGTGTGGATTCACCTCTGTGATGTTTAGTCTTTGACCTCAGCCTGAGTTCGTGGGCCACCTGTTTCCAGAGTGCTGATGGTGTCCAGAGGCCACATATATTTTTAGAGGTCCTCTAAAGCAAACACACCTGTCTTCATGAAGCTACCCCAGCATGCCAGGGACACTGAGAAGGTCCTGGTGGTGGTATCCGGTCAACTTAAGTAAGGTCCCAAAAGATTGGCAGTGGGAGAACCTGAGAGCAGACAGTTTCTGGACAGGTTCAGGTCTAGAATGTAATAGCCTCAATCCCAATTCACTGCAGCTGAGCTCACAGTCAATGATTATCATAGATTATAAACAAAAAAGTGGAATGACTTTCCAGGTCTCGCTATGGAAATTGGAAAACCTTCCCTTCTCCCCTTTGTTGACTTTACCCCAGACTCTTGTAAGGTCGGAGCTCACATTCTGCTTCCACATGCCACACCCTGGCTTTTCTCCAGAGAAGTGGCTGGTGTAACCACCAGTCTCTGGATGGAGCTGGGCTTGGATGGTCCAGCAGCTCCCCTAGAGACAGGGCTACTCTTGTGGACAGAATTCATTCCCCCTAAATTCGTATGTTGAAGTCCTAACCTCCAGGGTAACTGTATTTGGAGTTAGGGTTTTTAGAAGGTAATTAAGGTTAAATGTGATTATAAGGATGGGGTCGTCATGCAATAGGATTGGTGGCCTTGTAAGAAGAGGAAGTGTTCTATTTCTCTCTCTCCACCGCGTGAGGACACAGCAAGAGGGTGGCCATCTGTGAACCAACAAGATAGCTCTCACCAGAGCCCAACCGTGGCGCCCCCCTGATCTCAGACTTCCAGTTTCCAAAACTGGCAGAAATCGCTTTCTGCTTTCATTAGCCATCCACCTGTGGTATTTTGGTATAGAAGCCCGGCTGACGAGGATTGCTAAGGCCTTCCTGGCTTTGTGTTTCCACCCTTGTTCCATCTGGAACGCAACGTGGCGACACGTCACAAAAGTGTTTATGTCTGGGCACCTGGGTGGCTCTGTTGTTAAGCATCTTCCTTCCACTCAGGTCATGATCCCAGGGTCCTGGGATGGAGCCCTGCGTCAGGCTCTCTGCTCAGTGGGGAGCCTACTTCTCTCTCCCCCACCCCTCCTGCTTGTGTTCCCTCTCTTGCTGTCTCTGTCTTAAAAAAAAAAAGTTTGTCTTTCGTGCTGTGATTTCAGTCCTGAGCACTTTTAGGAAGTAATTTGATAGAAGGAAAGTACTGGATACGTTGGAGATGCTCACTGGAGTCTCATCTTTTGGGTTACCAAATAAGAAATATCCGGCAACGGGCCGCCACCCAAAAGAGGAACAGGAACAGGGAGTCAGCTGGTGAAGAAAGGCACTTTCAGTCCACTGAAACTATAAGTAGGAGTGCTATGCAGAGATGTGGAAAATACATTTAACATTATATGACTTAAAATGGCAAAATGTGGGGCACCTGGGAAGCGTCTGCCTACGGCTCAGGTCATGATCTCAGAGTCCTGGGATAGAGCTCCCAGTTGGACTCACTGCTCAGCAGGGAACCTGCTTCCCCCTCTTCCTCCGCCCCTCTGCTTGCGGGTGCTTGCTCTCAGGTCACTCTCGCTCACTCTTCCTCTCTCTCAAATAAATAAATAAATCCTTAAAAAATAAAATGGGAAAATATTATTTGGGGGGTTATGTTTTAATGAGAAATGTGAAAAATATGTATGGGGGGTGGGGAGATAGGAAGAGAATCTGTCCAAATAAAAGGAGTGAACTCGGGGTGGTGGGATGTTAGAGAATGTGAGACATTTGAACACTTCCCCGCATCGTGGAAGCTCCATTGTTCCTACAGAGAACAAAACAAGGCTTCTACTTGTCAGCTGACATCCCCAGCAGGGCCTGCCGCCAGCCTGTCTCCTCCAGGCTGCCATTCCAGACCCACGAGAGGCCTTCCCAGCCTCAGTCCCAGGGGCGCCGTGTGCTGCGAGCGACACCCGCTTGTCCCCAACCGGGTCCTCCATCGCAGTGTGAATGGTCGCGGCCGTCCCTAACAGCCCGCTCTGCGCCTCTGCACTAACCGGAGCCGCTGGGTTCACCTCCGGGGAACAGAAAATCCTCCGGGCAGCCCGGAGCCAGGACCAACTTCCATTTTCCAAGGATTTCCAAGGGCCGGCTGGTTCTCTTCCTGGGTTGTCCCATGATTTGCTCTTGAAGACCACATTCCCTGGAACCAGATCTTTCTCTGAGTCGGAGCTGCATCCTCTCACTGGGTATCCGGTGGCTGGAGTTAGGTGACACCTGGCCTGGCACATTGGAGCCCAGACATCAGGAACAGCGTCCTTTGGCTCCCATGGTGACGCACTGCAGCCGCCCCCCGCATTCAGCGCGTGCGCGGCCCTGTACGCAGTCTCCAAACTCACTTCAGTCCCTTTGTCTACATTACCTGTGGGGATACCTCCCCATGGGAATTAAATTTAGGCAAGACGTTGATGGCTGTTGTCCATTTATGCAGTGCCTTGAGCATTTTTTGGAAACTAAATCCTTTCTAATATAAACAAATGAATGCTTAAAGTTAAAAAAAAACAAAAAGCCCAAAGGAAACAAAACAAAAAAAACTCCAAAGCACGAAAAGATCTAAAGAGAAAAAAAATAAAACGATGTCCCTCCCCCACCCCCAGTTCTATTCTTTGGGAGCAATTATGAGCAGGCTCCTGCGTCCCCTTGTGTCCGTGCCTATTTTTGTGTATGCAGAATCTGTGTATATTTTGTATATCTGAAAATAGAAAAAAATCCCAGTTAGGATCATACCATGCACTGTTCTTGCCTTGCATTTTTCACTTAATTATGTATCTGGGGGGTATTAACTTATCAGCACATATATTTTTTAGTGGGTGCCCGTTATGTCTATACGACTGTGGCATGACTTACTGAAATAGACCATTTAACAGACATTCGGATTTTTGTTTTATTGTAACAAATAATACTGCAAGTGACCATTTTGTGAACATAACTTTGTACGCATCTCCAAGTTTATTTGCAGAGTAAATCCTTAATGATAGAAATACGGGGCCAAGGGGAATGAGCATTTGAAATTTAGATTTCTGCTGGCAAACTGCTTCCCAAGAGGTTTTTCTAGTTTATTCTTCTGCCAACCACGTATGAACCCACCAGAAATTCCACATTCTGGCTCATGATACATGCAAATTTTTTAAAACTTTTTAAATTTTTACTGAGTTTTAATGGACACACATCACTGTGTAAGTCTAATGTGGACCACATAGGGGTTTAAATTACATGTATTGTGAAATGATAGCCACAGCAACTTTTAGTTACCACATGTCATCTCATGTAGATAGAATAAAAAGGAAAAAAAAAAAAAAAAGAAGGAAAGAAAAAAGATTCTCCTTGTGATGAGAGCTCTTACGACCTACTCCTTCCGCAACTTTCCTGTCTATGGTAGGACATCGCTGGCCGCCATCATCGTGGTGTGCATTACATCCCTGGCCCATTTATCTTGAATCTGGAAATATACCTCTTTTGACCACCTTCCTTCAGTTCCCCCGTTCCTCCCTCCCCAACCCCGGTAACCACAGATATGACCTCTTTTTCCATGACTTTGGTTGTTTCTGTTGTTTCAGATTCCACATTTGAGTGAGACCATACAATATTTGTCTTCCTCTGTCTGAGTTATCTCACTTAGCATACTGCCCTCAAGGTCCACCCGTGTTGTCACAAATGGCTGGATTTCCTTGTTTTTCGTGGCTGAATAACATCATAGCTTCTTTACCCATTCATCTGTTAGTGGATACCTAATTTTGTTTCGCCATCTTGGCTGCTGTAGATGATGCTGCAAGGAACGTGGGAGCGCAGTTATCTTTCCAAGTTAGCGTTTCCCTCTCCTTTGGGGACAGTCTCAGAAGTGGAATTGCTGGATCGTATCGTAGCTCTGTTTTTAATTTTTTGAGGACCCTCCATACTGTTTTCCAGAGTAGCTGCACCAGTGTGCATTCCCACCAACAGCGCACAAAGGTTCATTTTCTTCCACAACCTTGCCAACACCTGTTATTTCTTGTCTTTTATTTTAGCCATTCCGACAGGTGGGAGGTGTTACCTTTTTGTGATTTTGCAAACTTTTACATTTTTATCAGTGATAGTTATAAAGTGGCGTCTTCCGTTATTTAACAACAGATGGTGTCATCATTATTTAATTTGGATTTCCTTAACTGTGAGTGAGGTTAAGTATCTTTTCATATATTCTTTGGCCATTTATATCTTTGGTTCTGTGACATGCCTGGCCCCTGGCAAGTTTTTCCCGTTGGTATTTTTCTTATGATTTCATTAAGGAGATTAGCTCTTTATCTGCTTATGGGTTATAATCTTCCCCTGGTTTTTTACACTGTGAAACTGAGGTTATCTTTCATACAAGAAAATGTTAACTCTTTACTTACGGATTTGAACCATTTTTATCTGGTATCTACATTTTTGAAACATTTTGAGATCCTCCTTCACTCCAATAATTTAAAATTTATGTTTATTTTTCTTCTAGTGCTTTCATAAGGTAAGTTGTAATGTTTAAACATTTGAATCATCTAGACAGCCTTGTTCAACGGTACTTTCTGCGATGACAGCTATGTTCTATGTTGTCTAGTCTGGTGGTCACCAGCCCCCTGTGGTTCTTCACTTTAAATGTGGCTAATGTGAGAGAATAAATGAGTCCTTACTTTTACTCAATTTCAAAAATATATTCATTTATTTATTTATTTTAGACAGAGAGAGCAAGAGTGTGTGGGCAGCAGAAGGTGCAGAGGGAGAAGGAGAGATCTCAAGCAGACTCCCCACTGAGCACCGAGCCCAACATGGGGCTCGAACCCAGGACCCTGAGATCATGACCCAAGCCAAGTTGGATGTTTAACCGACTGGGTCACCCAGGTGCCCCTAATTTTAATTAGTTTAGATTTAAATAGCCACACATGGCCAGTGGCTACTATTACAAATGATACGTCTTGACTTTGGTGTTAAGATTGCCGTAAGGGGGGGTGCCTGGGTGGTTCAGTGGGTTAAAGCCTCTGCCTTCGGCTCGGGTCATGATCTCAGGGTCCTAGGATTGAGCCCCACATCGGGCTCTCTGCTCGGTGGGGAGCCTGTTTCCTTCTCTCTCTCTGCCTGCCTCTCTGCCTGCTTGTGATCTCTGTCTGTCAAATAAATAAATAAAATCTTAAAAAAAAAAAAAAGATTGCCGTAAGGGTCGCTTCCCATCTCCCCTTAATGCCTAACCAGTTGTCCCCAATATCATCTACTGAACCTAAAACCCCTCGATTTGAAATGTCACCCTTATCATATGCTGGATTCCTGCGTGTATTGGAGTCTATTTTGGGACACTCCGTTGGCTCCATTGATTATACCGAACCTCTGTATCTGCAAAGAACTTTCAGAGAGCTTCTCTCCTTACAGTATGTCAGAGCGTAGGCTCACTCAGCAGAAGTGTCTATGTCCCAGCCTTAGTGCGGTAGATGGCAATTCATTCCTTGGCATTTCCTACACTTTTATATCCCATTTCCATCTAGTTTCACCCTAATAGTTAACATCTAATAGCTACGCTCACAGTGATGGCGGAGAACATGGCAAAAGAGTTGAAGGACTGCTGTGTCCTTTTAAGAACTAGAGTGCCTGTACCCACAAGGGCACACACAGCTAGTCCCAAGTTCTCGTGGGAAGCCAGCTCAGAGCAAATGGTGATGGGTGGGGGGTTAGCTTCTACACGTCAGCTCTACATCTGGGGACCCTCCCACCCCAAACAGCAGTCATTCCTCACCCATCTTGAGCCTCTCCCAAAGCTCTTGGTCATGATGAGGGTCTGAATGCTGGCTCTCTTGTTGCACCCAAGCATTAGCTCTTTCAAAGGCCTGCGCTCTGGCTCTTGCCCCAGGGGTCCGCCTCAAGTCTCTTACCACTGAGGTCACTGTGACCTCAAAGGTTGCCTTCTTGGGTGGGTTCCCATAAAGTCAGCTATATCAGGCTATCACTTGGCCCAAAGAAAACTGATGAATTTGTACCACCCCAATGTTGAGGGTCTGTGCAACTGTATGGTAGGTAGCCTCTCTCCTAGTCTGCCATTTTAAGTGTTCTAGTCGGCTCCCCACATCAGGGCCCTCCCATAGGGAGCAGGTCACAGTTCTCCCAAGCCAAGCCCTCTAAGCTCCAGTCCAGGGCAGCAGGGTGGCCATGAATTTCTGTGGCTCAGTCCCCATCCAGGTGGGAGAAAGATACAGGCAGCAATACTGTAAGGAAGATTCTCTTGGAGCTTCTTGATGTTGGAGGTTAGCACTCCCCCATTCCCACAGTTCAACTGTTCTCTATTCCCACAATTACATCCCATATGCTCTAGTCTTTGCCTGGAAAGCCTGCTCATGGTATCAGGTTTAAGGAGCAGAGCCTATGTGGTCAACTCAGGATAAGTCCCATGGGCATATGTCTTGAAGGTCTATGTGAGAACCTGAGGTTACCGTTGCCCTCAGGAATGGGACCCTCCCTGAAATTCTAAGACAACAGTGAAGAAACAAATCATATATGACAGCGTGGGAATACCTCCTTCCATAGCTTTGGCTCTTCCTTGATTTTCCTTCCCTTCTCCCCCTCTTCCTTTTAACATGTCCTGGCTCTCTTCTCAAAGCTCCTTCAGATCCTGTAGAGCCAGGTTCAAGGACAACAGTTAGGGGAGCAAAAAGAGAAATATAAAAGGTTGGCAGGTACTATAACACACCACGCGGTTCTTTTGGGTTTGTGTGCTGTTGGGGGGGTCTGCTCTCTCTCTGGCAGAAGCCAACCTCAGGGCGTGCACCCCAGCGCCCCCAGCAGGAACCCTACCTGGCTTGGCAGGTGCAGCTGGACGAGTGCCAGCTGTGGAGGGCAGGTGTGGGTGGCAGATCCGCTGCTGTGCTTAGCGCTACTGTAGAGTACCCCCATGGGAACAGGCAGAAATGGTGTCACGTTCAGATAAGAGGTACCTAATTAATAAGAATTTAAAGAAGACCAATTTATGCTCCTCAGTGCACAAATTCCACAGACCTGTGGCTATGTAGGGACCACACAGCCATCACGGGCCTAATTGTCCTTTATTGAAGAACCATAGAGCACAGTTGAAAGGCAGAAAAAAGGGCTTCGGGAAAGAGGTATCTTCTGGTTCCACGTTTGTTTTCCTCGACAGCTTGAGAACAGAGAAATGGTCCTCACACATGAAAAACAAAGGCTTATTTTCCTCTCTGCCAATACTGAATTTTGAAAATCAGGTTGGAGGGCTTTTAGGCTTGTATTGAACTACGGACTACAAATCTATAACGGGAGCCAGGCTGCTCACTTTTTCGGTGCTGGACTCCCCGCGCCTGGCTCCATTTCCACGTTTGTATATGTTTCAGCGTCCTCTCTCTTGGGGGGAACAATTGTTTTGTTTCCCCCACATCCCAGAGGAGTATGATAATGAGCTCCCAAATGAGTAGAGGCAGGTGGAGGGAAGAGCATCAGGAGGGGGGTGGTTTCCAATCCCAGCCGTGGGTGCACATTTGAGCCCTTTTGTGTTGGTTTCCTCTAGCTACTGAGACAAAGCACCCCTAACTGGGTGATGTAAGACAATCAAGATTCTTTGTCTCACAGTAGGGAGGCCAGAAGTCCCAAATCAAAGGTGTCAGCAGGGTTGTTTCCTCCTGGCAGCTGAAAGGTCAAAGCTTCCATGCCCCTCCCTACCTCTGCCAGCAATCCTTGGTGTTCCTTGGCTTGTGGACATATCCCTCCCCCCACTTCTGTGTACAGGTGACCTTCTCCCTGAGTATGTCTCTGTGCCTCTTGTCCTCTTCTTGTAAGGACACCGGTCATGCTGGGTAAAGGATCTACCTACTCCAGTGTGACCTTAACCTAACTTACATCTTTTTTTTTTTTTAAGATTTTTATTTATTTATTTGACAGAGAGAGAAATTACAAGTAGGCAGAGAGGCGGGCAGAGAGAGAGGAGGAAGCAGGCTCCCCGCGGAGCAGAGAGCCCGATGCGGGGCTCGATCCCAGGAGCCTGAGATCATGACCTGAGCCGAAGGCAGCGGCTTAATCCACTGAGCCACCCAGGTGCCCCCCTAACTTACATCTTAATGATGCCTTCGAAGATCCCCTTTGCAAACAAAGTCACATTCACAGGTAACTGAGAGTAAGGACTTCAACCTATCTTTTGCAGTAGTGGTGCTGGGGCCACAGTTCAACCCTCAACACGCTTTAACCCTGGCTTCCACTGTCTGGATATTTACTGTGAGCGTCATGAGGCTGATTTCGTGCTAGGGGTGGCCATTAATGGCAGACCGATAGTTGTAATGAGTGTTTTTCATTTGGTCACAAAACCTCCAAACTGATGCATGAAAAACAAACACAGAAGGCCACAGCTGGTAATGGAACTAGTAAGATCGATTTTTACCTCTTATCCACATATCATCAGTTCTTTCTAACCACTGGCCTTTGGGCTCATGAATGGTAGTACTGAGACCCTGGGTGTATTTAGCTCCTTCTGAGATATGAAATGAGTTTCCCTGTGAACACACACCCTCGCCATGTTTGTTCTGAATTCTGGTTGCTGTCCTTCTGGGGCTTTGTCACCAACACCATGCTGTTTCCTGTGCCAACACACCAACGGCTTTGTTCTTATCTTCGTTCCCTGGCAGCACTGACTCTGGGCTGTGTCCCCAGATAGGGTGTAATTTCCACCCATGTTTATGGAACATTCCATTGATCCTGTCTCCTCCATCTGGCTCTCACTGTGTTCAGTTTGGGAACCTCAAACTGGCCAATCCTGGTGGTCACCCAGGAGGGACACACGAGCCAGTCGCCTTACCTCCAAGGTCACCTCTTCGTTCTGTTTGCACAACAGGGTCACAATCTTCCCACCTGGCCAACCTCTTTCAATGGCTGGACGTTTCGTTGAAAATTGCTGATGTCGGGGCGCCTGGGTGGCTCAGTGGGTTAAGCCTCTGCCTTTGGCTCAGGTCATGATCTCAGGGTCCTGGGATTGAGCCCCACGTCGGGCTCTCTGCTCGGCGGGAAGCCTGCTTCTCCCTCTCTCTCTGCCTGCCTCTCTGTCTAGTTGTGATCTATCTCTCTGTCAAATAAATAAATAAAATCTTTAAAAGAAATAAAAAAAAAAGGAAAATTGCTGATGTTGAAGTCTTTAGGTCTTTTCCCAAGGAAATGCCACTGGCATTCTGCTGGGAGGCGAGGTTCCCGCAGCCCCTGTCTGGGAACTGGTAGAAGAGGCGGCGCAGGGTGTCAGCATCCAGAACGTAAACACCTTAGCCTTCCCGTCCTCTGAGGCAGCCCTGCCCTCAAGCAAGCCTGCAGTGGCCAGTCTAGAGGCCAGCGGCCTCACTTCCTATAGAGGGTCTACTTCCAGTTCGTGCAGGGGTGGGAAAGGCGCATTCCTCTCCTTGGTGTAGCTCTAGACCACCCCCACTGACCCCACTACTGGATGTATCCTGTGCCACAATTCCTAGACCTTCTGGGGACGCTGCTTCTTAGTTCTCAGCTCTCACTGCCTGAAGGTGTCTCAGCCTTGCTAGGTCCTAGTCACTCTTTGATCTGCTCCCCAGTTCCAAATCTTACTGCTGTCCCTGAGACTTCCCTTACCCTTCCAAATACCTTTCCAGTATTGCATGACTCTATTTCCTTAAAGATTTTATTTATTTTTTAGAGAGAAAGAGAGAGAGCAGGGGGAGAGGCAGAGGCAGAGGGAGAGAATCTCAAGCAGACTCTGCACTAAGTGGGGAGCCCAGCGTGGGGTTCAATCCCACAACCTGGAGATCATGACCTGAGCCAAAATCAAGAGTAAGATGCTTAACTGCCTGGGCCACCCAGGTGCCCCTGCATGACTTTATTATAATATAATTAATCGACATTTATTTTGTATATTCAAATTGTTTCCATTTTGTTGATAAAAAGAAGCTGCTTTGAACAGCCTTATACATATGTGTTTATATAGCTCTTTGACTCTTTCTTAGAATAGATTCTTGTGAGAGAAATTGCTGGATACGCATATTTGCTATATAAAATACATACATATCAAAAATTATGTGTCTATATGCTCACTTATATACTCACAAGCTCATATGTGAGTGTATATATATATTCATAAGTATCATGCCCAAATGTGTTATATCCATATGTATTATATATATACCCACGTGTATTTTCTATATTTATATACCATCTAATATAGGTTATATGATATATAATGCCAGAAAAGGTTTTGGTACTATCCAGGTTTGTTTTTCTCTCACTAACTTTAGGGTCTGGGGATCAGACTGCTTGCCTTCAGACATCAGCCCTTCCACTCCTGGCCTGTGCAATCTCACCCAGCCTCTCTGGGCTTTAGTATCCTCATCTGTGAAATGGGACAATAGGTAGTCTTCCTTCTAGAGCAGTAGGGAAACTCCCTATGGAAATACAGTAACATTCCTATAGGGTCTGGACATAGACCCCAGCATAGGGCCAGGCCTCTGTAAGGGCCAGTGGCCTTTGCTTTCAGGGTCAACCAAGGGTGCTCCCCTCCCTCCTGATTTCCGACGAATGGTAAAGTCAATCAGCAGGCAGAGACCTAATGTCACCTTTATTACTGACAAGGCCAGGTTCAAGATATGGCCTGCTGGCGTCCCACCAGCAGGTGAGCCTGGGCACAGGCTGCAGAGGGAGAGAGCAAACCTGTGCTCAGTTGATACACTTTGCCCAGGTCTGGGTAGGGAGAGAGAGGAAGAGATAGACTCTCGGGGGCACAGACCCAGCAACGAAGTCCACAGAAAACTTGCCCTACTGTAGTGGGGTGGGCCGGGGGCCTGGAGGGTTCTGGGGGAACCCCTCTCGAAGGGCTGGAGGGGTGGCTTCCGTACTCCCTGCTTCGTATCTTTATTACCCACGGGACTTGCCTGGTGGGGCAGCGATCCTCCAGGCCCCACATCTCCAAGGAGCACACCAGCCATGTATCGGGCCAGGCCTGAGTCCTGCTCCCCTTAGAACCAAGCTCTTCTTTTTAACGGATTGTCTTAGGGACTTGGAGTGTAGTACCCTCTGCTCCCACATAGCTCAGAACTCAGTGGGAATGCTGCCGGAGTTCAACCAGCTCAAGGTCACTGTTTTCCCCACGGCCGCACACTCACTCCATCTTCTGGTGCCCTGTCGCATCCTGTCCAGCCATGCTCTTTGACACAGCCTGTCAGAGCGTCTGTGGTATGACCAAGGGACATCCTAAAGGTTCTCCAAAAATCCTCCTATGTGACTACGAACCCTGTCTTTGTTAAGAAGTTTCTGGGGAGAAAATGAAAAGAGAAGATGAGGTCCTCTTGCCTGTGAAACTTCAAAGAAGTGGGACTCCAAAGGAATAAAACTTGGAATTAAAATTTTTTTTCTCCCTTGTGGGTTAAAAGACAAAGAAGTTAAAGACCAGAAATCAAGCTCCCGTTTCTAATTCCTCTCTGCCTCAGCCAGACACATTCTGGATGGGAAGTGCCGCAGATGGAGGCGTCTTTGTGCAGCTGGGCTCTCTTCCACTGGAAAGGGCAAGATAGGCCGTTGTCAGAACGTGGGAATGTGGGACAGTCACCTGGTGCATTAGCTTCCTGGGGCTGCTCTATCAAAATGCTACAAATCGGGGGACTTGAAACCACAGAAATCTATTCTCTCACAGTGTTCAAGGCTAGTCCTTCAAAATCAAGATGTTGTCAGGGTTGGTTCCTTCTGCGAACTTGAAGGAAAAACCTTCCCATGCCTCTCCTAGCTCCTGGCGGTTGCTGGAAATCCTTGGCCTTCCTTGACCTATAGACCCTTCCTCCCTCCCATCTCTGCCTCCATCTTCACATTGACTTCTCCGGGCTCTGCATGTCCCATCTGTCTCTTAAAAGGACACTGTTATTGGATTTAGGGCACACCCTGATGATTTTTAACTAAAGACATCTACAAAAACCCTATTTCCAAATAAGGCGATATTCTGAGTTCTGGGTGTCCCGTTTTACCTGGAAGGTATGTACAACTCCCACACCTGTCCATTTATAATCTCTGGGGTGAGATCCAGGCCTCAGTGCTTTCTCGGGGCTGCTCAGGTGATTCCAACATGCAGAATGTTGCCCAAGTCTCTTGTGTGTGCCTCTTTTAAATACTCCAAGAGCTAGGAGGACAGGAATAATGGAACACGCATGTCACACCTACTGCCCAGCCTTGCTGTGACCTGGGCATGTGAACAGACGGTGTGGAAGGAGACGATCTTGCTTTCACCCCTCCCCCCACAGGTGCCCATCAGGCTGTGTTGGTTGGCTCAAGTCCTTTACCTCCGAGTTAAACTTGGGAGAAATATGTCATGGAAACATTATTATGTAAGTGCTGTGTTCATCTAATCTGGGAAGAATCCACCTGCTCACATGCAACACGACACAGCTGCCTCCTTGCAGGACTTAGTACTTCTTAGTCCCTAGTCCTTAGACATCCCTAGTCCCATAGAGACCCATTCCCGGTCTTGTTGGATGCTCATCCCCATTCTGCATGAGGAGACCTCTGGGCTTGGTTGGTACTTTGAGCTCAAGCTCTGAGCTTCTCCACTGGGAGTACTCCCTTTCCAGGGCCTGACGGTGAAGCGTCAGGTGCCCTGGGTGTCCCACTCTTCAGAGGCCCCTTGAGTTTCCAGCAATTTCAGTCGTGTGCTGACTGGCTCCCTGTCGTTGGCTCGGGGTGCTGGGCTACGACTGGTTGCTTAGTCGGAGTGCCTTTTCTTCTTCCCTTTCCTTGTGGCTTTTATTTTTCAAACATATTCCCCACACAGACTTGTGAGGCTGTCAGAGTAAGAAGAAGGAAAGAAAAACAACCATTGTAGGTCTGTGGCAACTCCCGCTGCTCTTACAACTCGCTTCCTGAGCTGGATCGTTCTGCCATGAGGCGAGCATCTCAGCCGGGCCTGGACTCCACCTTCATGGTCCTCCTGGCTCAGGGCATCTTGGCATCCTTGTTCCTGAGGCTTGTCCTCTCAGGGTAGGACGCACGGGGACCCCACCAACCGTGTCACCCTGAAGTGCACCCAAGGAGGCCACTTTGAGTGTTCCACACTGGTCTGAGTGACCTTCTCTCGAATCTCTTCAGATTTTCTCCAACCACCTGGAATGCACTCCTGCTGGTTTCCAGTTGATTTTACCGTTGACTCTGATGCTCTAAATATCTTCTTCCTTACCTCCTCCAGGAGGCCCGCCTGGCATAGCTCCTGAGAAGACAGATCTGCCAGATTTCACTGGACTCCATCACCATTTCTTTTTATTTATTTATTCAGTCAGTTAATTTTTAGGATTTTATTTATTTATTTGACACAGAGAGAGAGAGATCACAAGTAGGCAGAGAGGCAGGCAGAGAGAGAAGGGGAAGCAGGCTCTCCGTTGAGCAGAGAGCCCGATGCGGGACTCGATCCCAGGATGCTGAGATCATGACCTGAGCCTAAGGCAGAGGCTTAACCCACTGAGCCCCCCAGGCTCCCCTTCATCACTGTTTCTGATCTGTAAGCAACCAAGGTCACCGTTTCCCTGTGAGAGCAGTTAGCTTTTTCCTGTTTATGTCTGTCTCTCCCGGCCTTAGATCTTGATACTTATTCCTTCAGTACGGTTTTGGACATCTGCTAAAATCCTGCCCTTTCTCCTGCCTCTTAAAGAAAGCTTTCTCTCTGGCTTAATCCTCCCAGTCTGCCTTACTTTGATTTTTCCAGGTCTACTGTTCTGACTAAAAGCCTAAAGCTCTTTTTTTTTTTTTTTAATGTCATTCTGATTTCCACTTGATTTTCTGAGCAAATGTGTTTCTTAGAGGCACCGACATTTCTAGCTTTTGGGTTTGCAACGGTTTCACTGAACTGTGTTTTTACCTTAACCCAAAATGACAGTTTTTGTTTTATGAGAGACTCCTTTTTCTTTTTATTTGTTTTTCGTTTTGTTTTGTTTTTAAAGATTTTATTTATTTATTTGACCGACAGAGATCACAAGTAGGCAGAGAGGCAGGCAGAGAGAGAGGAGGAAGCAGGCTCCCTGTGGAGCAGAGAGCCCAAAGCGGGGCTCGATCTCAGGACCCTGAGATCATGACCTGAGCCGAAGGCAGTGGCTTAATCCACTGAGCCACCCAGGCGCCCCTCTTTTTATTTGTTTTTAACTAAAAATCCACACCTCTTGCAGCTGAGTCTCCTCGGGTCCCTGAAGTCTAAAACCCAGAGTAGAGCTTTTGTAATGAACCTATCTAGAGCCAACTTGGGGCCCAGTGAGGAACCATATGATTAAAGATTCATCCCTCCAGCTGACTCCTCAGCCATGCTTATGGGATGGAATCGGGTGGCCAGTCTCTTGTGCCCCGTCTCCCCAGGCTTGTCACCCACGTAAAAGCTAGACCTATCTCCCCTCAGCTGCCTCTCAGTTTAAAAGCAGAAAACGTTCTGCCTGCCGTCAAGGTCAAGGTTGAGCCTTGGCCTCACCTGTGATACTGGCATGCATGTTTAAATGTCAGCTGTGTCTGCATAGCTCAAGGTCAAGCCGTAGCAGCTGGCACCCCATAGCCTCCCACGCAGCTCATGTTTGGCTGACGCACCTACTCGGTCCCAGTGGCACCTGCCTTTGCTGAGGCCTGTCCTCTGCAGTCTCCTACCACCCCCCTGAGTTGGCTGAGGCTGGGAGCATTTGCTAAGGAGTGGGTAGCTTGTGCTCGGGCAAGGTCAGGGCTTGCTGTCCTTCCTTTTGAAAAACAGAACTGCCCAAAACTGCAGTAACTCACTAAGATCAAATCTCACTGGGGTGGTCTTGAGTCTGCTTGAAACTGTTAATATTCAAAATCTGCAAGGCCTGTCCTCCCTCTGGCCTCAAGTGACCTGTGACTTGCAACCCAAAAGGAACTCCTGGACCAGATCATGGCTTAGGCTGTGGAACAGCACCACGCTGAGACCGCCCTGCTCAGCCACAGGCAGAAACGAGGAACCATCCCTCCACCAAGGTGGCCGTGGCCTTGGAGCCCTTGGGGCTGGGAGGAGCAAACCGAGCCTCTCCTTTTTGCTGTCAGAAGGAGGATGGGCTGGCTGTGCATGGCTGTTCTCCTTTCCTGACCTCCCAATCCGCTCCTGGACCCCAGCTTCCTTGAGAAAAGTAGGAGGTAGGACAAGGAGCCAGAATTATATACTTTGGAAATTCCTCTTGTGGAAACCAGTGCAGCAAGAGACAAACTTCTGCATGCTACTCCTATTATATTAATGAGGAGGACTTGACTGCCTTTGGGAGTATTAGCACTATGTTAGGGTCATTGCTGGTAAGTCTTGTGTTAGCTTGCATTACCCAGCAGGCATCACACCCCGTGAGCACTGAAACCCCGTGACGTCAGTCACCCTTACTGAAGTGTTAACTCAAATTATACGCAGCTCTGTTCCTGAAATGCAATGACTTGTTGTGGACGGTGGAGTTCCAACATCAACAAAGTGTAATTTTAAAGATAAAATCAGCAGAATACAAGCATCTTAATTTATCTGAATATTTGCCAGTCATAACATTTGGAGAACTGGCAATTGGAATTAGGTCATTTTAATTTTATTTTGTGTTCTTGGCTTTATGAAGGGCAAAGGTGATTTACTTATTCGCAGTGGACGTGAGCTCTTATGTCTGTTTTAAATCATGGCAGTATGGGGGGAGCTCAAATAACGCATACCCCTGAGAAGTATCCATGAGACCCCACGGATAGGGGATGGACCACGGGTTTCTGGAGGATTGGTTATGTTGCCATTTTTGTGACACTATTTCCCTTTCCCATGCATTTACCTAAAGAAGGTGCTCAACTGGAATCAGAGGTATTAGTAGAAACTTATTATTTTCTAGAGGTAGGTAGACAAAGATAGATAAAGAAATACAGATATAGACATTCACATGTGTTACTATATTTCCATAAAATTTAGAAAGTTTTTATTTTAATTCCAGTTAGTTAACATATAGTGCTGTATTACTTTTGGGTATATAATACAGTGATTCATCACTTCCATTCAACACCCGATGCTCATCATGACAGGTGCACTCCTCCCCAACCCCCACCCCGGTAACCATCATTTTTTTTCTCTATAGTTAAGAGTCTGTTTCTTGATTTCTCTCTCTCTCTCTTTCTCTCTCTCTTATTTTTTCCATTGGCTTGTTTTGTTTCTTAAATTCCGCATGTGAGTGAAATCATAGGACATTTGTCCTTCTCTGACTGATTTATTTTGCTTAGCATTATACACTCCAGCTCTATCCATGTCCTTGCAAATGGCAAGATTTCATTCTTTTTGTGGCTGAGCAATATTCCTCTGTGGGGTGTGTGTGTGTGTGTGTGTGTGTACTCCACATCTTCTTTATCTGTTCATCAATCGATGGACACTTGGCTGCTTCCATATCTTGGCCCTGTTAAGCAATGCTTCTATAAACATTGGGGGGCATGTACCCCAGATATTCTTTGGGTAAATATCCAGTAATGTGATTGCTGGATCATAGAATAGTTCTATTTTTCACTTTTTTTTGAGGAACCTCCATACTATTTTCCACCGGCTGCACCGGTTTGCATTCCCATCAATAGTGCATGAAGGATTCCCCTTTCTCTGCATCCTTATGAACACCTGTTGTTTTTTGTGTTTTTGATCTTGGCCATTCTGACAGATGTTAGGTGATACCTCATTGTAGTTTTTTTTTTTTTTAAGATTTTATTTATTTATTTGACAGAGAGAGATCACAAGTAGGCAGAGAGGCAGGCAGAGAGAGTGAGAGGGAAGCAGGCTCCCTTCAGAGCAGAGAGCCTGATGTGGGACTCGATCCCAGGACCCCGAGATCATGACCTGAGCCAAAGGCAGCGGCTTAAACCACTGAGCCACCCAGGCGCCCCAGCTCATTGTAGTTTTGATTTGCATTTCCCTATTGATAAATGATGGTGAGCATCTGTTCACGTGTCTTTTGGCCATCTGGATGTCTTCTTTGGAGAAGTTCATATCTTCTGCCATTTTTTAGTTGGATTATTTGGTGTTTTTTTTTTTTTTTTTTTTTTTTTTTTTGGTGTTGAGTTGTATCCGTTCTTTGTGTATGTTGGGTACTAACCCTTTATCCGATATGTCCTTTGCAAATATCTTCTCCCATTCAGTAGGTTGTCTGATCATACATTCCTTAGCTTTGTCCTCTGAGAGAGCCTGGAAGCAGTGACACCCCAGTAACACCCCAGTAACAATGAGCACACTGCTGCCTATATCTTGGTCTCTAATAAAGGGAACCAAGGGGAAGTGCTTGATCTCAGTGCTGGGGAAGGGAAAATGCAAGATGAACCTAGAACATATTGTGGTGCCCAAAAGTAAGGAAATACTCAAAAAAAGATGACAACCTGTCAAAAGAACACAGGAGTTGACCTGCAGGAACCCAGAGTGGCCAAAGCTGAAATGTTTGAGCAACAAAATAAATGATGATAGTATTGAATTCTAACATATATAATAAAATAAAAAGCCACCATTATCTCATACTGGTATATATAAATAATTGAACAATAAGTAAGTAAATGGGGGGAGAAGAGACAGCACTTCCTCAAAATAGAATTTTGATTGCTGAAAAGAGACAAAAAAAAAAGAGGGAAATAAAGAATAACCATGAAGCAAACACCTCAGTAATAATTGTCTGAGACAAGATCCCTGATACTAAAGTTAGAGGGAGAAAGCTTGAGAAGTAGGGTCTGCAGAGTCTCAAAGCATCTCCCCCGAGATTCTTATCTACTACCAAGAAGGGAAAGTTAGTAAATTTATGATGGAGAAACCCAGCAGACACCAACTTAACCAAAATGATCAAGGGAACTGTCATATTTAATAACATGTGTTGGCCTCATGAACTTCTCGATAAGTTGCACTGAAAGGATATAAAGTCCTTTTTGCCCTATTCTTGCTAAACATGCACCTCCTTGCTCCAACCTTGAGGAAACACTGGACAGACCTTAACTGAGGAACGTTGTACAAAATTACTGAGCAGCATCCTTCCAAAGTGTCAGAGTCATGAGGGATGGAAGACTAAGAAACTGTCTTAGACTGGAGACACTAACTGGAACCAATCGCTAAATGCAGTGTGGAATCCCAGATGGGACCTTGGACCAGAAAAAGGGTATCAGAGGAAAAATCAGTGAGATTCTCATAAGGTCTACAGTTTAGTTCATTTCTTGTTCTTGATTTAACTAGGGTTGTGTTAACAGGAGCTAGAAGCAGGGTATCCTATTTTCAGAATTTCATTTTACATCGGAAATGAACTCGGTGAGTTTAAAAGGAAAACCTTTCTCTCCCCATGAGTTCAGGCAGGGACAGATCCAGATTTTGTGGAGTCTGTGGCTTATATGATTTCGGAGGGCCTCATTAAGAAGAAGAATACAAAATTATGAATATAAAATTAGATGCAAAAATGAGTGCTTATAAAGAGTAAAGAAAGTGAAATCGATTTTTGATTGCACATAATTTTGTAATTGAGCTGCTCTCATCCCACAAGTGCTGACTTATAGAAAAGTGCTGCTCTCAGTGAGAACCTGGTTCACTTAGGCCATTTTGCTGTGTGGACAGCAACTCTGCGCTGCCGTTTCACTTAGAACCTTCAGACTTTGTAAGGAGCTGATCCATCAGACACACGAAAACAGGATCCAGGGTTTGGGGCAGATAAAATATCTATCTTTATACCCAGATGTGCCTACTGTTTCTACTACTGTTGCAGGTTAGTGCAACTTACATGGAAACTCTGATAAATTCTATCTACACAATTCTGTGCTAGAGAGAAAGCTGTGAGGAGGCACAGCTGTCTGTGAGGCATTGTAGATCTACTCCTGATGGGAGGGAGAGGGCTCCCCTGTTAGCAAGGCATCCATGAGAACTGAATTGTCAGCTTGTAATTTTGTATACATAATGTTGGAAGGATGTAGCCGTCTAGCTCCTGCTTCTTATTTTAAACCGTGTTGCTCCTTTAGATACATCCTTGGGATGCTAAGAACCAAAAGATACCTTCATGCAAGGAAGCAGTCGCTGGGGCAGTGCAACAGGGAAGTCACAGAGAGGGGCAGAGCATGATTCCTGACAGCCGTTCCCATGCTGGGATGGCTAGAATTATAACTATGCACAAAAGTAACCACAAACCAGATAAATATACCCACACAAAGCCCAACTAAATATATTATAGGCACTTCGCTCTAACACCCCCGACAGGAGGTAAAGGTGATGAAGGGGACGGAGGGAAAGAGACGGAGAATCATAAGGAACGGTGGTTGAAACATCTTGCTTTTGCAAAGTTTACAAAAACATATGTGATCGTGTCATTGTATCACTTGGCCCTGCCCAGGGTCTTAGAAGGAGCCCCTGCAAACCAATGGCCCCAAAGCATAAGCTCATGGACTTCAGCTGAGTCAGCCTCTGGCTGGCCCCCTCAGTGGACTATGGCTTTCTCCCACATTCCACTCTCATTCCCAAAGCAGCCCCTCCCAGGCATTTGGCCAGCAAGGCTTTTCTGCCTCTGTTTCCCATCTCTCACTTTGCTAGTCCCACATGATGGGGACCACCTTCTACTCTTTGGCCTCCTTTGTTCTTCTTTGCAAGACACCGCAGACAAGAATCCCTTCCCCATGGGAGCCAGAGACAGGGAGGAGACCGAGGGTGACCCTGCGGTAGGATTGCTTCTCTCCATTCGACACCGATAATTTAGTGTCAGTTATGGTCACAAGTTATTACTGGTGGTTAGTGTGTACTGGGTGCCGGGGGATTCCTGTGCGTCATCCCAAATATCCCCAGCGACTCTGGGAGACAGGCAAGAGTGCCATTGAAATTATTCAACTTTGTTAGGGCACGAGCGACGGTCGATCAAAAACGGACTTGGCTCTGGTGATAAAGCAGGGAGGCCCACTGATGAGCCAGGCGTGAACCCTTTAGTTGTGGGAGAACCGGGGAGAGCCTGGGAGGATGGGCAGGAAAAGCTGACATGCAGAGTTCAGGCACATCGATGAGGACAGGGGCTAGTCACCCACGGGGACAGGAGCCGTTTAGCGTCTTATGGCCTTCCTTATGCCAATACCCATGGAGATACCATGCAGATAGGGGCTGACATTGGCATTCTTTTACTGAGGAGAGAGAGGTTGAGAGAGGTCAAGTAACCTGTTCCGGCTCACACGATGAAAGGTGGTAGAGACAGGAGTCTGCCGAATCTCTTGGCACTGGCCCTAGAGACTTGAAATAAAGGGTCCCCATCTTCCTGCTGGGTCATTTATTCTATCCCTTTAGGTTGCTGCTCTTGGACCTAGGAGCAGCTGGAGAGCTAATGACTTCAAGGAGCTGAAATACAGAGGGAGCCTCTTCCTGGGAACCATCTGGACCCAGGATTGGACTCATGGCACCTGGAGGGACTTTCTCACCAGAGGGACACTCGCCATAACCCCTCAGCTTCCGGGTCACTGAAGGCCAAACTAGACTTTATATAATTATTAACAAACAAACACACAAACAACAACAACAACAACAACAAAACTTGCAGATATTCCAAGTGTGCCTGACAAAATTAGCAAGGAGAACCTCTTCCACACGATTCCAGTCTGTCTGAGAACACCTTCCCCCAAAGGCTCACCAGCACCAGTTACCTTCCAATTGTTCAGTCTCCAATGACAAGGTGGGTGAGAAATGGAACTGCACTGTTGCTGTGACTAGCCTTTATTTACGAGTGATTTGAACACTTTTAGAGTAAATTGCAGGAAGGTAATTTGCTTATGTTTCTCAAAACTCTAAATGCCTGTACTCTTTTCCACACGAATTTCACTTACGGAAATGTATTGTTTATTCTTGCAAAAGAACACAGAAATTTACAATAATAATAATATTCAGCAATTGTTGAATGTTTGCAACATGCCAGGAACTCTTCTCAGCACTTTATGTTATGATCTCATTTTATCCTCCCAACAGTCGGCTGGGAGGTACTATTTTTATTTCCATTATACAGATGAGAATATTGAGATAGAGATGAATTATCTTGCCCGCAAAACACAAAGCTAATTTATTGCAGCATGCACACAATCACAACATTGAAACACAACTTGCCTAGCTCACAATTAGGGAACGGGATAAATAAATTTTAGAGCAGTCATTCAAGGCAATACCGAACAGATGCTTGGAATATTAACATAGATGCTTATTTACCTACTGATAAGAAAACATGTTTAAGATATATACATCTCTATAGATACAGATATATATATATCTATATAGAGAGATAGATGTGTTTACTATATATAAATACGTAATATATACATATATTTGGTGCAAAAAATCAGGTGGCAAATAGTGTCAGCCCACATAGACAGAAAAGAGTTTTATTATAAATATATCCTGTAGGAGTCTGCTTAGGTACATATAGGCATTAACTACAAAGATACATAAGAATCCTGTATAAGACACACACCCTACTTGTGGTTACTTTTACTAATGGAGTGTAAGTGTTGGGATGGCAGACAGAAGCCTTATTTTTCACTTCATATGCTTCCATAAAGTGTGATTTTATGGGGCGTCTGGGTGGCTCACTGGGTTAAGCCTCTGCCTTCAGCTCAGGTTATGATCTCAGGGTCCTGGAACTGAGCCCTGCATCAGGCTCCCTGCTCAGCAGGGAGTCTGCTTCTTCCTCTCCCTCTGCCCCTCCTGCTGGTGTTCTCTTGCTCTTCCCCGAAAAAATAAATAAATAAAATCTTAAAGAAAAAAAGTTTGATTCTAAGAAACAAAACCATGAGAACTACTTCAGAAATTTAAAAAACTCCAAAGTTATGTTTTTTAAAACATATATTTTATTTATCTTTAATCCCAAACAGACTCCACGCCCAGCCCAGAGCCTGATGCGGGCAGAGCTGGATCCCATGACCCCGAGATCATGACCTGAGCTGAAACCAAGACTTGGCAGAGCCAACTTAACCAGCTGAGCCAACTTAATGGACTGAGCCACCAAAATCCCCCCAGATTATGTTTTAAATGGATCTAATGGTCTCTCATCTCATGGCACTGTCCTAAGAATTAAATGGGATGGCAGTGAAAGAGTGTAGCCTGTGCCTGACTCAGGGCTGGGTCTCATGACTGCTAGTCCTGAATCTGACAGGACGCCTGGCACAGGGTGCACAGCGCATCATAACTGATTGGAGCATGGGGTTCAAGAGCCAGCCTTGTGCTGGAAGGCTCCATTCTGTTCTTTGAGCAAGGACTCTAACTGTTTGAAAACGAAGCTTCTTTTTAATTAAAATGACAGAAGCACAACAGCATCTGGCTTGTGTAACTCAGGACTGCTACAAGGGTAAGCATGTCATAGAGAAAATAATCATAGATTTGGCCTCGAGAGCCGGGTTAACGCCTTAGCTCCGTAGCTCACAGGCGCGTGAGTCCAGAGACCAACCACGAGTCTCGGGTTACCGTGAAGGTCATTAGGTAATGCCCCCCCCCCCCAAGGATGCCTATTGTGAATTGTAAAACACTACTCAGAAATTCCAGGGCTTCATTTGATGTATTTAAAAGTATCACACAAAACAAAGCACTCAAACCCTGCAGTGTTGTTACATGTATCAAAACCAAAACAAAATAAACTCAAAATAAACGTAATCCTTTTAGCCACTTGGATTCTTTGCAGAAAGAGGTGGGGAGGACTTCTGATTCTGCTTAGGGCACAGGAAGGTGGAGAGAGGGTTGCACGCTAAGGGCAAGAGAGGCGGCCACTAGCCTAGAATCTGGGGGGACTCTGGTGGCTCCACGGGCAGCTGAGTACCAGGTCCAGCTTATCCGGGGCACAGAGCATGAGAAGGATGGGGTCCGCCTTCAAGCAGCTGGAATATTCCACCCAAACTTTTAATGAATTGTCAAGGCTGAGAGCCCAGAAGCCTGGGGAGCGGCAGACACCAGGGGAGTTGGCACCCATGGCTGGCTCTGCTCCACGGACCTCAGCGATGCCTGGAGCACAGGAAAGACTGGGGTGCGGAGGGGTAGGGTGAAAACCTTCCTAAGGGCGTGGGTCTGGGAGGGCAGCCGCAGCGGCCTTGACAGGAGACCCAGAGACCCACCCAGGACCTGCTCATGTGGGAAACAGGAGTCTCAGGCTGTTTGGGTAGGGGTAGAAAACCTTGTTGCTCCCCAGGGCAGAATTCAAGACCCACTATATCTGGAGGAAGGGAACAGGAGAAAAAAGCCCTCTACGCCTAGGAAGAGGGTCAAGAAGCCCTCTTTTTAGACTCAGAACCTAAGACATCTCCAGGGAGTTGGGGACATCTGAGTGGCTCAGTTGGTTAAGTGTCTGCCTCTGGCTCCGGTCATGATCCCGGAGTCCTGGGGTGGAGTCCTGCTTCTGGCTCCTTGCTCAGAAGGGAGCCGGGTTCTCCCTGTGCCTATTACTCCCCCTTCTTGGGCTCTCTCTCTCTTTGGCAAATAAATAAATAAAATCTTAAGAAAGGAAGGAAGGAAGAAAGAAAGAGGGAAGGAAGGAAGGAAAAGAAGGAGGGTGGAGGTAGGGAAGGAAGGAAAGGAAAGGAGAGGAAAAGAAGGAAGGAAGAAAGAAGGAAGGAAGGAATGAAGGAAGGAAGGAAAGAAAGAAACAAAAGAAAGAAAGAAAGAAAGGAATAAAAGAAAGAAAGAAAGAAGAAAGAAGGAAATCTATCTATTTCTGGGGGGAAAATAGCCCAGATCCCGCAGAAGGCTGCATTCTCAGGGACCCAGAGACCCAGGAACCCAAGGCCTGCCTGAGTGTGAGGAAGAGAGAGGACAACCCAGCACAGGCCTCCCCCTCCCAGGCTCAAAAGTACTATGGAGGAATATTGCAGTCCTCACCGGGAGGGGGCAAGACAGAGGAGAAACCCCTCTGTGCTCACCTCCCCCAGAAAGCTTATCACTGCGGATGGAAACAGCAACCCTGAGAAACACTCCCTGGCCCCCACTGTGGGTGGGGGCTTTGGAGTCTGGGAAGAGGAATGCCTATGGCCAGCCCTCTCCACCTGCAGGGGTTTAGACTTGTCCCCAACATACAGCAAGCTCTGTCATTTGTCCCCAAACGTCAACGTCTCTCTCTCTCTCAAATATAACCTGCATGTGCTTATGTAATGGGAATGGGCTATTTTGATGAAAGCTTTTGATAGAACAACCCAGCCAAGTCTCCTTTGCCAACAGGAATAGAAGTGACAGACTCTGATATTTCAAACCCTTTAGGGAAGAGGCCCACGGCTGGCAGCTCCAGCCTCATGCCCTGTGCTGGAAGCCAACTAGCTTTCTGCAAACAAACGTCCTTCATGAAATTAGAAAATGCGCCCATGACCTTGAACCGTCATGTTTGCTTGTTTCATGTCAAGCTGGAAGGAAAGACCTTCTTTTTGCCCTTCTGCTGCCATTTTGTAACTCAGAGCTTGGCCAGTCATGCCTCGGAAGCCACAGAGTGTTGGAGGTAATCTTGGGGGGGCTCTGAGGGCTGGCCCTAGGAGGTGTGAAGCACGGCCTGGGGTCCACTGGGCAGGGAACTTGTCCTCCAACTTAACTGTGGCTTGAGCCTGAAAAAGAGCGAGCGAGCGAGCGAGAGGGTGAGAGAGAGAGGGATTCCCCAGCACACGAGACATGCTCTGCCCTCAAAGGAAACAGAGGTCTCTTTCGCCCTCCGGGGCCAAGCTTTCTCTACTCTCCTCATTTTTCCTTACCTTGACATCTATAGACTTTTAAGAACTTTACTATTATTATTATTTAAAAATAATGCTGGATCCTTCCTAACCACCTAGCAGGCTCAGAGGTCATGCTCAGCTCTTCTGGGTCTTTCTGTCTTGTCTTTAACACGTCAGTTCTTCGGCAAACAGAAAAGTGAGCAGTGGGTTTTCCCATCAATAAGGTCATAGGGAAAAAAGGTGCCAGTGCTAATTTCTGACCTATATGTTGAAACGACATTTCCCACACTGTTTCGTGAAACACTGGGAGGTGTTCATGGCTAGTCCACAGGCAGAGCACCAGGTAGTAAGACAACAACAACAAAATTGGGGGAAAAATCATGAATATTGGTGATTCATTCAGCATGAATAGTAGCATTTAAAAAGCGTCTACGTGTAAGTTTTGCCATAAAGAAATCTGTTTAACATTGTTACATGAAGAGTTTTCCAAACTTATTCGACTCTAGGAAGAATCATCTTTAAAAATTCCCATTCGGTTTGAAAAAGTCTGAATTGCTTTGAATAAATAGAAATAAATTTCTATGTGGGCGTACTCCCTTCTGAGCAGTATGGACACAAGCTTGGGTTGTGTTTGGTTGTGTTTGGGTTTGGGCTACAAGAAGAAATTCCAAGCCTCCATTCAAAGGCTTCCTAAGGGCTCCCCTTCTTCTAATGTGTCATTTGTCCTTTGGGCCCTAGACAGTTTGTTCCTTTGTTGGTTCATTGATTCACTCACTCGTTCACTCATTCATTCATTCATCAATGGGCTAAGTAGTTAGGGAACCCAAAGGTTTCCCTTAGAGTCTTTGCCCTTAAGAAGCTATAATCTAGAGACGAAGGATGTGACAAATGGCTCCACTGGGAAGCAGAATAATAGGAATGGGATTAAGTCATCAATTAATTAACCCAATGATGGGGTAAGTATTTACTGAGGGCCTACCACGTACCCTTGAGTGGAGGCACTGGGGAAATGTCAGTGGGCAAAGTCCCTGCCCTCGTGGAACAAACACTCTGGTCGGGAGACAGAAAACAAGCAAGTAAGACACAGGTATGTCAGGTAACAGGTGTCATGGAGAAAAGTAAAGTAGGGACAGGAGTGCCAGGTTGGGAGGGTGCGAGATTTGGGGTGGTCAGAAGAGTCTGCCCTGGGAGGTGACATGGGGCAGACATGCGAAGGAGGAAAGGAAGGAGTGGTTCGCTCGCATGAAGATGTCCTTGTCAACATTAAAAAGCTCTGAAGCCCCTCACTCATTTGCAGGAATGTATTCCTCTTTTAGTGACTTTGTCCTTGTCACAGCTCTTGAGCTGAGATCAGCCGTGGACCTGGTTTTGCACAAAATCCCCCTTCTTGGCGATCATGAACCCCAAGATGGCCTGTATCCCAATTCTAAGCGTGTCCACTCATCAGCTCTTTGTTGCTTAGCCTCTCATTAGGATGTCAGTTCTTACAGTTTTAGCTACTTTCTCAGCAGTGAACTTGTTGTTAAAATAGACTTTCCAGATGCTCTGCTTTTAGCCAAATGCAACATCCAATGGACACCAGGCTCTTTCCTGTATCTCAAGCCACATTTATTTTTGGTGACATATTATTGTTGTTGGATGACTTAGGTGTAGGATAGAATCGGACCCATCCTCTGAAAGGCCAAAACCCCAGCCATTCAGGATGTTAGTCCCAGGTGTTCAATCTTCTCTTTCCCTCCTCCCTCCTCCAGATTAGCTCCCAATTCCTTAGAGAGACACCTGGGGCCTCCAAATCCTGCCTAACTTAGCCAACAGTGTTTAAAGCAAATTTAGAACTGCTCCCCTTGGGCTGGAAAAATGAGAATTCTTAATTAAATGATGGTGGGCTGTTTAGGGCTAAACTTACACCCCCCCTTTTTTTTGACAATTACACAATTATTTCCCCTATAAACATTGAAACCTGCAAAAGGGTCATGATTGTACAAGGAAGCACTTCAAAGTCACGGTGGAAATTACTTTCTGGGCTGTGGTTTGATTTTCAATTGGAAATAGGACACACAGCTGAAGTAATGTCCCTTCTAACTTTGGAAGTTATTTTTATAAGTTCCAGGAAAGTCTTAGCGGGTCCTGGGCAAGTTCTACTTTTCTCAGTTGCGTTCTCTACCAGGGGAGAGAGCCTGCTTCCTTGGGAAAGAGCCTGCCTCTTTGGATCGAGTCCCATCCTGTGAAGTCGGAGTGGCGTGAGTGTTGTTCTTGGCAAAGTCCAGCTTTTGTGCCCTTAACCACCGTGGTCTTTCCCTTGGGCCCCTTCCAACAGGATGGTGTGGGCATGCGGGTGCCAAATGACCCAGAAGCAGGCGGCGAGTGGCGTACAGAATGGAAAACTACCTTATATCCTGACATCCACCCAAACAGCGCTGCTCCACAGGCACAGGGCTTGAAGAATGGCACCGGAAGAAAACCTGCTTACGTTCAGATCACGAACAGTGTGAATTCATTCTCACAGTTGAATTTTCTATATTTAGGCTCTTCCTTCATCACGGGAAACATCTGCGGTCATTCATGCTCTGTCTCAAGGTGCTGATCTCCTTTTCCTTCAGAAATCAACACATCTAGGGGTTGATAGGCTATAACGGCATAAAAATAGTCTGACACTTGCAATCATTAAAATATGCTAACGGAGTGTAGAGGAATTGCATTTGAGAATTGGTACATCATTTCCTACTGAATAAAAGCCCCTTCTGGAAATTTTGTATTTCTTTATTGCATAAGTAATACATGTTCACTGCTGAACTATCGGAAGACACACAGAAACCAAGAAAAAAGTGGGGAAAAGACTTGTTATTGTGACAGTAACAACATTTAATGATTCATGGCACATTCTTTTTTATTAAAAAATTTTTTATTAATTTATTTTAGAGAGAGAGAGAGCACATGAGCAAGGGAGGGATGGAGGGAGAGGGAAAGAATCTCAAGCAGACTCCATGCTCAGCGTGGAGCCTGCTGTGGGGCTCGATCTCATGACCTTGAGATCATGACCTGAGCCAAAAATCAGGAGCTGGCAGCTTACCTGACTGAGCCACACAGGTGCCCCTATTTGCTATACATTCTTCTGGAATGTTCTCTATTACATGTATGAATCAATTGTACGTACTATTTTATAATCTGCCTTTTTACGAGTCAATGCATCAAGAATAACTTTCTATACTGATTGATTAATTTCTGCAACTGTGATTCTGATTCCAATTCCAGCGCGTGGATTTTTTTCCTCCTCATATCCAAGCAACTCTCTCATACCGGCTGGAACTCTTCATCTGGAGATAGCTTCCGATCTCAGATCTCACAAGTTGATGGCTCAGTGTCACGGGACTGCCCGCCTCCCCAGCCCTCTTCACACGCCAGTCATGAGTCCAAGTTGTGAACCTGTGCTTCTGATAGACTGGCTCCAGGGAGAAACGAACTTGCTAGAGCAGCTCACAGAACTCAGGGAAGCATCTCACTTGCAAGTTTACTGGTTTATTAGGAAAGAATATAACTGAGGAACAGTCAGACGGAAGAGATACACAAGGCAGGGTGAACAGGAGCCTCTTTGTGCTCCGAGTGCGTCAGTCTCCCTGTATCTCTGCGAGTTCCCGGCCGGAAGCTCTCCTAACCTCATCCTTCACAGTTCTGCGGAGGGAGTCATTATGTGGACAACTGATTGAATCATTGGCTATTGGTGATTGAACTCAATCTCAAGCCCTCTTTCTTCCCAGGAGTGGGGAGGAGGGTATTAAATATTCCAAGCCTCTAATCTCAAGGTTGGTTCCCCTGGCAACCAGCCCCCATCCTAGGTGCTCTCCAAAAGCCACTTCATTAACATAATAAAAGACATCTTTCCTGCTCTCCTTAGAGGAAATTCCAAGGGTTTTAGGTGTTTTGTGCCAGGAACTGGATGCAGACCAAGCACATACCTCTTAGAAATCATAATCTCACAGTGCTGTGTACTTTTTAATGGCTGCATATCATTTCGTCATATGCATGTACCATAATTTATTTGATAGGTCTTAATTCCTGAATGATTAAGAAGCTTCTAGTCTCTCACAATTATTTCTGAGCAACAGCTATGCATGCTCACAATTTTCTTGCTTGTTTTGCATTTTAGGTGCACAGAATTGGATTGCTCCCGATCTCCAGCTCAGGGCACTGTGTCTTCATTAACCCATTCGAAAAATTTTGTATTGTTTTATTTCCTTCTTCATTCCGTCCCAAATTTCACCTACTGCTCCTTCACAGATCTTTCTTTTGAGTAATTTATGTGTGTCCTTCTGATCTTTTTTCTAGACTTTTAGTTACACATCTATGTAATTTGGGGAAACATATATTATCCTGTGTGTTTTAAAACTTGCATTTTTTTAGAAGATTTTATTTATTTATTTGACAGAGAGAGAGATCACAAGTAGGCAGAGAGGCAGGCAGAGAGAGAGGAGGAAGCAGGCTCCCTGCTGAGCAGAGAGCCCCATGTGGGACTCCATCCCAGGACCCTGGGATCATGACCTGAGCTGAAAGCAGAGGCTTTAACCCACTGAGCCACCCAGGCCCCAAACTTGCATTTCTTAATTTTCATTTAGCATTGCATGTTGAGCTTTTCCCCCTGCTGATATGCACAGCTTCTGCTCCTCCCTTTCCATGTCTTGAGTCTTGTGTGTGCACTGAGATGATGCATGCAATCGTGTCTTTCCTGAGAATCCTGGGAAAAATCCTGAGGGGGCCTTGGCTTACTGGCTTGCGTCTCATACTATCTGTGGGAGTGAGGAGAAATGGCTCCTTGATTTGAAGCCACACAGAAATTCCCCAGAGAAGAAATGGTTGCCCAGAAGAGGACATGCTGGACAGATAACGTATGTCCATATTTTTAATTTTTCAATGCATCCGAGATTTCGGAATGGTGAATCAATTTGTGTTCTTAGAAACAGTCACGAG
This sequence comes from Meles meles, assembly GCF_922984935.1. Classification (NCBI taxonomy): domain Eukaryota; kingdom Metazoa; phylum Chordata; class Mammalia; order Carnivora; family Mustelidae; genus Meles; species Meles meles. The sequence continues at coordinate 42,955,210 of NC_060074.1, read as the reverse complement.
TGTCTATTTCTCGGCACCCTTCCTAAGAGGAAGTATTATCATTTTAAAGGATTTACAAGTTTAATAGGCAAAAGATGACTTCATTTTTCATTCCATTTGCATTTGTGTGATTACTACAGGCGTTGAGCTTCTGTTCACGGATATACTGGTCGCCTGCTCTGGCAGGATGTGGCCGGGTGGAATCAGTTCCTTGCCTTTCCCAGGACATTATACCTGCTGGATGGAGGGGAAGCTGGCCAGTTCTCGGGTTGGGACGCCTAAATCTGAGCCTGGGGGTAGAAACTAGGGCCGGCCTGTATCTCATGAAGCAAAAGGGGGTTTGTTCAGATGATGTCTGGGGATACTTTTCCTAATCTCTTTTCAGTCTCCTGATGGCCAGTGCCAACTCTTCCCAGATCCCGGCGATCGCTCATATGGTCATTTGGGAGTCGCTCTGAGTTTCTGTAGTCTCCATCTTCATGGAGACTGAGGGCTCTTATGCCGGCACCATTTAAACTAGAGGCTGGGTGTTTTTAGATTTCAGGATCAGGGGACATTCTCCTTCCTGCTCAGTCCCGCTCTGTCTCCGGGGCACACCTGTGGCTTTGAAGCATCCCACCTGAGACCCTGGGCCCTCCTCGCCCCTTGACAGCCCCCTGATATCACCTGCCACATGCGTCCTGGAGAATTCTTACTGCTTTCCTTTAGGCAAACTCTTGGACCAGCTTTTCTCCCTGTACACTAGCCACATCTTCTGCCATTACTAGCCACTCACATGTCTGTTTCCGCTCCAGCCAGGGCGTGGCCTCTTCAGCGAGGTCCAGGTGGGCACGTGCCCATTCTGTCTTCTCTTTCTGCCCAGGGTCATCTTTCTTACCTGGGACAGATGGTCCCTACCTGTAGCACAGAGGGATGCAGGAACAGTTACCCTCTCTGCACTCATTGTTTTAAAATGCGTTGCTTTCTGGGCACTGGGTGGTGTAGTCCGTTATATGACCGACTCTGGATTTTGGCTCAGGTTGTGATCTCAGGGTCCTGGGATCAAGCCCCCTATAGGACTCTGCTCTCAGGGCAGAGTCTGCTTGAGACTTTCTCCCTCTTGCTCTGCCCCTCCCTCTTCCATCTCCTTAAAATAAATAAATATAATCTTAAAAAAATGAAATGCATTGTCTTCAAGTGCATCGAAATCATAATTTTCATTGAAGTCTTTCAGAGCTATGTCTTTTTTCTTTTAAAGAGACTTAGTTGAGGGGTGTCTGAGTGGCTCAGTTGGTTAAGTGTCCAACTCTTGATCTCAGGGCAGCTCTTGATCTTGGGGCTGTGAGTTTAAGCCCTGCCTTGGGCAGAGAGACAGTTGGCCCATGCCAGTATTGAAAGCAACACATAGGACCTACCGAACAATGACAACAAATACAGAAAACATTGCTTTATTTACGTCCCTGTGAACATTCCTCTCGGGTTGGTAAAGAAGTATAACACGTGGTCCCTTTGCTCAGGGAGCACACACCTTCAGTGGTGAGTCAGGAACCACACACAGGTGAAATTCACCCAGTCGAGCAAGTTGGTGTGAGTCAGGTGCGTGGTCCCGGAGGCAGAATCTAACTGCAGGCCGATCCTTACACTGGTTGCCTCACCCCTGCATCTGGGAGGTTCCACAGAGCCGGAGGAACGTCACTCACATTAGCTCTGCACATTCCTGTGGACCAACCTCAGCTCTCCTCCTGATCCTGCTCAAGTCCTGTGGACCAGGTGTACTTGCTGGGCTGGTAAGCTGGCTTCCGCCACAGAGGACAGAGCCCTCAGCCTTGTGGCATCTGCAAGCATCCCCCTGTTGCCCTGTTTCCCTCCTACCCCCTGGGGTGAGTGCTTCCCTCTGAGCATCAGAATCATCAGGGATGGTCCATCCTCTCTGCCTTCACAGGAGACTTTCACTGCGGTGGCTGCCTTCCCAGCACCGACAGCTTCTCCCCTCTTCACATCCTGCCCTTGGCAACAAACAGAGGAAGTGGAGCTGTGTTTGTTCCAAACGGACTCCTCCCCAACCCCTAAAGCGGAGTCCAGGCAGGCTGAGCTCCCTGACAGCTGTGCTCTCCCTTCCCCCAGCTGCCGGGACACCCAGAGGTGCTAGAGGAGGCACCTGCCATGCGGGGTCCCTGGGGGAGTGGAAGGCTAGTCATGACCCAGGAGTCTTAGGCTTGGCACAGCTGATCCATGCTCTGACTTAGGGTTGGGTTAGCTTCTAGATCACAAGACTGATTCTGGGGGAGTAAGCCAAAGATCCTGGGGGGCAAGGGAGGAGGCCAGACTGTAAATGCAGCTTAATGTATAACTTGCCAGGATTTAAACTTGGAGGAGGTGTGGCCTTCCATTTCTGCTGTGTGTCTACTAATATAAGGCGATTGCTGGGTACAATCCACATGCTCTCTGACTGTATGGACATGGGACACCCACGCCAGCCTTCACTGGGATCCAGGCTTGTTAGCTGCAGGCTTGTTAGAGCCAAGGGCCCGCGGTGGTTGCCGGATGGCTGGGCTGCACCTGTCTGGGGAGTGATGGCAGGACAGCCTGATGGGGAGAGAAAGTCCCGCTGGAGAGCTGGTCCCTGGGCCGAGGGGCACACGGGGCAGAGCAGACAGCCTTCCATAAGACAGAAGGTGGGCACTTGCCAGACTGCCCAGGGGAGCTCACAACCGGGGAATGGGCATCAAGGCCCAGAACGGACCAGAGGTGCTAGGAGAGAGCTCACAGCAAACCGTCTGCTTGCTCAGCAAGGCACAGGGAGTGACCAAGGTTTGTCACGCATGATGGACGCCGCCAGGTGTGTGAGTGGCCTGAAACGCCACCCTCGTGTTCCTGACGTGGCAGGAGGCGTGGGTACCGCGGCGATTCTGAAATGTGCTTTGTGAGCCTTGGATGTTGAGCAGGTCCAACAGGGGGACCTCGGATGGGTCCCCACAGACAAGTTACTAATTGTGTCTCACGGGTCAAGGAACCCACATCCTATTTTGTGTATGACCTCACAATCTTACTAACGAGGCATTGGTAGCTTCTAAGATGAGCAGTTACCAGCTCAGTCTCCTCTGTTACCAGCAAGTGCTGAGATTCCTCTTGCTGGCTGAGAGGAAAACTGGCGGCCACAGGGTGTCAGAAATTTCTACCAGACCCTTGTACGTGTGGGTTATCAAGATTCTTATTTGGGGGACAGCCATTCTGTTTTCTTCTTAAAATGTTTTTATTGGTACCTAATCCATGTGATCCTCAGCCAAGCATAGTGATTAATTTTAGCTATTTTTTAAAAAATCAGCTTTAAGCCTAATTTACATATGGCACAATGCTGTCTATTTTCTACTGTGCAATTTGATGAATTTCGGTAAGTGCTTTATCTGCACAACCACCTTCCCAGCCACAGTATAAGATCTTTTTTATTTTTTTAAAGATTTTTAATTATTTGAGAGAGAGAGAGAGCAAGCTGGGGGAGAGGGAGAAGGAGAGGCAGACTCCCTACTGAGCAGGGAGCCTGATGTGGGACTCACCCAGGACCCAGGGATCATGAGCTGAGCAGATGCTTAACTGATTGCGCCCCCCAGGCACCCCCCACAATATGAGATCCATCCACCACTCCAGCAGGTCCCACCATACCCCTCTGCAGGCGATCTCCACCCCAACCCCCACACCTCCAGGTGATCCCTGGTCTCATGTCCATCACGCCTGGTTAGTTTCAGCGACTCTGGATTTCTTATAAAGGGCATCCTCCAGTACACAGTGGGGCAGTCCAGCTCCTGGCTCAGGTCAGGCTCTTCTGCCTCTCAGAAGTTTATTCTCTCATTGCTGTAACAGCCATTGTCACTTTTTAATTATACATTACAATTATCCTAACACTCTCCTAATACGTTTGGAAAGCTATGGGCCGGGTGGGGAGGCTCTCTGTGCGTGGATACTATTTCCTCAGTTCTTCTTTTGCGTTTTCCAACAATTTTAAACACGCCTGCCTTGTGAGAAGTGTGGCTGACCCCTACCCCCTCATTGCTAAGGCAGACATGGTAATATTCCGCAAGTATTTATGAAATTGCGATGTTTAAATACTTTGTAATTCACCGGGTGAGCATTCTAGAACGATTCGGTTGTTCTCATTTATAGGCTATTATTTTATCCTGGAAAGTCGTGTCAGAGTATAGTCTTCTCTTGTATGGGATAATACTGACTTTTCTCTTACTTTCTGCATAGGTGGAAATGCTGCGGGAGTCCCTGTCCCCCTTGGGTGTTAGACTCGTGCTCCTTCCCAGCCACTGAGAGCCTCCCCGTGGTGAGCTCGAGCAGCCCCGCAGACCCTCTCCTCACTTTCAACTGGCCTCTGATCATTCGCTCTCCTGACACAGGAGGCCCCTGATGGAGGCCTTCACCTCTGTTTTTCATACTCTCCAGGGGGTCATGAAATCAATTTGGAGGGTTGTTATCTGCATTTTATTTTTTTATTTATTTATAAAGATTTTATTTTTTTATTCGAGTGGGGGGGGGGGAGAGCAAGCAGGAGTGGGCTGGGGAGGGGCAGAAGGAGAGGGAAAAGCAGACTCCCCACTGAGCAGGCTCCTTCCCAGGACCCTGGGATGCTCTGAATTTTAATACAATGAAACAGGTTAGAGGAAATATCAGAGTGCATTGTCCTAAGTAATAATTAATCCTGTTTGATGTGTGAGTTGGGATGGAATCTGTGAACAGGAGGGCATTCGCGGCCTGCCTCAATGTGGCCTGGACGCCTCGGGTGGGGACAGACTGCACCGCTGGCAAGAGTGCCGTGGGCCTGGTGAGCTGGCGGGCCTCTGGGCCCCCTTCTGGCCTCCTGCCCCCCAGAAGCAGGACAGGAAGAACCTCTCGGTCTTCTCTGCTCAGAGCTCCCTTCCTCCTCTGAGCATCCTCCCCAGGCCTCTGTGAGGCACCCGTCTCCTCCTGCTGGTTGTTCAGACTTAGATTGTCTGAACCTAATTCCAGTGATCAAAGCTGAGTTCCAGACTCCTTCTGGGCCCCCTTCATGGACTTCAGAACCTCCCATGCAAACAAGCCTTCAGGACATCCCAGAGTCCCTGAATCTGACCCCAAAGGAGAGTCCCAAGTTATACCCAGACCACAGCCACCACAGAGTGTTGGGGGGTGGTGCGGCCTGTGGGCGACCCTGGGCATGTAGATTCTGCGTGATCAGGGCCTCGTGGCCTTGTCCTGTTCTCCACAGACAGGGGGCCCACCCTGCAGACAGAACACAGGCGGTGCCCCGGTCTTGCAGGAGAACACCTTCCGCCGCCCATTAACAAGCACATTGTGTTTGGACACATGTTTTCTTCCCGTTCAAAACTACATGCTCTCTGAGGCCAGAGATGCTGCCCCTTTACCTTTCGTTTCCCAACCTGCTCGCAGCTGGCACTGTCCGATAGAACTGGAAAGTCAATGTGAAACGTCCTTCTGTCCCACGCTGGACCATTCTGTTCTCTTTCGAAATCTCCCCGAAGATGATGCTGCGATCGTCCACAAGAACCTCAGTCTGTGTGAGCTCCTACTCTTCCGGATGCCGTGAAAATACTCTTTTTTTTCTCTTCTCTCTCTTTTTTTTTAATACAGCGGCATCTCCTATTTTGAAACTTGCCTTCCTATGGGGAACACAGTTCAAATTTGTGCAACAATCCCTTGCTGGGGAGGTGGGTGTTGGGTGTTGCGTGGGGCTGCGGGAGGGAGGAGGTGTTAAGGCACTTGGATGGAGGGGCAGGGGAGGGTGGAACAGGATGCGTAGACAAAATGAGGGGTCAGGGTGGTGGCTGGGTCTTCCCACTTAATTAGGTGACGAAGAGCACTGGCTTCATGCAGCGCCAGCGCTCAGCGTGGTGGGAACACAACGGGAGCATGAGGGCCCGGCATGGAGGGCACCTGACAGCAGCCACTCTCCTGTGCAGGCGCGAAGGGACGAGGCAGTCACCACGAGGCCACTTGAGGTAGGGGAAGGGCCTGGACGTCCAGAGAGTACGAGGCAGCCTGCATTCAGCTTCTGACTCACTGAATGATCTCGGCAGGTCCTTTCAGATCTCTGCGATCCAATATCCTCACCCATAAAAGGGTTGGAGGCATGACCCCGGAGGTCCTGGCCTCCTCTGCTTCTGAGGCAGAACAGTGAGGAACAAGGCACAGGTTCTGGGGCTCAATAGAGTTGGCGGAGGCTCGGCCGCGGCTCGGGTCGGGGGGCGCTGCTGCAATTGTCTGGGCACAGTGCATGGGCGCGAATTGGAGGTCTGACCTGCCCCTCGGCATACTCAAATTCTCAAGCCATCAGAGCAGTTAATGATACAGTTTTTCCCGTTCTCCCACAACTTAGTCAGTGAGGACATTTCTGAAAAGTCTCCTGAAATGGGAGCAGTTAGGCCAAAGACTGTTCTACTGAGGTTCGACACGGCCCACCTCACATACAGTCCTCAAAGCAGCCATGCCTCGGAAAAGTAACATGTAAACTTGACCGTGGCCTGAGGAAGTGGCGTGTTATCAAGAATGGAGCCAAAGAGAAGGTATGTTCAATATGGGCAAATGATATCATTCACAGTCAAACGATATGCAAGGCCTGTGGGAAAATATTTATGTCAATCAATACAGCTTCACAGGGCACACCCAGTCCCACCACCCTCTCTCCCACCTGACGTTCCAATTTTCTCCACAAGGGGTGAGCTAAGCTGGTCTCCAGCTCCTCATTCCTCAGACCTGCTGGGCAGTAGACTCAGGGAAAGGTTTTCTTTTTTTAAAGACACTCACCAGAAGCGAATGCTATTTGGAAAAATGCATGTCCCAAACTAGAAAATCAATATAGTGTTTTGGATGTTAGTCTGAAGTTGAAAGATGGTGAGACGAAATGTATTAAATGTTGACATAGTCTCACACGGGAGTAAGGACAAGCCCAGGGCTTCCTGGAGTAAGAGCTTCAAAGGTTATAAGGCATCTGTTTTCTTCAGTAATTTAGGAGCCCTGAAGGATTCCAGAAGCAAGGAGCCATACAGATCGTGTGAAATCATCTCACCGAGGGCCATGGTCTCTGGAAATGTCCTTACTGTGAGGTCCATGGGCTTCTTAGAAAACACCTGAAAAAAAAGAAATGTTGCTTTAAAAGCCCATAAACTATACAGAGAAAAATAGGTGCTTTGCACAACTGCTATGGGACTACTTGAAGAGCTTTGCCCAGAAGTAAACATATTGGTATATGTGTTGTCTTAGCAGGGGCCCCATAATGGAAGTCCAAGGTCAAGGTGCCGGCAAGGTGGGTTCCAATCTGAAGGCTCTTCTCTTAGATTTTGGGTAGCTGCCATCTTGCTGTATGTTCATGGGACCTCTTCCCTGTGCAGAAGTGGGGAGAGATCCAGAACTCTGATGCCTGACATTGCAACATGGGAACCCCCAACATGCTGGCCTCCTACAGACCCCTTTTCCAAATACCATCCCACTGGAGGGTAAGGCTTCTGTATATGAATTTCGGGAGGGGGACACAAACGTTCAGGACATAACATATATTTTGTGTGTATATATATATATATATATAGAGAGAGAGAGAGAGAGGATATAAATATACAGACTTGTATACATGTTTCCTCTAAAGATAGCCATCTTTAGACTGTTGCCTTGAAAGCTGGCAGCCAGAAAAGTCAGAAACACCCAGCCAGTGTCCAGGTGCTGCCAGAGAGGAGCAGAATGGAATGGAAGGGACAGATCCCAGCAGGGAGCTTCCCCTGGCCTGGTCGTGGGAATTGGCAGGCACCATCTCCATGACCAGCTCCATGGGGATCTAGGAGGGGGGGTTGACGGTACTGGCAAGACATGCTCTTTCCATTTGTCCATGAGTTGACTATGGATGAGAACAGTCGCCCAAACCATGAGACAGCCATCTGGGAGAGCGCTGACAATCACATTTAAACAACCAGAGCCATATATGGTAGCACAGGAGGAATTCGGAGAGGCAGTTTCTCACATGTGAATTCCGCTCAACCAAAGTCTTGCTCACTTCCTCCCCAACCCCCAGATACTTTGCCAGCCTCGGCCTGGCTTGCCTATCAGTTTCCCTTCAGAGGGAAAGAAGCGGCCTCCTCTCTAACCACCCAATTCTTCCTCCTCTTCCCACCCTTGGCTCCAGGAACAACGTCTCCATGACCTTCCCAGAAAACTCAGCCTTCCAGGAATCCGTTGACAGAGCACACAGCACGTCTTCCCTGTACCATCCAAACCACCTTGCCAATTCCCTCCAAACCACACTGAGAGTTTGAGGTCTTGAAGGTGAGGGGGAAATATAATTAGCTCCTTCTCGAAGTCTGCTCAGCTGTGGAGAACCAGGCTGGGGGAGGCAAAGCCTTGTTTACTGACTTCATCAGGCCCTAGGTCTCGGCCTTTGCCAAATGACTAAGCCAACACAGTTGGAAAATCCTTTCCTACATCCAGGGGCATCCTATAGTTGTGAAAATCCACACTATGAAATTCATGGCGATGTGGGATTGCAAAGTGTCCCCAGTCAAGTATTAGGAGGAAGAAGAAACCAAAATTTATTGACCATGAAGCTATAGGTTTCTTTTAATATATATATATATTTTAAATATTTTATTTATTTATTTGACAGACAGAGATCACAAGTAGGCAGAGAGGGAGAGAGGAGGAAGCAGGCTCCCCACTGAGCAGAGAGCCTGACGCGGGGCTCGATCCCAGGACCCTGAGATCATGACCTGAGCCAAAGGCAGAGGCTTAACCCACTGAGCCACCCAGGTGACCCACCTTTTAATATATTTTTAAATTTTCACAGTAGGCCTGTGAATTAGGTATTTGTTTTCCCATATTATAGGCAAGGAAGCTGAGCCTTATGGAGATTATGTAAATTGCCCAAAACCACACAATTAAATGACAGCATAGGGAATAAAACTCAGTGAGAAGCCTACTTCTCCCTCTCCAACTCCCTGCTGCCTGTATTTCCCTCTCCTGTATCTCTCTCTGTTAAATAAATAAATAAAATCTTAAGAAAAAAACAACTTAGGTTTGTCTGACTTCTCTGCTTTTTTTCATATATTAAAGAGGCTTCCAACACATTGTACAAATCCAACTATATTTAATCATGATGAATCTCAGATGATAACATCCTCTTTGATACCAGGAATTAAACAGATTAATGGGGTCTCAGAGCTCCCCTCCTTCACACTGTGCAGTGGGTCCTTACCCAGCTTAAGAGCTGTGACCGATGTCTGTGCTCTTTCATGGTCTACCGATCCTTTACCTACCTGATCTGAAGTGATGTCCCCTGGCCCCTTCCCATCACTTCTTAAGCCAAGAAATCAAGCATTTACTGAGCTTTAAGAAAGAACTTTAAAAAAGAAAGAAAGAGCACATGAAAAGATGATCAATATCTTTGGTCATCAGGGAAATACAAACCAAAACCACAATGTGGTACATACAATGTCACACCTACTAGGATGGCTTTGATCAAAAACACAGAAAATAATAAGTGTTAGCAAATATACAGAGATATTTGAACCTGTATACACTGTTGGTAGGAATGTGAAATAGTGCATCTACCTTAGCAAGTAGTCTGGGGGTTCCTCAAAATGTTAAACATTGGGGCACCTGGGTGGCTCAGTTGTTAAGCATCTGCCTTCATCTCAGGTCATGATTCCAGAGTTCTGGGATCGAGCCCCACTCAGTGGAAAGCCTGCTTCTCCCTGTCCCACTCCCCCTGCTTGTGTTCCCTCTCTTGCTGTCTCTCTCTCTGTCAAATAAATAAATAAAATCTTAAAGCAAAACAAAACAAAACAAAACAAAGTTAAACATAGAGTGACCATGGGCCCCAGCAATTCCGCTCCTAGGTACGTACTCAAGAGAAATAAAAACACACATCCACACACAACCTGTATGTGAATGTTCACAGGAGTTGAACTCATAGTAGCCAAAAAGTGAAAATAAATTAAATGTCCATCAGTGGATACACGAAATGCACTCTATCCATACACAGGAATATTATTTGGCAGTAAAAGAGAATGAAGTGCTGACCCGTGCTGGTCCCAGGGTAACCCTGGAAAATGGGATGCTCAGTGAGAAAAGCTGGTCACAGAAGATGCCACGTTGCATTATTCCATTTACGCAAAATGTCCAATACAGGTAAATCTATAGAGACAGGAATTAGATTAGCAGTTCCAGGGGTTGGGGGAGGGGGAGGGACTGCTGAGCATAGAATGTCTATTTCGGGTGATGGACTATTTTAAAACTAGATGGTGGAGATGGTTGCATGACATCATGCATGTACTTACAGCCATTGAATTGTACAGTTGAATAGTTGATTTGTATGGCATGGGAAATACACATATATATCTGTTATTAAACCAAACAAAAACAAAAAAAGTGGAAAGAAGTGGGCAAAACAAAGATCAAAGGGCATTTCTACTTCCTGTACTTAAGGGCATGGATGGGGTCTGGTTCATTCAGGGAACTAGCCTACTAGCAGTTTCTGGAGGCTTCCAAGTGCCTTTTTGACACCATGTTTCTACTCGTCCTTCTGTCCTCCTGGAGTACTCTTCCCACTCCTGCCTGGCAGACCATCCAGTCCATCCAGCTCTGCCCCTCCACGCCCACACTTCTCTGTGGTTTTCCTGGATGGACCTGGCATCTTGCCTCACTCTGTTCTCTGAGTGCCTGAAGGCTGTGCTCCTTTTGGACTGGTCACATGGCATCGTGGTTCCTGGCTACCTGTCCTTCTTCCTGATGACCCCGTGAGGCTCCTGAAGGGCTGAGACACTGTCCCAGTTTTCTCTGAGTACCCAGCTGTAGGCACAGGGCCTGACAGACAGCAGGAATGGGGTTGATGTGTATGGTGGGGCACTGTGCATGCCCACACAGACACAAGCGGAATTCACCGAATTTCTTTTTAGCCAATTTCCTCCTTCCTGCTGTATTCTGGACAAGCGATCAGGTATACGTGTTCCTATTGTGGTTGAAAAAACAAACAAAACAAAAACCAGGCATGAAATTTAGGCAACTGGAGACGTGGCCACCCCAGGGTCGAGAAAGACTGGCACATTCTGCAAGAAATTCAGAATGCTGAAAGGTCAAATGCTGTTACCGTAAAAATAGCAACTTCCCTTGTGCAATCAGTCTGTGGTGGCTTGTGTATAATAAACAAAATAGATTAAATTTACTAATTTGCCAATGCTAAGAAAGCTAGGTCAGAGTAGTAAATAATTTCAAGGAAGATAAATACCTGTTGCCTTGCTTCCAAATTAATTTGTTCACAATTTAGATGCATTTTATAGACGTTCTTGAGAGTATTGATGGGAAATTCTGATTGTTAATTGATCAATGCTGATCTTTCTCAATTACACCTTGTATTACTGAGGAATTTTGGCTGCAGAGCCCAGATAGTTAGTTGCATGAGCAGCTTAAGCAACAAAGGAACTTCACTTATAAGACACACGTACACACACACATACACACATCATCATCATCATCTTGGTAAATTTTTGGATTAAAAGCATCCTTTTTAACACCAGGAATGAAGTACACTCATAGATCCTCAGGGTCTTCCTCCACACACTTACCTCTTTAGCCTGCCTTGCATCAGCCTCCCAGGGTCATAAGCTATGAACTTGGATGCTCTCAGAGGGGCCAGGCAGATGGACAATGTGGGGATGGGTAGTCCCAGCAGAAGGAAGGGGTCAGGGCTCAGGGCTCCAGCTCCTCCTTAACAGGGTTCACAGTCCCTCCTAAACACATAATGGTGTTTTTGCCCTCAGCTCTGTGTCCATAAGATCTGTGTCCTTTTCTTCCCTAGAAATTTACAAATCCTTGCATTGCACTAAGGATTATTTTATGGGCAACACTTGGAAAAGTAGAGGTTCCATGAGACACTGGAAGTTCAGGGTCTAGCTGGTGGGAATTGAGACCTTGGGACTGCTCACAATATCTGAAGTTGGTCTGCCCCTCCCATGGTGGATTCATGCTGGAGTCAGGGGTTGGGAGGGATTCCTAGTCAGTAAGACAGAAGAAGGAGAAGGGGGAGACAGTTGACTGGTTCTGGATGTGTCTGGGACTGGATTCTTGGAACCTTGGGCTCCGAAGGGATCGGAAGGAATCAGGAACCGTGCTCTCCTCTGAGGCCATCTGAGGAGGTAAGACATTGCTCCCAGAGCTGGAGTTTGGAGGAGTGTGGGGCCAGAGAGTCCAAGGCTTGGCCTTCAGCCTGTCCAGAGATGAGTAAGTGGTAGCGGCTGGCGGGAAGTAGATTGGCAGATTTCTATAGGCTCTAGGCCCTGAGACCAGATGGAACTCAGACACGGGCCCAGGACCCAGCAGGGAACTTGAGTTTGAATCAGGAAACCAGGGTGCTGAAGGGGTGGGGGAGAGGTCTCCTGGGAGAGTGACAACAGCGCTGGCCCCCTCCCCCTGGTGGGGCGAGGTTGCACGGGTCCCTACTGGGACTGGCTCAGAAATGGATGGCCAGGGGTGCCCAGCTGGTTGCAGGCTTGGCAGCTGGTTCCTTCTGTGGCTTCTGAGGTGGGTTATGGCAGAGGAAGAGAGAACTGGAGATCTGCTGGGAGCTGGTAGATGCAAGGCGACGGGTGATGGCAGGGGCTGGTGGCTCAGAGTGGCAGAAAGCACTCAGACCCAGGTTCTGGAGACATGGGCTCTCTGGACAGCTCTGTCCTGGGCACTCTCTGATCTGGAAGAGCGGCCTACCTCTGAGTGTGTGTCCTCACCTGTCAAATGGGAGAAACACTGACACCTGTGAGACTCAAGGTCCCATCCATCGAGCCTGGCCACAGAGCACTTGGCACATGGTATAGGCTTCCTTGCGATGCTGAACAAGCTATTCATCTGGTTGTCTCATAAAGGGGGAAGGGGACCTTCCCTTTCTTCTTCCCAGGGACATTGGCAGGTACCAGTATCTCAGTACACATTAGGGTGCCCGGGTTATGACTATCTGTGACTACCCCACATTCCTTTTCTCTGCCTTTCCCCATCTCCCTTGAAGTTAGGTTGTGGCTGGGTTCCAGCTTGTGGGATGTGGACCGAAGTTACAGGAGCCACCTGCAAGCCTGGGGTTCAGAACGTCTCTCTAGATTCTCCACTTCTGTCTCTTCCCCAGCCATGACCGCCTGGGAAGCCACTCAAGTGAGTGGGCTGCCCAACCAGCATTGGGAGAAATCAACCTTTACTGAGGATGTGTTTGTTACTGAAGTGTAGCTCAGACGATCCTGATGAATTCATGTATTTCAAAATTCCTCAAGGGTTATCCTATTTCTTACCCCTAAGACCTCCCCCAAACAAGACATCATCTACTATAAAATGAAGACTTGAGAAAAGGCAAGGAGGTGAGAGCAGAAAAGGGAGCAGAGGAAAATCATGGAGTGACTTTTAGTATACACACACACACACACACACACATAGCCTCCGGGTTCTAGGACAGGAATCCTGGAAGTGTCAAGAGGGAGATTCTAAGTCGTGCACAGCCCAGGAGTGTGAACTTCCTGCCAGAGAATGACAAAGATTAACTAGCTTGAAAATGAGAAACCAAGAACCAGCAGATCCTTCTCAAAATCCCAGTTTATTATTTCAGAGGGGATCTGCTGATAATTCTTTTTTTTTTTTAAGATTTTATTTATTCATTTGACAGAGATCACAAGCAGGCAGAGAAGCAGGCAGAGAGAGAGGAAGGGAAGCAGGCTCCCCACTGAGCAGAGAGCCCGATGCGGGGCTTGATCCCAGGACCCTGGGACCATGACCTGAGCCGAAGGCAGAGGCCTTAACCCACTGAGCCACCCAGGCGCTCCTCTGCTGATAATTCTTAGGTTGCTGCTGGCCGGATGTGAAAGACAGGATGGGGAGAAAAAGGCCAGGGCTGGATGTCTGCCCTGATCCTGTCCTCTCAGTGTGGGAGAGTGCCGTACGTACTTTCAGAAGGAAGACGGGCCAAGCCTGAAGACAGGGCTCGCATGGATCCTACTGGTCGAATAAGAACTTGGGAGACCATGTAATGTATCACCAGGGAGGACCATCGGCGGGTGGCATGGCGCCTGTCCCTGTGAGCGGAGAGCTCCTCACCATGTGCGCATCCTTCTGGGGAAGCAGCTCTGACCCCCAAAGGGAGGCCACTGCCTGGAGGTCCCAGGGGGCCCCCGCAATTTAAGGAAGGCTCTCTGGGGGCCTGAGGAAGAAACTGGCTTAAAGGTGATGTTGCAGACAGTACACAATGGGAACTATGTATGGAGAGGATGCAGATGATGTGAGACCTGAGTCAAAGCCAGGAGGCGGAGAATTCCTTGCAGTCATCTTCTTACCAAAGAGGAACCTGCTGCGGAGACTCGATACTCCTGTAGTCCAAGAACATCTGGATGCCAGGGGCCAGTCCTCTGCTTTGTCCCTGAAACACTAACAGGAAGCCGTTTGAGAGGCCCTTCCTGGAGTTTGAAGGCCAAAGGATAGTGGCCGCGTTTTTACAAACAAGACCACAAGACCTCCTTCACTAAGTCTTTTGGATTCAGCTTAGCTTCATGTAGATTTGAAATTAGTCTTTCCATTGAATAAAAGCAGCACGGAAAAAATAAAATAAAACGAAGCCTTGAAACCCTTCCTATAACAAGTCATTGATGTGACCTCGGAGGGCTCACGGCCCCTGTCCAAAGGCTCGGTTTTTGTGGCCTGGCCAGCTTGGCATTTGGACAACGCTGAAGTGGCTTCTTGCTTACAGAACCCTTTGAGCGAGCCTGGCATGTCGAGAGGCTGTACAGTATCCTGACTTTCAGTGGATATCTCTCTACCATTTAATGTTCCAGGCTGCTACAGAATTATTTCATACTTGTTTTCACATTTTAAAATTAATACCTTAAAATTAATCAGAGCAAACAAGCATGTAACTTGAAAAGGAGAAGTCCCTCTCCCTGTCTTAAACAGAGTTCTATTCCTGAGACAGCTTTCCTTACAGAACTTCTCTTTAAGTTAAAGCGTGGAATAAAAAAGATGGCCATTAGGATTACTGGTTATATTCTTTAACAATCTACCTTTTCAATTTGAAACTAGATTTTCAATCTGTTACATAAAGATATAGTTAAAAAGTTACCACATAATATCCCATCAGGTGAATGCATGTGGGAAGATACTGAACATCCCTATTACTTAACCACACGGATTTCAGAATTTTCCAGTTGCAACTGCTTAGTGCTGCTGTAGACACTCATGTTGGCATCTTTCCCCACTTGTGGGCTTTATCAACAGGACACATTTCTGGGAGGAGAATTTCTGAGTCAAATGCTGTGTACTCTAGAAGTGCTTAGAGATTTTGCTAAATTGTATTTCTAAAACAGAACACCAATTTATTCCCCTGAGAAGGGGATGGCAATGCAATTTCTGTATTCGTTCATCCAGGCAGGCACTCAGTCAATCAAATAATCAATCAGTGAGTCAACAAGGTATTTATGGAGTGGATACCATGCTGAGGGAAACAGGTGACCTCTGCTTGGATGCGGCCACACTGTGGTGGGGAGAGAGATGGGAATCATCTTACTTACTTTGGTGGATGGAACTAGAGAAAGTGTGGGGGACCACGAACGCACAGAGTCATTTAACATCTCTGTTATGTGCGCCCACTTCCATCACTTGTAGGAACTGCTGTCTGGCACACAGGATCTTGATCTTTTGAATGTTAACGAAGAAACTCTCCATGGTCTGTTCCCCCCCCCCTTTTTTTTTTTTTTTTTTTGCTTTGGTTCGTATTTATCCCCTCTGTTCTTTATCACTAGGCATCACTTAGCCTTTCATGTTTCTGCATCTCCTTCTTTATTAAATAGGACCAACTGTTGATAACCTGTGTTCTCTTTTACTGTAAATCATGGTGCTTTTTTAAGACTTTGGCTTTAAAAAAAACCCATTATTATTCAAAGAATTTAAATGTAGTAAAATATACGTAACCTTAAATGCACCATCTTGAACATTTTTACGTGTCTGGTTCAACGGCGCTGAGTGGATTCACGTTGCTGTGTAACATCTCCAGAACGCTTCATCTCCCCAAACTGAAACTCCACCCTCACCGAGCAACAATGCCCCATTCCCTGTCCTCCTGCAACTATTCTACTTCCTGTCCCTCTAAGTGCCCTCCTCTATGTCCCTCATAGAGCAACATCACACAGAATTTGTCTTTGTGTGACAGGCTTATTTCACCTACCATAATGTCTTCAAAGGTCATCCGTGTTATAGTGTGGGATGGGGTTTCCTTCCTGGTTAAGATGGAACAACATTAGACATGCCATAAATGACTCTTAATCTCACAAAACAAACTGGGGGTTGCTGGGGGGAGGTGGGGTTGGGAGAGGGGGAGGGGGCTATGGACATTGGGGAGGGTAAGTGCTATCGTGAGTGCTGTGAAGTGTGTAAACCTGGCGATTCACAGACCTGTACCCCTGGGGATAAAAATACATTATATGTTTATAAAAAAAAAATTGGAAGGGGAGGCGAACCATAAGAGACTATGGACTCTGAAAAACAACCGGAGGGTTTTGAAGGGTCAGGGGTGGGAGGTTAGGGGAACAGGTGGTGGGTAATGGGGAGGGCACATATTGCATGGAGCACTGGGTGTTGTGCAAAAACAATGAATACTGTTATGCTGGAAAAAATAAATAAATTTAAATACTGAAAAAAAAAAGATGGAACAACATTCCAACGTATGGATATACTACATCATTCCCTCACTGTCCATGGACACTTGGGTTGCTTCTACGTTTTGCTTATTGGGAATAGGGCTGTTGCAAACACAGGTGTACAAATACCTTTTGGAGACCCCGCTTTCTGTTCTTTAGGGGGAATGCCCAGAAGTGGGGTTGCTGGTTCCTTTGGAAAGTCTATGTTTAATTCTTGAAGGAGACATGATACTCTTTTCTGTAGTGGCGGCACCATTTTACATTCCCAATGACAGTGCACAGGGATTCCAATTTCTCCACATCCTTGCCAGTATTTGTTCTTTTATGCTTTTCTTTGATAGTGGCCTTCCTAGTGGGCATGAGGTGGTCTTTCATCGTGGTTTTGATTTGCATGTCCCTAATGGGGATGTTCAGTATCTTCCCACATGCTCATTGGCCATTAGTATGTCTTTGGAGAAAGTTCGACTCAAGACATTTGCCCATTTTTATATCGGGTTCTTTGTTTTTTTGTTTGTATTCTTTTTTAAGATAAGAATATGCAGGAGCAAATAGATGAATTTTGAAAGATGCTGTTGGAGCTTTTATTCTGAAATGATAGTCTTGACTCCAGGCCTTGGGTAACATTCGCAAATTCAGAAGAGTTATTTCTCCTACTCAAAGTTCAAGGAATTCAACACCCACAGAGTTGTTTTCAGATCGCTGGGCTGGCCGTAGGCCAAAAGGGCCAGCGGCATGTTCCTCCGAGGGGTTTATAGATAGACGATGTCTCCTGCAGGGTCTCCTCCTGGTTGGGAGGCTGGGAGGAGACCACTGGGCCTGCCTGCTTGGGCTGGAGGGCAAGTAATTCCGGGAAGGGACTCTTATAAAGTGCTCCTTCGCTCCTCAGCTGCCCCTTCTCCTGACACCCTCCTTCACAACCCTGCTCCTTAAAGTTCCCTGGCCTCATCTTCTCCCTCCTGCCCTTCTCAGCAGTCCCGAGGGCAGTTTCTGCAAGGGCTTCAAGGCTCCACACAGTGGTGTCCCTGAGCCTTGCCGTTCCCCCCTTGCATGTCAGGGAGCTACTAGGGACGGGATCTGGTTTGACTCCTGTGTTCCCTTGGTGGCAATCAGAGCAGCTAGGCTTCTCAGTTTTCACTGGGGACCCTCTGGGTGTGATCTAAATCTGGAGAGGCATGAAGCTTTAGTTCGTTATGAGAAAGAAATCTGACGACCAGCTGACCATGGGCACTCAGGGAGGGGCTGAGAGTGGGGGCTGGACCTCAGCTTGGGCTCGGGCCAGCCAACCCCGCCGATCCCCTCGACGCCCCAAGTCTGTGCTGTGCCTCTCCACCTTCCCATTCCTGTTTTTTTTTTCCCCTCTGTTCCTGATGTCTCCCTGTTTGGTCCTCCAGGCTCGTGGGTCCCCAGAGGAGCCCTCACATCCTTCAGGTTCTATAGCCAGAAATATTAGGGCAAGAGCCCCTTTCCTTACAATTATTGGTCAGCGCTCTCAGCATAACTTTAAAGTCATGAGATAGGCCAACAAGATTTCTGTTCTGTTTTGATACCCATTCTGGCTGGGCTGTTGGCGGACTGCGGGGGCCCAGCAAAGATTCCCCTCTGCTGCTCTCATAATCATACATTGTATTTAAATCGCCCTTTTGAGAGAGTACTTCACACACCTCACCCCAACCCTGTGACTTTGGGAGGAGCAGATTATCTTTCTCATTTTACAGTTGAAGAAACTGGGACCCAATGAGATTCAGGGACTTGCCGGCACCAAATATAAAATGGGGGCCAGAGCCAGGATTTGAGACAAATGTCCTATCTCTTCTGTTCAGTACGGGGGCTTTCCAGACTCATCCTTCCCTCCCCCTGAGGGCATTTGTACCGACGAGAGTTTTGAATTTTGTTCAAAGGAAAGAATCTCAGAGATGGAACATTTCAGGCCCGAGACAGTTGGATGTTACCTGCAGGGCCGGCTCAGACCTCTGGTTCCCCAGGGAGTCCGCCAGGCACCCCTCGTCTGGTGCTGTCATTACAGGCACTCACTCGGCCCGTTAAGATGACTTATTCAGGGTCGACCCTCTGCGGAGTCTCAGACCAAGATTGCAGTCCACCTTCTAAAAGGCTGACTGAACAGAAGCACACTTTCGGAGCAGAGCTGGAGGACAGCTTTTCCATAGTGTGGTTCACATTCTGGTAAAGTCCTGACATTCGCAAAGCTGTGTTGCTTTTCTGTAGGCTTGGTGAGGCGACAAGCTGTTCCACTCTGGGTGGTGCTGTGGGGTTACTGGAATGTGGCGCTTTCAGTAGGGAAGCTGGAAAGACCAGGGCAAATGGGTCTGGTTGGTCAGACTGTGACAGAAACACAGCTCAAGCCCAGAGGATCCTCACTTCCGAGACCCTGTGTTTGAGGGTCTGGGGTCCTTCGGAGAATTAGCTGACTTTAAACGGATCGCGGTGGCTCCTTACTCTGGAAGTATTTCTGTGTGTGAGAAATGTTTCCAATCACACAAAGAACCGACCAAAAATAGATCGCAAGCTTGCTTGACTGTGAAGTTCAGATGGCAATTTGAAACAAACGCTCCCTTCTAATGGTTACAAAATGGTATGCGGTAGAACATGGTTCTCCCAAATTAATGTCCAGTGGAACCTGTGAGTGTGACCTTCTTTGGAAATAGTCTTTGCAGATGTAACTGAGCTAAGATGAGGTTCTACCGGATGAGCGAGTGCAGGCCGTAAACCCAACAGGGTTGTCCTCAACAGCGCGGAGGTTCAGACACAGAAAGCCAGCAGAGACGGACACCATGTGTCTGAAGTGTACAAGCCAGGGACCACCAGGACTGCCAGCACCGCCGGAAACCGGAAGAGGTGAGGAATGACCCTCCCATAGAGCCTTTGGAGAGGGCGTGGCCCTGCTGACACCTTGACTTTGGGCTTCCCCCCTCGTGAACTGTGAGAGCATGCATTTCTCCTGCTCTAAGTCACTCAATGTGTGGTCATTTGTTATAGCGGCTGTGGGAAACTAACATAGATCAAGTCTTTTTTTTTTTTTTTTTTTTCACTTAAGTGAAAAATTGCTTTGTGGGTAATTTGAAGAGGGACTCGTAGCTGCTCCTAATAAGAAAATGTTCCTTGACATATTTGAGGTTTTCACATTCTCTTAGTGTATGCTTCCTTTTAGGATACACTCCTCACCCTCACAGATGCTCTCCATGACCGCGGCATGCATTTCATGGGACTAATAGTTGCTTCCTTGTCTGTTCTTATTAATCATGGCATCTTCAAAGCCTAGCAACGGGTCTGGTCAAGGATTTATTCTTTCTTTTGTTTTGCAAGATTCACACACACATTATTCTCACACATCTGGGTGGCGGGCTTCACACAAAAATTTACACTTAGTAATATTTCTTGAATATATCAACGACTGTCAGAATGCATGTTTTTTTCTTTCTCTTGAGCAATCTATGATTACAGAAGCATTATTTTAATCTTGTCTATGCCACGGAGGATAAATGACCTTATTTTAGGATACTGACTTACTTTGGATGCAGAAAATTGGAATTAGGATGCTAAGCTTTTCTAGAGACAGAGCCCAGACCCTAATATATTACACATATTTCTGCAGTGCCAATTTGTATGAAATCCTGCTGGCTCAGACTTCCCACAGTTAGAAAAAGAACAACTCTGAACTGTTTAGGATGTACATGAGGTCAAGATCACTTTTCCTTTAAAAAGCACCTTGGTTATTTTCATGCTTAGAAGTTTACGGCTTATCTTATTGGTGCGATCGCTACTCAATAACCACCTCCTCTTGTCCTTCACATTAATTATTTCCATGTCTATACCTCACACTGTAACCCGGTTTATTGGGTTGGCTGAACTTCTACTCAATGTCTTTCAACGGAGTCTGTGCTTTCCTCAATCTCTTCCTGGTTTATCCTCATTTGATATAGTGGCTAGAAAGATGAAATTCAGGATAAAGTGAGCTTTTATTGTTTAGGAATGAAAGGGAAACAATGCAGAACTAGTGGTAACTTCCTTAAAAAGAAAGGAAAGTCTCTTTCTATTTTGACACCTAGACAGAGTTTTGTTACTTACTGTCCATAAAAGCAACTTGAACTCTGTTTGAAAACAATAACCAACCAACCTTGTTTAATAATGTTTGTTAGGACATGTTCTTGGCAGGGGACAGGGGGCAGGGATGGGAGTGGTACCAGCCAGGAATTCTTACTTCTATATCTGTATATTGCTTGAATTTTCTAAAGCAAGTCTATATTACTTTTGTGATCAGGAAAAGCAATAAAGAGAAATTATTTCCTTGAGGGTAAAAATGTTGGGAGGGAATGAATCCTTTTAGAAAACAATTTCTGGAAAGCTTTATGAAATTTCAGGTGAGCTTTTGTTGCTAGGGAGTTGCTAAGGAATGCCAAGTTTCTAATTGAAATCTACTGAGCAGTGATCCATGGCTGAAAGAAAATGCCATACTCCTTTCATGGGTAGAAGAACATTCTTTCTTTCTGATTGGAGATGACCTGGGCAAAGTTCATGGTTATTGCACCAGGAGAGAATGTCTACTTTGCCCTTTGGGAGGCCAGTGAGAGGGGTTAGTGCCAATGGAGTGGGGAATAAACCAGAACTCATTCGGCAGAGCTTGATGCAAGGCAGGCACTCACATATCTCCCAGCTCACCACCAAAATGGAAAATTGTTGTGGGGTGGCTTCTGATAAGGATGGGAGGGATAGGGATGCAGAAA
Organism: Meles meles; assembly: GCF_922984935.1. Taxonomy (NCBI): domain Eukaryota; kingdom Metazoa; phylum Chordata; class Mammalia; order Carnivora; family Mustelidae; genus Meles; species Meles meles. Next base: position 42,933,822 of record NC_060074.1, on the reverse strand, counting down.
TGAACCAAAACATTCATACTCCACCAGCATAAGCTTTTTGTCATTGATCAGTTCTGATGTCACAAAGCCAGGTTTAGCCTTGGAGCACTGGATGCAGGAAACAGAATCACAGAGATACATTTTACACAGATACTTATTAATCTATCTCTACATAACAGGGTTGGAGTTGGTTCATGACAGGTGAAGAGCACTGATGAACACACTAAGTTAAAATGAGACACTTTTATAATTTCAGTCATTGTTGGAGAAGGAGAAAAAACTAGACTATTTTGAATTTGGGGAAATTTTTCCTCAATTTTTCTGAGGGTTTCAGACCCTGAGGTCATGGCCAATATTTGCATCAAAGCCCACCTGTTACTTCATTTTGTGGGAGGGTCAGGCTTGCCTGACTGGGACACTAGCGAAGCCAGGAGGACAGGGAATTGTGCTGGGGAAGCAGAGAGATTCTCATTCGAGGCATCACTGGAGAAAGCCAAGAATCAGATGATGGGGGTGGCCAAGGACTTATACTCCATTCATAAATATTGAAAGACAGTATTGAACTTGGGATAGTGACATCAAGAGTATAGGGGTTCAGCATGAGATCCGGGTCATAAAGAATAAGAAATAATAAGTCAGGGGGAGTGTCAGGATCTTCTTAGGATGCTCCTAGTTTTCCTGTTTTTGGCTGGTGTCTGTGTCTTATATGAGCTGAGCAGACTTAATGTGAAAATAGAAGGAAGGAATAACTCTAGTACTTCCTAACTGGGGCTTGGCTACTGGTAATGTGGAATGGCTCTATGGGAAGGTCTTAAATTTACAAGATTTTATGCACCTTCCTCTTTCTTTTTCCATTCTGCTGTGGCCCCTACCCTTTGAGTGCTGCTCCAGGGAGACCTCCTAGCTCGCTTAGCTGATGGTTTCCATCATGGTAAGAGACATACCAATGCCCAGGCTTCCACCTTGGATGTGTCCAATGAGGATGGTTCTTCATGTTCCAAGGGCAGAAGGGGGAAGAAAATGAAGGTGAGGAGAAGGGCCTTTCCCCACAGTTCAGCACCAGCTCTGTCAGGTGGTCCCTCGATGTGCAGAGGCTCATGGGGCTGTTTCCTGAAAGCAACGCCATCAACTCCCAGTCTAAATCCTCCAAACATCGGGGCTCAAGCCTCTTCAAAGGGCATGGGCTGCAGAAAGGCGCACAGACCCTATTACTCTTCCTGCTCTCTTATCGGCTTCTCCCCAAGCCAAAATCTTCCCTACAAGCCCATTACTTCATGTGTTAGTTTCCTGGTGCTGGTGTAACTGATGATCGCAAACTCTTTATCGGACAGTTCTACGGGTCAGAAATCCAAAATGGGTCTCCTTGGCTAAAATCGAGGTGTTGGCAGAGGCTGTGATCCTTTGGAGGGCTCTAGGGGAGATCCATCTTCTTGCCCACTTCCAGGTCCCAGAGGCCCCACCCCCTTGCCTTGTGCCGGGTCCTCACCTGTCCCCAAAGCCAGCAATGTCCCATCACTCACTGTTCAGGTGGCATCACCCTGACCCGGACTCTCCTGCCTCCCTCTTTCATATTTAGGGATCTTTGTGATTATACTGGACGTACTCAGATAATTCAGAATAATCTTCCCATTTTAAGGTTAGCTGATGAGCAATGTGAATTCCCCTTCTCTGTGTAATGTAACAATCCCAGGCACAAGGGATAAGATGTGGACATCTTCGGGGGTGGTAATTTTGCCCACCACAGTGTATAAAAGCCTCCAGGCATAATTGCCGATGCTGACAATTCCAGTGAAAAGCACTACTGTCCACCCTCGGAACCCGCCCCACCTTAGCCAGCCAATATTCCCTATTCCGCTCATGGCTATGCTTGTTATTATTACATAAAGTGTATCTGTCCACTTCTCTGCTGTGACAGCATTTCCTTGCCAGTGTGTGGTGGACTTAAGTCCTCGGAGTTAGCAAAGTCAAGGTCAAGAGCTAACAAACATTGACTCACAGACCCAGTCTGCTGGGAGAAACGGAACCAAGGAGTCTGTCTCTGCTAGCAGGGAACCCAAGATAGCCAGCATGCTAGGTGCTGGTCCCCGTGGTCTCCAGCTGCATGGGGAAAGCCGCCCAGGATGAGAGGGCATGAGGCTGGGCAGCAGACACACTGAGATGACAGACATATGACCCATGAACCTTGGTGCCGGTGATTTCAGCTGTGCCCCACCTTTCCCACACTCGGACTGAACAGCCCAGCCCCTCCTCCGATGACTCAAAACCATCACTCTTCCCCAAATACTCCCTTTGGCTGGTAGGTGTGCCCAGCTCACAAGCACACTAATCTTCAGTAATACTACTGAGATGTAGAATTAAAGACTAGGGGGGTTGCTGCTGAGAGAAACACACCAGCCGGGCAGTCTCAGGTTGTCTCAGGTGGTCTGTGTGTCTGAAATCCTCCAACCAGTAATGTTGTCTTCTGTCTCCCTTTCTTTCCAAATTCCACCCCCTGGCTTTCAGTTCATAAAGAACAATTCCAAACCTAGATAACAGTTATGTGCCAGAGGGAAAGGGAGCTGTACCAGATGGCATCGACCTACCCGGGCTGCCCCAAATGTGACTTCAGAAAATCCTCATTCTGGGGCTCGCCCCACAAGTTGAGCAAGGTTCTGTAGGATGAAGATGTCCCACGTGGGACACTGCATGTGAGGACCTAGCCCAGATGTGGCGGTATCTTGATGGCCATCTTTGGAATCATAGAGCTGGAAAATATCCAAAATGAGGGAAATCAAGCAAGTCATGGGACAATGGTAGGATGGGTGTAGGAGAGCTTAGTGGAGTGAAAGCAGAGCTTTTATTAAGGGGCTGGAGGAAGGGTGCAGGGCCAGGAGATCACAGGGCCTCAGATATGTCCTTACCCCAGCTTGAGGCGGTGGGGGGGGGGGTGGTGTAGATGGGGCAAATGGGGAACCATTCCATGTTTCTTGCTCACACGGTCCTCTAGCTGGTGGTGTTCATTGGCCAAAAGTTTATGATTGTCTTCGACCCCTTGCCAAGTGGTGTGCAGGTGTTTCTAAAAACAATGGAGTCTCCCCAGTCTCTGGTTCATGTCTGACCTCATGACAGCACCTCATGGCAGGGAAAGTGTGGGGGCGGGGAGGCAATGTTCTGAGTAAAAGTGTATTGCCACCAGGTCAGGTTCAAGAGCTGGCGGAGGGACAGGGCAGCAAGTGATAAAGCTGAAAAGTATTTGCATGAGAGCAGTTTGGAAGAAAGCAAAGGGGGGTCAACACGGCCATTTGGTCGAGACAGCAGTTTTGTTGATAGTGAAAGCCTACAATGTTTTGAGTGTTGGTAATTTTGCTCACCACAAAGATGGTTTTGAAACAGTTTCTTGGTTAATTTTTTCCAGACTTCTTTCCACATTCTATTTCCTTAACATTTCTAATTCACTTCCAGTGACTTCTTCCTTGGCAGATTAGCTGGAGCTGGGGAACACAAGGGATCTCGACCTTTTGCTTCAAGGGATGGTAGCATCTGGAACTGGGGAGAAGACAAATGCCACAGCTTGGAAAAGAGGATGTGGTTGACATGCTGAGTTGGGAACAAAGCGCCAAGAGGGTCTCTGAGAGCTGGCAGTAGAGTTCGAGAACCCCAGAGCACAGGTCATCACAGGCTGGGTCTGAAGGTTAAATGGTCAAGGTTGTGTCTTTCCAAAATCATGGCTTTTGGAGATGTTAAGTTCTGCCCCATGGGGAGCATCCCTGAGTCATAAGGTGGTGGAAAGAGTGCCTGACCACTTCCAGATCCCAGGCCAGCGCAGGCTCAACAGAGGATTTCTCTGCTCTCTTTCTGCTTTCTGGGAAAAAGGCAGACAGGGGTTGATGAAAACCAAAAGGCATCCACCAGTGGAGGTTTCTGGTAAATCGGAAGACCTGGCAATGGCCATGCTGTCCACAGCAATGTCCTCTCCTGCAAAGAGAAACATCCATTCTCCCCATCAGCTGATTGCAGGACCCCGCACCCCATCTGGATGGCATCAGTCACCGGTGTGAGCTGAGCACGCCAAATGCCGGTCGGGGCATGCAGAGGGGGGCCTTCTTTAGATGTTTTAGAGCCTTTCGGTTTTATTTACTTTGATTCTATGAATTCTAAGCAAACCCATTCCTCATACCTTCCCCAGGGTTGAGTGATATGTGCAAACACATCGGGGATACTCTGCAAACCATTTTGTGGCAAAGAACTTCTCGTCGCAAAACAGGACCAGAGCTTGTAGAATGGTTGGACCCCCTAGGAGAGTGTTTTTTAATTTAAAAAATAACACATGCATGAGTCAAAGGTTTAGACAGAACTGAAGGATACGTAGTAAAGATGGAATTCTTCTTCCTACCCGAAGACTTCAATTCTCCTTCCCAGGGGGAATTCCTATTATTCCCCAGGGAGTAGTACACTGTTGCCTGTGTGTTCTTCCAGAAATTTCCTTGCATGTGTTCATTTTTGAAACAACAGACGCCTTTCAGACAATTGTTGCTATTCTCCTCTTGAAACCTGGCCACGGTACCAGGAGAGGGTCAGGGACCCCCTTGCTGCCACGAAGAGGAAGATGTCCCCCCACCAGAGCCAGTCAAGGGGGTGACTTCTTGCAAGGGCAGCAGCCCTAAGCTAAGGGCCGGAGGGTTCAGGGCTGAGTGTCCGTGCACAGCGGAAGCCTGGCTTCCCTTCTGTTCTCTGAATGCATTGCAGTATTTTCATTTGTTGCCAATGGCTGTCTCTTTCTGTTCAAGGGTATTATTAGATGATCAGCCAGATTGAAAGAGTGCTGTGCTAGCGACTGTCAGCTACCACTGCCATATCTGGGACACAAGCTGAGAGGTTTCCGCTCCCTCCGTGTCCCTGGGGAGGCCCCGGGACTCTCAGCGGAGTCTTCCTCTCGGGCTCATGGGCACGGTGCTAGTTGTCTGTCTCCTCAATGAATTTATGGCTCGGAAGGAGAGAAGTCTCTTGTGAGAGTGCATTGTGTTCCCCAAGCTTTCTTATTTTTATGACAGCTGTTCATGTAAAGATTAAAATCCCAAGGAAGTTTGAAGAACCCCTCCTCCATCCCAATCAGGCCAGACCAAATGCTAGACTATGTATGCTCTTATTTGTTGATTTTCCTCTTAACTCTGTGCAAGTCAGCTATGAATTATGTGTGCTGAGGGAAGCCCTGTTGATATATTTATACATATTGGTGCCTGGAAAGCCACGTCTTCACGGTATTTTATATATTTACAGAAAACAAACATATGGCTTGGCTGTGGTTGAATATAGATCATATCTCTATATTTCTACTTTATGTCTGTAGCTCAAACCATAGATTATTAAAATTGAAATAAATGGGGATACCACCCTTCACCTCGTAGACTCCAGTTCTCTGGTTCATTTTTAGGTGAGGGAAACAAAAACCAGAGCCGGTGAATGACTTGCGGGAAAGCTGCTTCTCCTGGGTTCTCTCCCTCGACGCACCCTAGCGAGATCCGTTCTCGGCTTTTCTCTGCCCTCTCTGTGCCCCCAGAGACTAACCCCCATGGCCGCATCTGCAGGGGTCCCTTCTGGTTGGTTTTGATCACTGGCATAAGATGAATGAGCAGGAAGAGAGACGGGTTGGGGTACTTCTTGCCACCCACCCACTGTCTGCTTTGACACCTCATCTCTGACCGTAGCTCTGACCTTTTGTGATGACAGCTCCCACCTCTGTGGTTCCAAGTCTCACCTGGTTCCCTTGTCCCTGGGGATAGTAGCACTGGCCATTGTAACAGGTCTCTGGGTTCCCCATCATCCCTTGGGTGGTCCCCTAACCCTGCCCACACCTCTGGACAAGGCAGGGAGCTTTTCACTGGAGTCTCTCTTTTTTTTTTTTAAATTTATTTATTTTTATTCTTTTATTTACAGCATAACAGTGTTCATTGTTTTGGCATCACACCCAGTGCTCCATGCAGTACGTGCCCTCCCTATTACCCACCACCTGGTTCCTCAACCTCCCACCCCACCCCCACCTACCCCCCCCCCCCCCGCCGCCCCTTCATAACCCTCTGGTTGTTTTTCAGAGTTCATAGTCTCTCATGGTTCATCTCCCCTTCCAGTTTCCCTCAACTCCCTCTCCTCTCCATCTCCCCATGTCCTCCATGTTATTTGTTATGCTCCACAAATAAGTGAGACCATATGATACTTGACTCTCTCTGCTTGACTTATTTCGCTCAGCATAATTTCTTCCAGTCCCGTCCATGTTGCTACAAAAGTTGGGTATTCATCCTTTCTGATGGAGGCATAATACTCCATTGTGTATATGGACCACATCTTCCTTATCCATTCATCCGTTGAAGGGCATCTTGGTTCTTTCCACAGTTTGGCGACCGTAGCCATTGCTGCAATAAACATTGGGGTACAAATGGCCCTTCTTTTCACTACATCTGTATCTTTGGGGTAAATACCCAGCAGTGCAATTGCAGGGTCATAGGGAAGCTCTATTTTTAATTTCTTCAGGAATCTCCACACTGTTCTCCAAAGTGGCTGCACTAACTTGCATTCCCACCAACTCACTGGAGTCTCTTCATTTGAACTGTGTTTCCTGCCATCTTCAGAATTGAAGGTGTCCTGAATAGTGATGAGTCCTTAAGTGATCTAGTGTCATCATTACCATCATCTATCTTTTTATAGATGAGGTATCCAGGCAACAGGAAACAGGTGTCCTGAATCCCCATTGTTTTTTTTCTTACTTCCACATGTTGACTTAGGAGCATCCTTGCAAAGTGGCACAGTGCTTGGTACACAGAGGTTAGTAAACATCTGTGGAATGAATGAGTGGATGCATACCCAATCTGATTAATGTCTGCAGAAAAAGTGAGAAATTCTGAAAAATGCAATGTTGCCTAATATTTGAGCAAAATGAATTCATTTTGGTTTTCCTAAAATTGGAAAATAATGCTGACGAGCCGAAGTTTTGAGAGAGAGAGAGGTGTTCTAAGAAAGAGGAGAAACGCTATGATCTAACAGATATGTAACCTCATTTGTGCTCCAAGCTAGGGGAGCATGGCCAGCAGGTGACAGGTATACATGAAGCCAACCAGAAATTGCTCTTCTGAGCAGGCTAACCACGAGCCACAGTGGAAGAGAGTCTGTGAGGGTCTTAGGAATCTTTTTGTTCTACTTTCTCATTTTATGGGAAGGAAGATGCAATCTAGGGGAGTTAAGTGAACATTGGGGGCTGAATACGCTCCCAAAGAGGTCACATCTTAATCCCTGGAACCTGTGAATGTCACCTTACCTGGCAAAAGGCCCTTTGCAGATAGGATTGAGTTAAGGATCTAGGGATGGTAATAGGATCCTGAAGTACTTGAGCAGGCTCAAGGTCATCATGAGGTCCTTATACAAGGGAAGCCGGAGATCAGAGTTGGGAGAAGGAGATGTGAGGACAGAGCGTGAGGCTGGAGTGACATGAGGAAGGGCTGTGAGCCAGGGAGTATAGGCAGCCCCTAGGAGCTGCAAGAGACAAGGAGATGGCTTCTCCTTGGAAACTTCCAGAAGGAATGCAGCTCTGTTGAAACCCAGTGAAACCTTGACTTCAACCCTCCAGAACTGCAACATAGTACAATTGTGTTGTTTTCAGCCACTAAGTTTGCAGCAATTTGTTACAGTATTGCCAAGGGCAGAATCCTGTCTCCTCCAGATTCACATGTTAAAGAGTAAGACCTCCAGTGTGACTGTATTTGGAGATGCAATTTTTAGGAAGTAATTTAGGTTAAATGAGATCATAAAGGAGGGGCCCTGTTCTGATAGGATGTGTCCTTATAACAAGAGACACCAGTGCACTCTTTCCCTCCCTCCCTCTTCCCCTCTCCATGCGCCTTCAGAGAAAAGGCTATGGGAGGACAAAGTGGCCATCCACAGGTCAGGCAGAGGGCTCTCATCAGAAACCAAACTCTGCTGGACCTAACTCTTGTACTTCCAACCTCTGGAATGGTGAGAAGTCAAGGTCTATTGTTTAAACCCCTGGAGTGTCTTGTCATGGTGGTCCTGGCAGACCAATGCAGTTATGTAGTGTAGGTGAGAAAGCTGGGGTCTTTCCTAAGCTCTACCCATCACTCATGAGCTCTGGGGTCATGGGCAATCACATACCACCTCCGCACTCGTTTCTCCACCTTTAAAATGGGGAGAATTACAATTCAGGGCTTTGACTACTTCATCAGAAGGCACTAAGGGTTTAGTGCAATAAGTGCATGTTCTTTTAAAATTGTATTGCATGGAGCACTGTGTGTTATAGGCAAACAATGAATCATGGAACATGACATCAAAAACTAATAACATGCTGTATGGTGATTAATAAACATAATAAAATAAAATTGTATAGAGTGACACAGTTGTAAAGTGTAACATTTTCTTAATCTTGAGGCTGGGATGGTGTGTTATCCTCAGCTGTCCAGCCAGGTACGTCCTAGCACTGGATACTGCATCCGTAAAAAGACAGATGATGCTTGGGGCACCTGGGTGCCTCAGTGGGTTAAAGCCTCTGCCTTCGGCTCAGGTCATGATCTCAGGGTCCTGGGATCGAGCCCCACATCGGGCTCTCTGCTCAGCAGGGAGCCTGCTTCCCTTCCTCTCTCTCTCTGCCTGCCTCTCTGCCTACTTGTGATCTCTGTCAAATAAATAAAATCTTAAACAAACAAACAAACAGATGATGCTAGACCACACAGGGACACGTCACTATCCAGACTGTATATACGCAGCCCTGCTCCTCTGATATCCACACCAGGTGGGGACACTCAGGGGCCCCAGGAAGAGTGTGGTCTCAGGTTCATTGGAGGAGGGCATGAACCTTTGTGACATGAAACCAGAGCTGCCATCTCAAGGCGCTGGTTCACTGAAGTCATGCTTTACACAAGTCCCCAAACCATGACTTAGGACCCCAGCTATCTGAAGACAGATTTGGCCAACAGAAACAACTGGCCCGGTCAAAAGGGTTCTTGGTAGGAGAGCATTAGCCATAAAGTCATAGCAGTTTCTCCTTGGCTATATTATGGGATACTTAGAAAACTGGAGGGCACCAAAATGATCTAAGTCCTACAGGAACTCCAAAGCAAATCATCATAGAGGCACAGAGTGAGAAGAGAAGAAACGTTCCACAAATGGACCACAGACCATATGTAAGGCAAAACTCAAACAAAATAAGCCTGTTGTGATGACATCAAAGTAACATTTTATCCTTTTGGTCCAAAAAGTACACTGAACTTGCATAACTCAATAATTAAAAGATAAACCAAGTTGAAAATGGACAGTGGATCTGAATAGACATTTCTCCAACGAAGATATATGCATGGTCAGGAGCACACGACAAGATGCTCAGTGCCTTTGGTGGAGATAGTGCTCTACCCCCCTAGGATGGCTGTAATAGAGGAGACGGATACAACAAATGTGGGTGAGATGTGAAAAAATGGGGATGTTCATATATGACTGGTGGGAATGTAAAATGGTGCGGCTACCATGAAAAGCAGTTTTGCAGTTCCTGAAAATGTTACACGTAGAGTCACTGTATGATTCCACTCTTAACATAAATACCCAAGAGAAGGAAACACATATATCCACACAAAATTCTGTAAACACAAATGTTCACAACAGCATCATTCATAATAACCACTAAGTGGAAACAACCCCAAATGTTCATCAACTGATGAATGGATAAGCAGAACGTGGTCTAGCTATACACATTGTTTGGTAATAAAGAACAAAGTACTGACACACATTACAAGACAAATGAACCTTGAAAACATGATGCTAAATGAAAGAAGCCAGACACAAAAGACCACATGTTGTAGGATTCCATTTATATGAAACATCCAGAGTGGGCAAACCTATGGAGATGGAAAGGGTATCAGCAGTTGCGTAAGGGCTGGGTACTTCAGGGCTGGGGGTAGTGGGGAGAATTGTTAATGGATACATGACTTCTTTGGGGGATGATGGAAATGTTATTAAAATTGATTGTGGTGATGGTTGCACAATTCTGAATACACTGAAGACCATTGAATGACACAATTTAATTGTACAGTATGTGATTTGTATCTCAGTTAAGTTGTTTTAAAAAAAAAAGTACACCATTGAGAACAGATTGGCGATTGTCAGAGGCAGGGGTGGAGGTGGGCAGAAGGGGTGAAGGAAGTCAAAACGTACAAACTTCCGGTTATAAAATAAATATGTCATGAGATGTAATATACAGCATGGTGACTGCAGTTAATGACACTATACTGTATTTTTGAAGGTTGCTCAGAGAGTAGATCTTAAAAGTCCTTCACAAAGAAAAGAGTTTTTTTTTTTTTAACTATGTATAGTGATGGATGTTAGCCAGACTTATTGTGGTGATCACTTTGCAATACACACAAATATTGAATCACTATGTTACACACCTGAAATTAATGTTATATGTCAATTATACCTCAACAGAAACATTTAAACATATGTAATTAGAAAGGTGCATCATAAAGTGAGAAAAATATGTAAAAGTGAGATAAGAAGTTTGTAATGTTGGAGCACCTGGGTGGCTGAGTCAGTTAATCATCTGTCTTCAGCTTAGGTCTTGATCCCAGAGTCCTGGGATGAGGTCCCACATCCAGATCCCTGCTCAGTGGGGAGGCTGCTTCTCCCTCTCCTCCCTGCTTATACTCTCTGTCTCTATCCCTGTCTCTCTCTCTCTCGATCAAATAAATAAATAAAATCTTGAAAAAAAATGCAAACTCAAACTATAGTGAGTCTTCACTTTAAATCTATGAGACCAGCAAAAATTAGGAAAGTAGAAGCAGGATGATGTTAATTCTGGAACATGGGGCGTTGGTGGTGGGAGCGTAGATGGATGTATCCTCGGTGGGGGGCTGTCTGGCGGATTCCAGGTCTGTCATCAGTTCAGGGTTCATCAATTGATGAACCTGGGTTATTCCCAGTATGACCAAGAATCCTGCTTCTGGGCACACACGCACACACATACACACACACACACAGTCATACATGAAGTGTATGTGTTTCCGTGTATGCATGTGTGTGTGCATGTGTGTGTATGTATGTGTGTCTATGTCTGCTGGGTGTGGGGGGGATGGAAGCATCTGGAGCTCCCAACCCTTCGGGGGTAGAGGTACAACAGGAGGGACACACACACACCACGGAGCTCTGAGCAGTGCTTGGAAACGGCGGAGATGCTCACTAGGCAGCACAGGTGTATCTCAAGCACTCGGAGGGGCAGGAGCAACAGAAGAGGCAGTTGGTCAAGACAACCTCATTTATCGAAGTCAAAATAGGGGTACGCACCAAGAAATGCGCACTTTTCAAAGATACGTTTAAAGTCAAAGATGCATAGTCACCCATGGGCAAGGCTTCCTTGATGGGGTGGTTGGAACAGGAATGTAAAGGGAACAAATTAAGTAAGTAAAATGAGACAAGGACATACTTTTAAAGTACTTAATAGGGTTCTGCTCTCCCTACGTCCCAGAAAAAGCTGGTGAAGCTGTTGGTTTAGAACGTGCGGGTTCTAATTGCATGAGCTCAAGTGGCCCCTCTGGAGTTCTTTCCGCAATGCAGGTTGCAGAACTTTGGAGGCTTCCCCCCCAAATTGGTTTGGGAAACCAGGATTTGGAACTAACAGGTTCACGTCATGATGTCCCCAGCTCGAGTTGAGAAACTGAGTGAGATCACCTCAGACTCCCAGGTTCGGACCCTCCCTTTCCTTGACAGCTGCTGTGGGGTTTGGCCGGCGGATTCTCAGTCGGCCGATACTCAGCCACTCTCACTCCACTGGGATGGGCAGCACCCTCTGTGCCCCCGAGACCTGGCCTGGCCCTGACTCTGGCTTTGTCTGGCAGGCATGGTGTGAGCTCCCAGGGCCTGTCCTGATGGTTTCATTATGACCATGACCCCAGCTTTGTGCTCACAGCTCCTGTGGTGGCCTCTGCGGGAGCCAAGACAGGGTGACCTCTCTTGTCATCTGGGCTTGGATTAAGAGCCTTCGCGGGCCCTGAGAGCCTCCAGGAGGTCCTCTGCCCCAGCGGATCCTCTGGCCTCTTGGTTCGCAAGGCCTGGGGAAAAGTGCAAACGGGGCTCCTCTAAGCAAGTGGTTCACCCCATCGTGGCAGAAGAGAGACGGTCCACCGTTGGGTCATGCAGCCACGCCGCTGATCGGAAAGCTTAAGGGAACTCACAGAGCACCAAATGCAGTGTCCCCTCTCAGGGCTGCCAGGCCAGATGACGTGTTCCTAACAGTCACCACTTTATTTCTGAAGATGGAGCAGCATAACGCACGTCCCGGAATCGAGCCCCACCACCCCGAGAAACAGAGGCCTTTTCTTTTGCAGGCTCGTGACTTCATTATACATTCCCGGACCCCAGGAAGCCTCGGGGAAGCCTCTCTTCCGCCTGGCCTGGAACAATGGCTGGGAAATCAGAAAAGCAGTGTGAGCGGGCCCTGGACCAGATCAGGCAAGGGAATTAGGTGGGAGAGGGGGAGTCTCATGTCGAAGCCCTGATTGCCATGCTGGTCATGTCCAGCCTCAACAGGGCACAAAAATGCCCTCTGTGTGCCCGACACAGCTGGGCTGGGGGCTGGTTCCCCTCGGCAGCTCCCCAGGGGAGAGGCTGAGAAAGAAAGCAGCAGGCTGGGCCCGGCAAGGTAGAGGGGTGGGGGCGGGCTTCTATGGGCCCTGGAGTTTGGGTGACCTCATTCCGGAAACTCTCAGAGACTCCCATCATAAGGGGAGACCACAGCATGCCCCGTGTGGGATGGCTTATAGGGTTAGATCATGTCAAGTGCACAAAATCAAAGTTAGGCATTAACAGACTTCCCAAGCGCCATGCTCTGCGGACTGAGGGGTGGTCAGAAAATTAGGCCTTAACACAGTGGACACAATGTAACCGTTGTTTACAAAACCAGTCCTTAGGGGTGCCTGGGTCGCTCAGTCAGTTAAGCATCTGCCTTAGGCTCAGGTCATGATCCCAGGGTCCTGGGATTGAGCCCCTCATCAGGCTGCCTGCTCAGAGGAGAGCCTACTTCTCCCTCTCCCTCTGCCTGCCGCTCTGCCTGTTTGTGCTCTCTCTCTCTCTGGCAAATACATAAATAAAATCTTAAAACAGAACAAAACAAAACAAAACAAAATAGTCCCTAACGTCCATGTAACACTGCTGTCTCATGTTCGGTCCACCTTCAGATTCTACCAGTTGTCCCAGTAAGTCCTCCCAGTTTTTTTTTTTTTCTGATTCAGGTTCTGGTCCAGGGTCTCTCATCTCACCTGGCTGTCCTGCCTCTGTGAAGCCTTGAATCTGGAACTGCCTCTCATCCTTTCCTGGTGTTTCATGACACTCACATGTGGCGAGGAGTGCAGGCCAGGTGTTCTGTAGAATGTCCCTTTGGCTGAGTTTGTCCTGGCACTAGGGCCTTGTCCCTCATTTGGGCAAGAGTGCTCTCTAAGTGATGCTTCACATCAGGGAGCCCCTGGTACAAGGTTCTTCAGCCCAGTGACATTCGCTCCAGTGGCTTTCACATCACGACGCCACCCCTCCCTCCCTGGATGGCCTTTTTGGTTGTTCCTGGTGTCTGGCTAGAGAAAGTAATGCTGCAGTGACCGTGACAAGGAGTGTGTTCCATGTCACAATGGTCAGAACGAATGTGATCAAGGAACAAGAGAGAGAAGAAAGAACAATGCAGGTAGGAGGGACCTGAGTGAAGGGGACTTAGGAGTGAAGCCTGGAGGATGGGCAGGTGACTAACGTGGGGAGTGGACAGTGTTGGTGAAATGTACGATCGCTGTGGCAGCGGTGGGGAAAACGGGTTGGGGAGGCAGGGAGGTCATTTCAGACAGTGGAGGGCGTGGTGTGTTCAGATAGCCTGGGAAAGAGAGATGGAAGCCCTGAAGTCAAGCACTGGTGCAGGCAATGGAAAGAAATGCAAAGATTAATAAAAATGTAGGGGAAGGACTGACGCATGCTATGGCTAGGATGAACCCTGACAGCCTGATGCTAAGTGAAAGGAGCTGGACACAAAAGGCTCCAACTGCATGATTCTTCTGCTATGGTCTGTCCAGAACAGGCAAATCCATGGAGACAGGGCACGGATTCGAGGTTACCAGGGGCTGGGAGGAGGGCAGAATGGGGAGTGAGTCCTTAATGGGTACAGAGTATTTTTCTGGTGTGATGAAATGTTGAGAACTAGAGGGAGGGGTTGGTTGCACAAGGCTGTGAATACACTAAGTGCCCCTGAATGGTATGCATCAAAATGGTTATGTGAATTTCACCTCCATAAAAAAAATGTGGGCGATATGAAACATCAGGACGCAGAACTTGATGGACCCTGCAGAGCGAGGCAGAGAAGAGAGAACTGGCTGTCTCCCAGCTTTCTGGTTCAGGTCCATGGGGGGAAGGGGATGCCATCACTGAAATAAGGCTTTCAAGAGAAGGAGCAGCTCAGAATAAAAGAAAATGATGTATCAGGATGTTTAAAAATCTTTGAGATTGCAAAATGTCACACACACACAAAATCACACAGAGGAAGGTGATGAAACCTCGTGCCCATTATCCAAATTCAACAATGACCAGTCACGGCCAACAAAGTTGTTCCTGTACTTCCGTCCACCTCTCACTCCCATATAAGTTTGAAATAAATCCCAGACATTGTAACCTATCCTCCATTAATAGCTCAGTAAGTCTCTCTAAAAGATGAAGAATTAAAAAAAAATCAAAATATGAATATCACAGTAAAAAAATTCACAATGATTCCTTAATATGATCACAGTCAGCTACTGTGATCAAATTTGTTTCCTTATTTTTAAAGAGTTATATATTTATTTGTTTTTTAAAGATTTGTTTATTTGAGAGAGAGAATGAGTGGGAGGGGCAGAAGAAGAGGGAGAGAGAGTCTCAAGCCGTTTCCATGCTGACCACAAAGCCTGACCTCGGGCTCGATCTCAAGACCCCAAGATCATGACCTGAGCCAAAACCAAGAATCAGACATTCAGCTGACTCTGCCACCCAGGTGTGGCTCCTTATTATTATTATTTTTTAATGTTTTCTTTGAGTCAGGATCCACAGAAGATCTGTACGTTGTGGTTCAATACTGAGTCTTTCACATCTGTTTTTCCTTATAGCTGTTTCCCACTTTCTCTCTCCCAATTTCTGTCTCTCTTTTCTTTACAATTTACATTTGGAAAACTAGACTGTTTGTCACACAGCATCTCCTGTGGTCTGCAATTTGCTGACTATTTCCCTATGATGTCCCTACGATGTTCTTTTGTCTTCTGTATTTACTATAAATTAATTGGTAGTTGGGTCAAGTTTTGATCAAATGGGAGTTCAGTTCTTTAACAGGTGATGATATATTCTTCCATCAAGAGTTGCATAATACCCAACTCTGTGTGTGTGTGTGCACGTGTGTGTGTGTGTGATATTAATAGCTTTTGAGGATTAATGTCTAGTTAACATAGACAACCTGTTCCCCAATTTCTGACCCTCAGAAACGAAAAGAAAATAGAGATGCCTGGGGGGGGTCAGTGGGTTGAGCATTCTACTCTTCGTTCGGCTCAGGTCGTGATCTCATGGGGACGACATTGAGCCCTCTTTGGGTTCCACGTTCAGCAAGGAGTCTACTTGAGAATTTCTTCCTCTGCCCCTCTCTGCACCATCCCCCCTGCTCACATGCATGCTCTCCCACTCTCTCTCTCAAATAAATAAATAAATCTTTAAAAAGGAGAAACTATGAGAAAATAAATGTTCATTATTATTTTAGGCCATTAAGTTCTGGGATGATTTGTTACCATCAATAATAATTCAACAAATACAGTGAGGTTTGAGTCCGTATTAAGAAACGCATTAATATAATCCATTAAGTTAATAGAAATAAGGGTAAAAGTGTAAAAGTCATCTCCAAAGGTGCCATAAAACAAAGCGTTTGACAAAAGGCAATATCCACTTAATAAAATCGGATTTCATGGATACTTTCTTAATAAAAATATTGTATCTCAGCCCCCAGACTAGCACCTTCCTAAATCAGAAAACATGTGAAGATTTCCCATTAAAGGGAACAATAAGACAAGTATGCCCTCTGTTTTCACTGTTAATTAACGACACTGCAATGACTGGTCCATGCATTTTGACAAGGGAAAACAATAAAAGGCATTTGTACTAGAAGGAAAAACAGAAACATTCTCTATTTGTAAAGGATGTGCTTATATATCTGGAAAACATGAAATAGCTGATGGAAAAGCCATAAAAAAAGAGAACTTAGTTAAGTAGCCACTTAGGAAATGAAAGTATATGTATGTATATATAGTATATATTGTTGTATGTATCAATGTATACATTGTTTATATATATTATAGTTTTCCTCAATGTATATATTGGTATCTATCTCAATCCCTTTATATACAAATAAGACAAACGATATAATAGGAGAGAAAATCCAGCACGAGAGCAAAGAAGAAAATACAACAGCTAAATAAACTTAAGAAATGTCTCAAACCTGCCCGGAGAAAACTATAAAAACTAAAACAGGAGCATAACTCAAACACATGGAGAGACACACATGTGCTTGAACAGAAAATGATTTTACCTATTAGGTTTTACAGGTCACATAATTCCAGAAAACATACCCACCGTTTTTGATTTGTTTCTTTTACAGGAGTTGAGCTGTTTGATCATAAAGTTCATCGGGAAGAACAACACAGCAAGAACAGTGAGAACGGGCTTTCTCAGGAAAAACATGAGTAGTGGGTTGAGGCCCCAGGAAAGGCCGGCATTCGAGAGGCCAGTGCAGGTGAGAGGTAGGGGATGAGGCCAGGGAGCTGGAAGGAAGGCTGGGGGAGGTGGAGGAGGACATGCTGGGAGGAAGGAGAGAACCTGAAGGAAATAAGGGCATCGAGAGCGAGTTCGCTAAAGGAGGTGACAAGATGCAGCCGCTGAGGTTCTGGGTTTGGCAGGTGGGTGTGACCAGCAGCTTGAAACCTGCATGCGGGAGGTGGAGGTGTGAATGAGATCCCCAGAAGGCACTCACTCGGATGTGTTGGTGACTTTCCTGCTGGATGTCGCCGTGTACACATAGCGTCTATGCACGCACATTGCAAACAAAGGCGCTCTTACTAAGCACAGTGTTCTATCGTCTACTTCTCCACTCAGCAACAGATTGTGAAACTCATGAAGTCATGTCGTAGTCATCTTTCTAAGTCTGACTTAACACGATAAGCATGTGACGGAAGTGGACTGACTTAAATGGATTCATTCATTCATTCATCTAAATATTTAAGGAATGCTTCTGATATGGCAGGCATTACTCTGGATGCTTGGGGTACACAGTGAACCAAACAAAGACCCCTCCTTCGTGGATGTTCCATTCTAGACAGACAACAGACACTGAACACGGCCATCAGGTGAATAGGTAGAAGGTGGCTGGTGTTATGGGAAGAAAGATTGGCGGGGGAAGGGTGGTGGGGAGAGGGGTGAGGTGGGTGATGGGGGTAGTTTTGGGAGCAGGGATGGGCAGGACTCATGGGAATGTGAGGTGTGAGCAGAACCTAGAAGGAAGGGCAGAGTGGGTGAGTGCTATTCACGGAGAGAGGTAATGATGGAAGTGGGGGGACAGGGTAGGGCTGTGGGGAGACACAAAGATGATATTATTTCCATGTGTGGAGTCCAGATCCCTGAGAGATGTCAAAAAAGGGAATATCTTGTGGGGGGGGGTTAGTGTGTGGGTCTAGAGCTCACAAGCAATGGTTGACCCGGAGAGCATGATTTGAACATTTTCACAAGATGATGCAAAGCAATGGTCCCCAAGCTTCAGCCCATGAGGGCCCCAACCCCAGAAATTCTGACTTGGTAGGTCTGGGGTGGGGGCCAAGAACTCTCATTTCCAACAGGCTCCTGGCTGATGCTGTTGCTCCAGGGGCCACGCTTTGGGAATGACTAGGGTAGAGCAAAGAAAGCTGAGTTTGGAATCCTTAGGAGAAAGGAAAGTGGATGAAGACGGCCTTCGAAGAGAAGGACAAAGCTTCTGCTAGGCTGAATGGCTTAGGCGCATGTTCTTTAATGACAGTTGTTGTAGCTGCTGGAAGGGACGCTCAAGTGGAACCTGCCTGTAAAGCAGGAGCCAGTTTTTCATTTTGTGGGATGATAGGTTCCTCTGAGCACCAACTGCTTCCTATATCATCACAAAAAAAATCGATGCCCTCGAAACGGCCCTTTAAGAACAGATTCAATCAGTATTTAATTACACTACATACAGATAGAACATAAAATATGAGGCAATGTAGCAGAAGCCATTAAATACATAGCAGGTTAAAGATGTAATTCAGCAATGAGATACGACCACCCAAAGCAGAAATCATAAAAGCCAAATATTGGTATGTTTTACTCTGCAGAAGAAGACTTTAGTATCCCATCCCCAAACACATCCTATTCAAAAATAAAGGTGACCAACAAATTAAGAGAATTTCCAATATATATATTTCCTATATGTAATAAAGGGTCAATATTTTTACAAGATTAAAAAATTCTTTGAAGTCAGTAAGAAAAAGGCAAACACTACAGTAGACAAAAGACAAGTAAAATTCTCAAAAGAAGAATTAAAAATTGCCAATAAATATGTTTATAAAGATTTATTTATTTATTTATTCATTCATTTGAGTGAGAGAGAGAGTGAAAGCAAGCAGGGGGAGGGGCAGAGGGAGAGGAAGAGGGAGAGAATCGCAGGGAGCCTGATGTGGGGCTCGATCTTAGGACCCTGAGATCATGACCTGAGCTGAGACTAAAAGTGGGATGCTCAACAGACTGAACCACCCAGGAGTCCTGCCAATAAATTTTGTTTTTACCTTGCGTTAAATGTTTTACGTTTTTTTAAGTTTATTTTTTAACTTAAATTCAATTAATTAACATATAATGTATAATTTGTTTCAGGGGTACTGGTCTTATATAATACCCAGTGCTCGTTACAACACACACCCAATATTTTTTAAAGTACTTCTTTAATAATATTCTTAGGCATAGAATTAAAATAATAATCAGGGGCACCTGGGTGGCTCAGTTGGTGAAGGGGCTGCCTTGGGCTCAGGTTATGATCCCAGGATCCTGGGATCGAGTCCAGCATCGGGCTCCTGCATTGGAGAGTCTGCTTCTCCCTCTCCCTCTGCCTGCTGCTCCCTCTGCTTGTGTTCTCTCTCTATCAAATAAATAAAACGTTTTTAGAAAAATAAAGTAGTAATCAAATTTTCACCTTTAAAAATTGACACAAGGTTTTTTTGTTGTTGTTTTGTTTGTTTTGTTTTTGTTTTAAACACAGTATTCTGACAGGAATTAGACGTGGAATTTTCCTGAGGGAAACATTTTTAATTCTTCAAGGCTGCCATATATTTAAAATAGGAAAAAACTGGAAGTAAACTACATTTGCAATAACGGGAGATTGATTTTTGTAAATTATGGGACAGCCTTAAAATGGCCACGCTTGTAATCCTGGAAAAGAATGGTATAGAAGAAAACAGGTTGGGGTGATGGATGACCCCTCTCTTACCTGTTTGGTCTGCTGGTCCTGCGAGATGCAGGTCTGGGCGGTCACCTTTGACTTTCAGGAAGGATTAGCCTCTTCTTTGCTCTGATGGGAACTTGAACACTCATTTTAAGGGAGACCTGTTCACAGAGGACAACAATGATTTATTTGTATTTCTGTTATTTGTAATGGACAGTGAAATTTCTCATTCCAGAGCTTGTGTCTTCTTAATTTCTCATAAATCCCCTCCCCCAGCCCCTCTGCACCCAGCACAGCCATTGGTCCTAGGAAATTACTCAAGACGTATGTGTTGAAGAACAAAGGAAGGAGGTCATGCTGCATTTTCATAGCACAGAACAAGGAAGCTGGGATCCCCAGGGTGGCCAGGGCTCACAGGCTCCACTTGAGGTCAGAATCATCTGGATGGTTCCGAAGGAAATGATTCCCAAGCTCCACCTCATACAAAGTAGGGGCCAAGAAATCTGCATTTCTAAACTCCTCGTGCATGTGTGGGTGATGATGCCAAACCAATTCAGGGTCAAGAGCTGCCTTGGGGAAGCCCTGGGCAGAGCAGGTGCTGAGCTGAGCTGGCTGGAGATGGAAGAAGTCAAAGCAAGCATTCGAAGGTGCATTGGGCGGCTGTTGGGATCTGCAGGAGGGGTAGAGGTGGGCTTCTGGTAGATTCCGGCTGGGGGCTGCCTGCCCCATGACTCTAGAAGAAGGGTTTCCAGGGAGGCAGGACTGTGGAAGCCAATTGGGATTTCTGCTAGAGCTGAGACATTGATGGGAGGTGAGTAGGGGGGGATCTGTCCATCCAGCCTCATGAGTGAGCATGAGTGAGACAAGAGGAAACTGGTTTGTTTGGAAGCTGCAGGACCCACAGTCAGGGTGGTAGACAGAAGGTCTGCCTGGTGGCACTTACGTTACTCCACACACTTCTCACCTCACGGTGACCACTGTGCCTAACGTGCCTTGGGTTTGCCTTTGGGTTTCACGTAAGTGCCAATTTTAAATATAGCAATTGCAAAGCTGACCTGGAACATAATCTCGGAATAATTAGTTTTACTTTACTGGAAAATTTTGATCCAGTATCATGGGTTCATCCGGTACAATTGAACAATTTGCTGCTGCAGAAGGTAAGTCACTTCTGATAGTGGCTGTTCCCATCCCAGGGGCCCTGCTGCAGCCTCGCATCCTGGGATATTAGGAGGAGCACAGGATGCCCCCAGCTGGACCCACACTTTTGCGTGGGTGTGCCCTTCCTGGGGAGAGGTGAGGGCCCACTGTGGCTTTCCTTTGTGCCTGACACCTAGATGTAAAAATATCCAATGATGTGGTCAAGCCTTGAAATAGGATGACTTACCATCTTTGGAGGAGAGAAGAGGATTTCTGCTCAGTTTGAGTTTTACCCAAGAAACGGATGCATGCCCCTGAGCTGGGCTCCAGGGGAGCCCAGAAAGGTAGCAATGAGAGCCTTGCCAGAAGACGGGGCTTTCTGGAGTCTCTGGATCTTTCTCCCTGCGGAGAGCAGCTCTGTGATGCTCAGCCTGTGATAGGAGCTGCCAACAGGATGAGGCCTGTAGACTCTGAATCAAGTTCAAATCCTAATAGAATGCGGTTCAAGGACTCCTCTGCCCTGGCCTGGCGTTGCTCTAGAACCCTTCCTCCTTCTCTCTCTCTCTGTGCCTTACACTACCCAGCAAGCAAGCCAGATAACCACTTTTCCCTAAGTGTGCTTTTCTACCCCTGGCCTTTGCACATGCTGGCCTGGCTCCCAGGGAACCCCTCTTCAACTCGGCATTCCCAGCCATTAACGGCCCTATCCAAACGTCAGCTCTTCCAAGCCATCAGCCTGTATCCTGGTAGCTGAACACAACCCCCCCATCCTCCAAACCCCTCCTGAATTCTGTCTGTTCCTCTTTCTCATCCTGCTCTGCCAGGAGGAGCAGGGGTTGTCCTGACTTTACTCCGGGACCAAGGTGTGTACTCTCTGACAGCAGGGGCTCTGGAGAGGCTCCCCCAAAGCCTAATGGGAAAAGGAACCACCTTTTGTAAGATGGCAACACAGGACGAAGGGCAGGATGATGAAGGGGTGGGCTTTGGTAAGACTGGGCTCTTGAAAGGAAGGTTTGGAAATGCTTCCTGATTTTTACCAGGCCAACTATGAGACCTTGGGGATTGGTCTCCTGAGCACCGCCCACATAGGGAAGGACACAACTAGATCTCATTTCCCCTCTTTTATTTATAAACGTCTGAGCAGAGAGACAAACTGTTCATTCTAAACTATTCACACATTTATCAGCTTCCCTCTTCTTCCCACTGGTGATGACTCTTGAAAATGTGATAATTTGCTTTGCTGGGAGCCCACATTTTGAGCTCAGGATGTGTTTAAACTGTGATACTGGAGCTCTCCGTGGTAACACTCTCTTCCTTGCTCGTGAAATGAGCAAGAACCTACATACATTAGTGAAATTCATTTTCTCTCGCTTCCATGCAGATTCTTACAGATTGAGTTTGCTGCTCCTTTTCTTTGCAAAAACGAAAGCCGACAACGGATGGTGAAGCCTTATATGTGCGTCTGTTGCAGAGCTCCTCAGGTCGCGACAGTAGCTTCTGCTTCAACTCTTGCCATGAGTATTGACAGATGCTTATCTTGTGGTGTTCTAGATTTTTCTCCACCACGTGATAAAGCACGTTTTCCTTAGGCACTTTCCTTATTCTAAATCACTTCATAAATGGTAAACACATACGAATACCATTATGAACACGTCAGCCCTCTTGGCCGGCCTCACTTTCCAGAAGACGCACAAAGAAGAAGATGGTCCCTGGTGGGCCTGCTTGTCTTCTCCCTTACCGCACCCTTACTGGGACGCCTCAGTGGCTGTCTTAAGGACAAGCACTCATGTGTGTCCATGCCTTGTTGTGGTGTCATCACCAGCACGCCAAGCTGAAACTTAGACATCCTTTGGTCCTTCTGTGTGTCCTCTGTTGTCCATGTTCCCTGGAACTTTTTGGATGGACAGGACATGGGTGTGGAGGCATCACAGGTCTGGAGGAGGCCAGGGTGTTTCTGACTGTTGTACAGCGGTGAGGTGAGAGTTGCTCACATTCTGGATACATTTGAAGGTGGGCTGACAAGATTTTCCGGTGGATTGGATGAGAGGAGGGAGAGGAAAGAGAAATCAAGAGGGAGACGATTGCCTTGACCTGATCCAACTGGTGGAAAGTTTGGCCCTCATGGCTATGGACTAGCTGGGGGAGCCATGGGTATGACGCCCTCGAATGAGTTCAGTCTGGACAGGCAAGCTTGAGGTGCTTAGGAGACATCCACACAGAGATGAGGAGAAGGCTGTTTGGTCTATGTAGAAGGTATATGCTCCAGGGATGAGACTGGGGCAGGACAAACACACTTAGGAGCCAGCTGGCCATTGGAATTGGCAATGGGGTGTCATCAGTGACCTTGACCAGGGTGAATTTGGTGGAGTGGTAGAGAGAAGATGTTGGTGGTATGGGTGCAGAGAACATGGCAGATACAGACCAGGAGGCCTATGCATGGACAACTCTTCCTGAGAGCTTTGCTGCAAAGAGCAGGAAAATGGGTCTGAGTGGGGGAGATGGGAGGTGGAGAGGTCTTTGGACGTGTTTGAATGATTTCTAGCATTTTGGCTCCTGACCCTGTCCTGTCTGCTGCTGTTCCCTCCAGTGCCCCAGAATGGCTGGTGCCCACGGAAGCTCGACCGTGGACAGGTGTTAATGTGCATCCTTGGACTTAATGAGGCACCTCATTAAAGCTGACACAACCAACTGTAATGATGCCTTGCATCACAATTCAAAAATAACAACACTGCAGAACCCTTACCCAGTGCTTTGTCAGCTAATGAGCTCATCCTTACGCATCTCCTTCATGAAGCAAGCACCGAGTTGAGGAAACACCGAGATTGGGTGACATGGAGGGGTCCCAGGTTTGCAAAGCCAGATCCTGGCCTTCCATTCCCAACTGCTGATGCCTCCTCAGGCCACGGAGTGGCCCCTGTTGCTGTCCTGCTTCTGGCTGCATAGTTGAAAAGTTGTCCTTCTTGGGGGAGGGAGTGGGGACAAGAAGGAGCTTCAACAGTCTGGGTGCACATAGTTGTGGGAGCTAGAGCCTCGGGCATGGTTGGAGCACATGAGGAATCTGGAAGACTTCTTCCAGTGTGTGTTTGAGGGGGCAGAGTTGCAGTGCAATGCCGGGGTGTGAAATCTTTGCATATTCTTGTTCCCCGCATCCCCCCACCCCATGCTTTCACACGTCCGCCCCAGCCAACACTTCCTAATGAGACCAAAGGACGAGCTTGGGTGCTGGTTTTAAACATCCACATTTTCATTATTTGGTTTAAAAGCAACGTGTTTTAAAGAACGTCTCTGGGTGGTTTCCCACCCACCCGTCTCTGGGTGGTTTCTCTGGGTGTTGGGGCTGTGAAGGGCAAGGTGTACCTGCCCTTCGGACCACCCATCTGTACTGTGTCATTCTCCGTAGCTCGGGCCACAGGGCTGTGGTTCAAGAGGAATATGCCGCTGCTTCCAGTGAGTCAAGAGCTCACTGCTCTCACTGGACAGCTCACTGGCTGCTGGATGGCAAGAGAAGGGGATGATTGTGGAAGACAGTGGATTCTTTTCCTTTTCTGGTGGGAGAACCCTTCCCTGAGCCAAGGAGAACTTTACTACTATTATTATCCTCCCAGGTTCATCGTTAATGGCAAGTAATTACAGTCATACTTGTCTTGAAGATAGAGCTGAAAAACCCTTCTATTGCAAGTAAAAAGGGGCCTCCACTGCTCCCCGTGTTGTCCACAAGCCTTGGGGCTCCCTTCACCAAGATGCCAGTGCTGCTTCAAAAGCTCCCTGGAGGGGCGCCTGGGTGGCTCAGTGGGTTAAGCCTCTGCCTTCAGCTCAGGTCATGATCCCAGGATCCTGGGTTCGAGCCCCACATCGGGCTCCCTGGAGGGGCGCCTGGGTGGCTCAGTGGGTTAAGCCTCTGCCTTCAGCTCAGGTCATGATCCCAGGATCCTGGGTTCGAGCCCCACATCGGGCTCTCTGCTCCGCGGGGAGCCTGCTTCCTCCTCTCTCTCTGTCTGCCTCTCTGCCTAGTTGTGATTTCTCTCTGTCAAATAAATAAAATATTTAAAAAAAAAAAAAAAAAAAGCTCCCTGGAGAGGGAAGCTGAGACTCTCTGCTCTTGGAGCAGACCCTGGCTTTGGATGCCAGTGCTTGCTGCCACCCTGTGCAGCTGGAGCGGGGGTGGGGGGCTGCCTCCCCTGGTGTGTCTGGCCCGGCTGCAAGGGGGCCGTTGGCTCTCCCAGCTTCCCTGCCCTGCTTGGTGGATCCGGCTTGCTGTATTGTATATTTCCATGCTCTGCTCTTGGGGCTGGAGTGGGGGCACCTTCCAGCATCGGCTCTTCCCTGCCAGGTAGACCTGGGAACCTTGCCTGCCGGTGAGCCTCAGGGGTTGTTAAGGGAGCTCCTCAGCAGAGCCCTGGGGCGTATGATTTCACCTTTTGAACGGACAGGTGAGACTAAATCATCAAGAACATCATTCTTAAGCAAGTAATGTCAAGCTTGCTACGCTCTTTCAGGCTTTATGCTAAAAATCCCGACCAAGGTCAAACAAGGTCATTCCAGAAATGAAGTGATTCAAGCAGGAAAATTTATCAGAAATCCTGCTTCCCTCCCTGCCTCTGTCCTGTCCTCCCTCCCTTCTTCTCACTCTTCCTCCTTTTCGTCCTTCCTTCCTCTTACATGAATATCACCATGGACGGGTTATATAGAAACCTATCTTTTGCATCCCGAAGAGAGAAGAAGGAAGTTAAAAGCGGACTTCTACCACCCTTGTAGCTTTTGTTCCAGAGTCTGGTAGAAAGCTTTAGAAGCTCCCCCACCCACGTACTGGAAGAGATCTTGGGGGTCTCTTGGAGGTCCCTGCAGGGCTCCTGGCTGGGTCACCAGTAAGACCCTGGTTCATCCATTCCCAGCCACCCAGTAATACCCTTTGTGACTCTCTGAGACACTCTGGGTCTCAGGCTTCTCCCTGTACTGAAGGTACTTCAGGCAGACGTTGGGGTGGTGTGGCAGCTTCAAGATAGAGCGTGAAGTTGTACCTGACAGGGGATGGCGGGCGGAGAAAATCCTTTTACTGGTTTCTGTCTGTGATGCCGAGAAAGTTCTGTCTCAGTGCACTGAGCACCATTGATGTGACGGGGGCTCCTGAGAGGCGGCAGGCCTGTTCAGGCAGATCGACTCTATCAGCATGTCGGGAGGAAACCTAGATCTCGGGACATTTTAAGACACCAAAGAGGGTCCTGCTGCTGCTTCCCCAAGGCCATGGCTAAGGAGAGGCCACTCAAGCGATTCTCCTAGGACATAGAGGTCACTCCAGGTGACTGAGGTGGCTACTGTCCCCAGGCCAGAGAAGTGTCCGTTGGTGCTAATGGCAGTCCCCTTGCTGTTCATTTCAAGCCCCTCCCACAACCAGGACCCCACTGAAAAGACACTGGAGAGAGGAATATAGCCAACTTCCTACTGTTGGTGGACAATTGGACAGAGACAAACCATTGACATCGCAGAGCCTTGGCCTCCGAGGGCAAATAGGAGTTTGCTAATTGAGTGGAAATATTCACAGTTATAAGTCCGGGAACCAAACAGGTAGAAAGCAGAGTATTTAAGTCTTATTATTCTCACTCCCCTCCCTAAGGAATTTTCTGGCTGGTGGAAAACAGGCTGTGATGAAGATAGGAAGATGATTTAGTCGGTGACTGATGAGATTGGGCGTCCGTCCCTCCATCAATCCTTCTGCAGCGGTTAGGTCTGATCCTGAGCAACAATGACCTGGAACAGGGACATCATGTTCCCTCTGCTGCTTTCCCACGGAGCCTCATAAATTCCGCAGGTGGCGTTCACGCCGCATCTCTGGCTTCTCTTGCTGCTAAGGGCTCGTGTTCCCCACGGTGGGATGGTGAGGCAATCTTAGTGTCGGTCCCCTGGAACACTCGTTCTGAGGGGTAGGCAAGGACAGGATGGAAACCTACAATTATCCGGGAGTGCTGCGTTGGAAGGCCTTCTCATTACATGACTCTGCAGGGTCCTCTGTGTGAATGTGTATCTTCAAGGGAGGGAGGTCCTAGAGGGCGCGTCTCAAACTTACTTGCCTGAGTCAAGGAAATCTTTTGGTGGAGAACACCCCTGGGACTCGCGTTCTCAGGTACATATTCTGGGAAATGTTGCCATCAATGGAATGATTCTTAGTGACCTTCCAGGCCAGCACTGTCCAAATAGCAGCATAACGTGAACCACAAAGGCAAGCCACAGCTGTGATTTTAATTTTTCAGGAGTCACATTAAAAAATAACACTAACTGGGTGAAATTAACTTTAATAATCTACTCTATACTATGTTATAAAATATGAAATCACGTATAAAAATATAAAGCTCTTATGTGTATGTAACACATATACAATGACATATGACATATAACAAACCCATATCAAAAATATTATCATTTCAAGGTGTAATCAATATAAAAGTAATGATGTTTACTTTTTTTTTTCTATCAAGCCATTAAAATCTTGCATGCATCCGACGCTTGCAGCACATCTCAGACCCACCACCTTTCAACGGCTCTGTAGCCCCATGGGGCTGGATGTTGCCACATTGGGCAGTGGAGCTCTACCCAACAGTGATACTGTGGATACTCGGGTTCTCAGGCCCCACCCAGAACCAGATGCCCCTAAACCGGAAACTCCGTGTCTGGCAACCGGTAAGCTGCGGTTGAATAAGCTTCCCCAGCTTGCACCGTCCTGCGTGGCGGCCGCTAGTCTTACTGTGGCAAATGAACATCTGAAATGTGGCCGGTGAGGTCCACTCGACTTGGCCACCAAGTGTGAGGAAGGCATGTCGAATGCCGCATTCAATTTTTCTATTGAATTTTTATTTCGACATAGGGAGTTAACTAAATTGTATTATTATTAACATCAATCTTACATGCTTCCTTTTACCTTTTTTTTTTTTTTTTAGTGTGGCTTCTAGAGAATTTAAAACCACCTAAGTGTGTGGTTCTAGGTGATTCTGATGCACGTTGACATATGAGGGCAGGTGCCCTAAAGCTTAGGGCTTGGAGAAACTTGAGAGATGGGAGAAAATCATTTCTAGGAGAAGAAGGCCACGTGCCACAGGCCAGGAAAATGAACTGATTACCTGCATGGACTCGAAGCAGGTGGGATGGGAGCGTGACCTTTCCATTTGATATGCTCTGGTATCGACTTTCTGTCCTTATGCTCCTACGTACCTAAATAAAACTAACCCAGACCAAACAAATAGCCCTCTCTCCTCAAAGCCTCAAACCAACAATTCCTAAATCCAGTTAGCCAAAAAGAGCAAAAATATCTGAAGCAGAGAGGATTCCAGGTCTGGGGACAGATGTCTGCCGCACTTCGTTGGAAACAGGAGAGGAAGGAAAGAAGCTGCTTTCGTCTCTGCGTTCTACAGCTCCAAATACTCAGGAGCCGACCTACCTGAAGGGACCACTGTCATGCTTCTGCCATACAAAGTGTTCCTCTTGCTTTAGAACAAATCCCTTTGGCGTCTATGTGGGATCAAGGCAACTTGGGTCTGATCCTTCCTGCCGGCCCGTCATCACAGCCCCAAGCTTGAAAGGAGCAGCTTTGGTTTGTTGTGTGCTTTTTATCTTTTCTTTCTGGCATTGGTGGGTGAAAGAAGTGAGGAGGACGGTCCGCTGAATGCACGCATGGCTAAGGGCGGAAATCGTCGTCCAGGATGAGTTAAGTGTAGGAAATGGACAGATGGGATCGGATGCAGAAGGAAGCAGTGAACATTTGAGACCCATGTTTTTACCTCCACATGGTTCTCTCTGTCAGATGCAGACATTTCAAGAGCAAGTCTTTCAAGCTTTGGAAGCAAGAAACCCAGACCTCCGTAGCTGTGAACGTGTTCAGTGTACATCCGCCAAAGTCTCAGATGGAGGTGCAGAGGCCGGGCCAGCCCAGGACAACTTACTTATTTACTTATTTATTTATAAAAGATTTTATTTATTTATTTACCTGAAAGAGACAGAGAGTGTGCACACATGAGCTGGGAGGAGCAGAGAGAAAGGGAGAAAGGAGACTCCACACCGAGCACGGAGCCTAGAGCCTGGAGTCCTGTGAGGGGCTCAATCCCACCACCGGGGGATCATGACCTGAGCCAAATTCAAGGGTCAAAAGCCCAGCAGTCTGGGCCACCCAGGCACCCCAATGGCTGCCTATTTAGACCCAATGTTGTACCATCTTCTGGCTACCAACATTACGTTGTCAAAGGATAGTAGATGGGGCCAAGCAGGCCCACAGTAGCCCAGTTGTCCAAGTCTGGGTTCTGCATCTACAAAGCTCGGTGGTGGGGCAGACGTTCCCAGCTAAGCTCACCTGTGCTGTGGCAGGGCATTCTTGGTTTGTGTTGTCTTGGTTTGTGTTGTCTCAAACTATATATATATGATATATATATATATATATATACGTATATATATTATATATATATCATATATATATATTAGAGTTTTCCGGAGAAAGAAACCCAGTAGGATGTGTATTTATAAATTTCTATATCTATTTTAAGGAATTTTAAGGAATTCGCTCATGTAATGATGGAGTCTGACAAGTCCACAATCCTTGGGGTGGGCCGTCAGGCAGAGGCTCAGAGCAGACGTTGACATTCAGTTCAAGTCCAGAGGCCATCTAGTGCAGAACTCCCTCTTGTGCCCGGGAGGCCCACCTTTCTGTTCTATTCTGGCTTGCAGGGGATTGTAGGAGACCTGCCCAGTTTATTCAGGGCTGTCATCTTTGCTCAAAGTCCACTGATTAAATGTAAATCTAACCCCCAAACCCCAGAAACATCCAGGATCATGTTTGCGTATCTGAGTGCCCAGTGGCCCAGCCAAGTTGCCATACAAACTTCACCACCACAGCATATGAGATGGTGTAACACGAGAGGGACTTTCCATACGGTGTCTGGTTTAATCCCTTGTGCTGGAGAGAAGGAGATTGGGAAGCATTAAGATCCTGGCCTAAGGGCCCTTAGCTTGACCGCCCACGGCTCGTGTTCTGTCTGCGTGGGGAGGGTGCCTCCGGAGACCCAGCTCTCCTGACAAATATGGAACACCAGGGGAAGGTCGTCCCCAGCTTCGCTTCCAAGCTGGGCTGAGGGCTTCTGTTGCAGAAGAAACAGTGAGAACCTTCTCCCACTTTTCAGAAAGCATGACGACCTTGCACCCTACTTTTTCCATCGTAAACATTTCTTTACTTTAACACTGCGTCACCCTTTGGTGTCTGCCTCTGCTGCTGTTAGATGGGGCCAGCTGGCCATGCAGGCCATCCTGCAGAACAGGGTGAGAAGCCTCTAGAACTGGTGAGCCGCTTCCTTTGGAGCCAGCGCCTGGTGACCCCAGGCAAGTTACCAAACCTCGCTGTGCCTCTCTCTCCTCACACAAAAACGTACCCCTTCAGAGGGCTGGGTTGGGAGGAGTCCGTGCCTTCCTACCCCGCTCAGTGTGGGAGCCCCTCTTGTTCCTGCCTTTGCCTTGTCTTCCGGCCAAGGGCCCAGCACCGGCTGTAGTTGGGAGTCAAGTGGTAAGAAACACCCACAGTCACAGCTCCCCCTAGTCCCTCAGGTGGTGGCGGCCATGGCAGCGCCTCTCCTTGGGTCCCGCATCCCAGTCCTCATTCTCCTATTACCCCTGGGAGGGGAGAGACCCGACTGGACCCGCTAGGTGCCCATGCACGCCCAGCCCGGTAGAGGCCCCATGTGGAGGGGTGGGTCAGAAGGCTCCTGGAGGCTGACATATTAGGATGGATTTGCCATGTGGGACCTGAGGGTTCAGAGGGTAAGAGGGTGTTCCCCTTATTCAATAGAGAGGAAACACACCAGGAAGGGTCTACTGGCATCTCTAGGGGTTTGGAGGTGGGGTCACCCAGAGAGGCTCCCATAGAAGTGGGGTGAACAGAGTGGGATGGGGTCTTGGACACTTAACCGGCAGAGACAGGTGAAGATAAATTAGTGACAGGTACCAAGGCCAAGGTGACAAGCAGGAGGCACTGGCTCTGGGGGGATCTGTGCCCATAATGACTCGATGGATGATGGTTTTCTTACAGGAGAATGAGATGGGCAGCCTACCAGGTGCTAGATTTCTATGATAAAATGTTGGGGGTACACTTGTGTCCCCCAGAAAGACGTGTAGAAGGCCTGACTCCCTGTACGGTCACCTGGGGATGTCACCTTATTTGGAAGTAGAGTCTTTGTAGGTAAAATCAAGTTAAGATGAGGTGGTACTGAATTGGGGGCAATCCAATGCCTGGTGTCCTTCTAAGAGGTAGCCATTTGGACACAGAGACACGGGGGCAGTTATGCTCCCAGGGAGGAAGGCCACGTGATGACTGAGGCAGAGATTGCAGGGATGCCGCTAGCAGCCCAGGGCTGCTGATAATCACCAGAAGCCGGAGAGGTAAAGGAGGATTCCCTCCAGAGCCGTCCAAGGGAGCATGGCCCTGCTGACATCTTGACTTTGGACTTCCAGCCTCCAGAGCTGGAAGAGAAGCGACTCCTGTGGTTGCAAGCCACCTAGTTTGTGGTCGCTGTTAGGGCCTGAAGGAAGCCGAAGCCAAGTTAGGAGCCTGAAGGAAGCTGAAGCCAAGTCAGGAGCTGGTAGCTGAAAGCAGCTGTCTACAGCTACATGGGTAGGGCACCCTTGGAAGTTTCCAAATCCAAGTGTGCTCACAGTGGGTGTGGGTGTGTGGGTGTGCAAAGTACCCTGTTGTTACTTCCCCTGTCCCTAATCCAGACATGGGAGAGACAGGCCTGAGAGCTATCTGATTACTGAGACGAGCTGTGCCTGGAGGACAGTAGAAGGGGCCCCGCAGGAACGCCCACTCCACCACTGGGCCAGTCTGGGGTTCAGGTCCTGCCTCAGAGCCTCACTGCCACCATGGTGGGCTGCTGGTGGCTGCTCCTGGTTCCACCTTCTGCTGCCATGCAAGAACCCAGGCAAGACCCCTTGCCTCCCAGTGGTGGCACAGGGGTGTCATGCCACAGGCCTCTCAGGGCCAGGCAGGGAAGGCGATGCCCCACTGGTGAATCCCATTAGTGGAAGATGGGGCCAGGAGGCACTCTTTCATCCCCTCTCCAGCTGGGACAGGTACTTGTGTCTAGAAAGTCGCCCACAACATGGAATGGGCTTTGGAAAGGCCTTGGCCCGGGGCCAGTTCCCTTCCCCACCACGTCCCCACTCAGTCTGTGCAGGGGGCCAGCTCTCTGAGCCCCATGAGCACAATTTGCTGGCAGTGCCCATCCCCTGGGGTTGTTGGGGGTGGGGAGGGGTGGCGGGATACATCTGTGAGGCCTCTTCTATGGAGTCTTTGCAGGATGGACACACCATAGCTCTGCCCCCTCCTCCTTCCCTTGGGGATTCCCGTCCTCCTGCATACGGAGTGAGGAGCCCTTTGACGCTTCCCTTCCCCACACGCTCTTAGCCCTGGAAGGCAGTGCCACAGAAAAGCATTAAATTAAAGTAAACTGGTCTCCTGCATTTAAAAATTAGGACTCTCACTAGCAGCTCTCCGGTCTTCTAAGATTGTCCACGTCCCCCGTGAGCAGCAATGACATCATGGCCAGTCTTCTCACCATCCCTACGCCCTGCTCTCTCCTCCACCCACATCACACGTCCCTGATGTAAGGTGTCAGTCAGCCAGTGACTCAGCCATACCTGAGTCTCTGTGAGGAACCACGAAGCTTCAGTGCCCGTGTGCATTATCTCAGGGGGAGGTTTCTCTCCAGCAAACACTCTTCCACTCTGTCTTGGTTGGTGTTCGATGCACCTGGGTGTTGTTCAAGGGGACGCCTCGTGGGACCTCATTACAGGTCTTTGTGAGAGAGAGCCCACCTTTGGTGAAACCAAGGCCACGGAAAATAAGTCACCTACATCAAGCTTACTGGAGACACAGTACTCGTCTCAATGATGCCAAAGGAAATCATTGCTTTTGTTCCTCTGTTCCCGTTATTTTCTACCGTCGACAGCATCAAAAGACAAAAACCAAACACAATCTACAAACCTAAGAAAAACATCCTCAAACTACCAGATGTGGGAGATAACCCTTAGCGTCCAGACAATGGGGCTTAGCTGCTGTACTGCTGGCAAGATGGGCAAAGAGAAGCAACTTTTATGGCTGAAGATTCTCTTAATATTTTGTTACATTCTTTATAGCTTGGGGGAGGCAGGAGCCTTTACGGAGACCTACCTTTTCAACATACAAGGCGATCATAACGTAAAAGTCAACTCTGACTTTATATCTACATGAATTTAGTTTCTATTTATTATGGAAGTAATAAAAGACTCTGAAAAAAATCAAGCTTGACATTCGATTAGAACGTCCATCCAATTTCTTTAGCCATTACTCTATGTACAACGTGAGTCTACGGTTTTACTAATGCTTCAGAGAACTTCACTGGCCAGCTCCCATAGCCTTTTTCCTTCCAATACCCTCAAGGTACCAGTCTTGGGGAAATGATTGCATTCAGGGGGCAGAATCATCTCTGCTTCCAGCGTGAGATGACATGATGTGGATGCTGAAAACGCAGAAGGTCTATATAAAATTTCTGTGCAGTCGTGTGGCGAGGTTAAGAAAAGATCTAAGGTTTGCCAGCTTCTCATTTCCCCCCTCACATTGAACCTCTGCTTTGCCAATGTGATGGCGTCAAGGTAGAAAAGAATAAAAGATGAGTAGGTCATGCTGCCGACTCCCCCATTGGTGAACGCATCATTTGTTGGCATGTTTCCTCAGGAGACTGATGCATTGGCTTTGATCTCTCCATGTTATCTGGCTTCTTCTCTTTGGATCAAAGTTTCTCTCATTTGGCACTTTTTTTTTTTAAGATTTTATTTATTTATTTGACAGAGAGAGATCACAAGTAGACAGAGAGGCAGACAGAGAGAGAGAGAGAGAGAGGGAAGCAGGCTCGCTGCTGAGGAGAGAGCCCGATGCGGGACTCGATCCCAGGACCCTGAGATCATGACCTGAGCCAAAGGCAGCGGCTTAACCCACTGAGCCACCCAGGCGCCCGATCATTTGGCACTTTTGACATTTTAGGCTGCGTGATTCCGTGTGGTGGGGTGGTCCAGCGCATGACAGGAAGGTTAGCAGCATCCCCAGCCTCTATCCCCGATGCACCTGTTAGCACCTCCCCTCCCCCCATGGAGATAACCAAAAATGTCCCAGATGTTGCCAGATGTCCTCAGTCAGGGGAGAGGAGTCATGACCCACTGCTTTGGACTGTCATGGCTCACCTGCTCTTGGAAGACACCTTCCGGTACCCTCCTCTGAGAAAGTACATTTCAAGGTCCGTAAGGTCAATTTAACGGCTCCCTTTTTGCAGGATTTTCATGGGAGAAATGGGGAGGAAGGACCGAGGGTAGAAGAAGGGTGGTATAATTCTCCTTTCTCCTTTGCTCCCTAGTCAGAACAGGTATGACAAGACCCTTCTTGGGTGAAGCTCCTCTTGTCTTCCAGGACTGAAAGGTCAAGGTGAAGCCAAGGTTGGAGAGGTAGGGCATGGAAAGAGGAGAAAGGGAGCCATGTTTTATTTCATGTCTGTAGCACCCCATAGTTTCTGGCACATGGCGGGTGGTCAGTGATTGGTCCATCCAATGAGCTTGAGTGAAAGTTGGTTAAGTTTCATCTGGAAGCTTTTCCCATGCAGCAACAATGGCGTCCCTCCTGACCACTCACCGTGGCGTCCAGCCTCATTGTGAGCAGAGAGGACTAAAGACATTGGGTTGAAATCATCCAGCAGGATTATGTCTTTGATATGATTTGATAAAAATGTTTCATTCTCACTAACTTCCTTCTCACTTACAGATGTTTCCATCATTCTCTTTGTTAATAATCACCGATGGCCTGATGGCTGGGTTCGATGGTTGGCTGGCTCACTGAAATCCACTGAGTTGTTCCCCGGACATTGCTGAGTACCCACTGGGCCTTCTTCCTTGTGGCATCGCAGCTCTGAGTGCCAATCAGGGATGTCGTTCAGGTGGGTGGGCTGCAGCTGTCCCTCCTGCAGTGAGGTGATGCTATGGCATTTAAAGCATTATACTTAGCACAGAATTATTTTTTGTAAATATGCAGTAATTATCCAATTCAAGGGAGATTGCAAATGACTTCTTTGTGTATACTATGTTTGTGCATAGTAAGTATATATTATGCTGTGATGCAGAGAACACAGTCACATAATGCTGCAAAATGCACATTCTTGATCTGGGCCAGGTGTGTGTCTGCTCACATTCATCTTTAAATGGAGACTGTACGGGTACATCTCCACTGTTGACCTCTCTTCTGAGTTTCAGCCTTCAAACTTGACACCAGAATGTCCAACAGACGTTTCCAACCTCTTATGTTTAAAACTGACTTCTGGATGCACTCCTCCAGCTTCCTCCTTTCTCAGCCTAAGGCAGCTTCAGCCTCCCAGCTTCCCTGCCAGAAGACTGGGAAATCTTCCCTCCTCTCTTTTGTTGCCCACCACATCAAGGCATGAGGAATCCTATTGGCACTGGGTTGGCTTCAGAATTTCTACAGAACCCGATCCCCTCCCAGCACCCCTCCTCTACTGCCCTGTTTTATGCTGTTGCTGTCTTTCTCCTCTATCACGGTACTCGTCTCCCTGATCCTATCCCTGTGTCCCTATTTCCTCCCGGGTCCCTAATCTTTTCTCAATGCAATAGTAGATAGAGCGATCCTTTTAAAATTAAATATGAACAGATCACTCTGCTCAAAAGCAATTTCCCTTGGATGGTTTCCCATCTGATTAGAATAGAAGCCCAGGGGCGCCTGCGTGGCTCAGGTTAAGCCTCTGCCTTCAGTTTAGGTCATGATCCCAGGGTCCTGGAATCGAGCCCCGCATCAGGCTCTCTGCTCAGCGGGTAGCCTGCTTCCCCCTCTCTCTGCCTGCTACTCTGTCTACTTGTGATCTCTCTCTCTGTGTCAAATAAGTAAATAAAATCTTAAAAAAAAAAAAAAAAGAATAGAAGCCCAAACTCTCACGGTGGCCTCCAAGACTCGCCATTACCTCCTGGCCTCATGGGCACCATCTTCCCCGTCCTCCCCATCACTTACAGCCTCCCTGGGTGCCTGCTGTTCCTTGGTCAAGCTTGGGTCCTCTGCACCCATTCCTCTGCCTGAGATGCTCCTTCCCCGGTAACCCCACTCTAGGACCAGCCCTGCCAGTCTTTGTTCAATTTGGCCCAGATAGTCACCCTATAGATACCTAAAACTGCAAGTCCCCATACCTGCCCTGCGTTCCCCTGTTCTGTAGTATTCAGTGTCTCTTAATGTGGTTGCAGCTTCTGTTCAAGGTCCATCTGTCCCCTAGAATGTGAGACCCTCAACGGCAGGGATCTTCCTTCCTTCTGCTTCCTGACGATTCACAACACCAGCCCAGTCTGGTACACAGCAGGTGCGAAAAAGTGGTCGTCACATCAATGTACGTAATTGAATTAATCTCACATTTCTCCTTTCTCACTTCCCATCTTTTCTTTTCCCTTATAATTCCGGAAGCATTTCCCCATCTGTTCTGTTAGGTTACTGTTTGCTTTCTGCAACACGCAATCTACTGTTTCCTATCCCTGCTAAGTGAAAATATGCAGTCATCCTATTCTCCACGTAGGCCTCTTTTTGATTTGAGATGGTTCTTTTTTTTATTCTTTCTTTCAGATAGCCTGCTTTGATCTTAAGGATGTAAAGTTCTTTTGAATCATACTGAGAATGTGGCCGATTTTAAAATTGTGTGTGCTTCTACTCGCCGTAACTCTTTCCCTGGGCTTAAGTCTCATTGACTTACTCTGCCCTTAGGAACTGGCAGATCTGTTTAGCTTCCCATTTTCTCCAGTCCGTTCCGGTGGTGCTGGAGTTCTTCCCTTTTTCTCCACCTCCGGTGCTGCGAGGCTGTGGTTTAGACCTTCAGTGCTTCTCTCCTGGGTAGTTGTGTCTTCTTTACGTGGTCTCCTTGCTTCGGCTCTGGCCTCCCTCCAACCTATGCAAGCACCAAGGCTTCTGTTTGACCTCCCCAAATCATAGCTCAGATCTTGTTCTTTCCTCTGCTCAAAACGTTCTTGGCAGTAAAATGAAACTCATATTCCCCAGTTTGGTGGGCACCTGAGGGGTGTTTGCTTCTTCGAAGTCATTTTGGGGTGTTCTGCTCTACATGCTGCTTCCTGTCGAGCTGGGAGCTTGGTGAATCCCCCTGCACGTTCCCACTTTTGCTCTGTGTACCCTGTCTGGGCTGCCTGGCCTCCTCACTCAGCATGTGTCCACTCTGCCTCCTCTGTTCCTGTCCCCTGCTCACCTTCTCAGTTCACCCATGATTTCCTGATCTGCACACTTACCACACACTCCCTTTGTTCAGGTGTTTATGCACGTGTCTTTTTGCTCCAAGACTGGTTCTTAGCTCATCGTTTTCGTGTGCGTGGTGTGTTGCACAGCCCAGGACTCAAAGAAAGATTTGTCGAGTGAGTGGCACTCACATAACCACTACAGGACACTTGATGCCCATGGGGATGTCATTTTCAGACCCAAGAGGGGCTCAGAACTGTGGTTACGAGTGTGAGTTTAAAGTTAGACAGACTGGTGTACCAGCAGTGACACAAGCTGTGTGATCTTCTAAGAGTTACTTAACCTCTCTGAGCATCAGCTGCCTAAAAATAACCACTCCTTCCCAGGGTTCTTGTGATTTGAGGCAGGAAGGTCCTTAGCTCAGCACCTGACATGTGGCAAGTGCTCTGTAATGGTTAATGCTAATGTTAGAATATTGCCCTTCCTTCTAAGCACAAGAACGGTCCAAGGCAATTGCCCCTAAGACCTGCTGCTTCCATGGGGAGCAGAGGACAAAGTGCAGCCGAGAGGCGGGCACCAGGCCACCTGCCAGTTTTCCTTACTGGCCCAGGGACCTCCCTGCCCTGGCTCTGCACGGTGCACCGTCCCTGCCCGGATGACTCCCTCTTCACCTGGCCTGGATCTGTGAAGTCCCTCGGGAACATCTGAAACTGAGGAGGGTAAACCCTGCCAGGTTGGGCACTCATGCAGGTGCCTCGCTGGGGAGCAGGCCAGCCCCTCCCCCATTCTACTCTCCCAGGGCCCTGGCGGGCTGTAGCCACTGCCCCATGGGATGGGCTTGGAAGCTCCGTGTCTGCTCTCATTTGTCGTGGAGTTTCCTGATGACTCCACGTAGCCAGGAGCCCAGGCCAGCTCTGGAGACTTCTGTCTCTTCTGTGGTCATCTACAGTACATCGCTGCCTTCCCAGAGGTGCCCTTAAAAAAGCAAGTTTGCTCTCATAAGACCAGGCATTGATTCACCAATAATATTACAATAAATCAAAGCAGGCTGTGGTCATGGTAACAAAGCTAGAAACTATTGTTCTTTTTATCTTATTTTTAGATGTTCTTAAATGCAGCACCATCCCTAATAAAAAGAAAAGCATTTACTTGAAATCAAACTCATAATGACTGTCTGGAATGGGTAAAGTGCTCATAGGAATGATAGTCTGTTTCCCAAACTGTAATGCGGGTCTCATTTCCTGTTCTGGAGCAAGCCCTCCTCTCCCGCCTAGAACCCGTGGACCGGAGAGTTTCTCTTGTCTGTCCTGCGCGCAGGGTCTCCATTGGCCCTTCGGAAGCTGGATGCCCATTGCTTGGGATCCGCCTGCCTGGGGTTTCTGAGTCACAGAACTTGGTGAGGTTTGAAGGATCAGTGACTCACCATCTTCGAGAACACAGCTTGATTGGGTTTCCTAACAGATGAAGGGAAGAGTGACAGTTTGTTGGAAGAAGGCTGAAGCTTGGTGATCAAGACTAAGATTAGGGAAAATGCTAGAAGGTGTGGGCAGGCCTTGAGGGGGGGCACTTGGACTTGGGTCGCTGTGCGCATGTCGGGGTGGGGGTGGCTTTTGTCCATGCGTGGAGATGCAGTGCTCTGGAAGCCTCGGGGAGGCATCCGGGAGACCCACTCTCCCGCCCTATCTGGGGGTTCCGGGGGACGAGGAACACCCCAGGCAGGGTTACCACCAAAGCAGTATCCTTCATGGGGAGCCTGGAG
This sequence comes from Meles meles, assembly GCF_922984935.1. Lineage (NCBI taxonomy): Eukaryota > Metazoa > Chordata > Mammalia > Carnivora > Mustelidae > Meles > Meles meles. The sequence goes on along the minus strand of NC_060074.1, from coordinate 42,895,182 downwards.
GCTGCAGGAGCATTCTGTGAGGGGGTAGTGAGGTTGGGGTGTGTGCTTTCAAAGGAATGAACGTTCCAGAAGGCAGAACGGAAATGTCCTGAAGGAGGAGGAAGGTTGAGGGAGCAAGGACGGTGCAGAAAAGGGATGGAGCTCGGGGCAGAGCTGGCTGGAGACGTTGGTGTTGGGGTGGTGGCAGCCAGGCTGGGCGGCGTGGCACAGGGGCTGCTGGGAGGGGTAGTGGGGTGCAGGCTCAGCCTGCTTTCCCTGGAGCTCGGATGGGATGGGAATTGAAATGTGGAGAAATGAGAGAGGAGGTTTGTATGACCTGGGTGTATGGTGGACGGGGGGTGGGGTGGGGTGGGGTTTCCGGGCAGATTGGGTGGTGCAAGGGGAGTTTGGTAAAGGGCCATTTACAGAGATGTGGGAAGGACGGAGGGAGAGTGCCAGGGTGAGGGGCACCATCCCTGGACAGGTGTTAGTCAGAGAGCTGCTATCAGTCCCGGGGCAAAGGGACAGAGGATGGGAGTGGGATGGGAACCTTTCCATGAGCTCAGCTCTTGGGTCTTCTGGCGAGGTGGGCCGCCAGCCCGTGCTGACTCCATCCAAGGGAGCAGGGAGACTACCCTAAGTTCACTCTGTTCCTCCTTTCCACCTCCTGCCTGGGCTCCCCTTTGGCCCAGCCCCCTGGAATCCAAACACCAATGCCCCCTGCCCCCAAGGGGGCCCATGCCTACCAGCCTCCTGCGCCCGAGGGTGGAGCAAGGAAAGGAGAATGGATGGAGGAACACGCTGGGGCTCAGCTGGCTGTTCCGGGGCGGCCGTCGTCAGCCATCCTGGGCCACATCCCCCGGTGTTTTGCTCAGGGACAGCTCTGCTTCTGCCTCATCGAAGAGCCCTGGATAAACACACCGCAGTCAGCTCTGCCTCCAGCTGCCTGGCCCCGCTGCTCTGCCCAGAGGGGAGCCGGTGGGAGGTGACAGTCAGGAGGGCAGCGCTGGAGGCCCCACGGTCCCAGGGCCTGGCCTTCTATCCTCTGCGTCTGCCCAGCTGGCTGAGTGCCTCATGGCCCCAGGATACCAAACACATTCATTTCTCCGCCCCATTTCTGGGCTTCCCCTTGCAAAGGAAAATGTGAACGTGAGCCTCGGAAGATGAGACTGACAGGACAACCAGCGCTTGTTTGGGAGAAGGACAGTCTGTGTGGGCTGTGTGACCTGCGGGTGGGAAGGGCTGGAGGAGCAGAGTGTCTGTGTTCACGGCGTGTCTCGCCCGCCCACGTCCCGAATTCCTCCCCTCCAGGAAAGGAGAGGGGCTTCTTACCGGGCTGGCAGCCTTTCTGATATTTCTCTCTTTTTCTTTTCTTAATTAAAAAAGATTTCATTTATTTATATTTATTTTTATTTACATTTATTTATTTATTTATTTAATTTATTTGCCAGAGAGAGAGAGAGCATAAGCCGGGGGAATAGCAGGCAGAGGCAGAGAGAAAAGCAGGCTCCCCGCTGAGCAAGGAGCCCGATGCAGAGGTCGCTCCTACGACCCCGGGATCATGACCCAAGCCAAAGGCAGATGCTTAATGACTGAGCCACCCAGGTGTCCCTGATATTTCAAAATCTAATGTGTTCCTAGAAAAGTGATGAAAAATTTTGCACTTTGATCTGCTTTTAAATTGCATTTACTGAGGTTGCTCAGAAGTGCATTGATTAGATATAGATAATTTCTATTTCCAGAGAAAAAATTCATCTTCAAGTCAGGCCCAACTTGGGAAAAATGACATTCAGAAAGAAAACACGGAAAAAAATCTGAAAACCGGGCACCTGGGTGGCTCAGTCTATCAAGCATCTGCCTTTGGCTCTTGTCATGACCCTAGAGTCCTGAGATCGAGTCTTACATCCGGCTCCCAGCTCCATGGGGAGTCTGCTTCTCCCTCTGACCTTCTCCTCTCTCATGCTCTCTCTCACTCTCTCAAATAAATAAATCAAATCTTTAAAAAAAATTGGGAAACCTGGGAAATAGGGTTTTAGGGAGAAATTTGCTTCTCTGTTATTGAGATGCTTCTTGGGATGCTATCTGCCCATGTACACACACAGTTGCACACACCCAGACCATGCTGCACACACCATACCCTGCCACACCACAGCACACACACACCCCTACACCACATCATACACACCACACCGCACCACACATACCAAAACACACCAACACATGCACACCACAACACACACACTCCACACACATACCATCACCCCCATACACACACCACACTGTACACACACCTACACTGTCCCCCACACACCAATAATACCACATCATAGCATACAGACACAACACAGCACATCCCTACACACATACAACCAGCACCCCTCATCTCCACACCACAACACATGCACACCCTTACACTGCGGCACACACATCACAACACACCAACATACACTGTGCCATAACACACACACCACACTACACACACACAGACACACACACATACATGCCATATGCCATACACACCATGCCACATGCACACACACTCCTCGATCCGGACACATAACACACACCCTGCATTTCGCCCGGCGTGGCACTTGATCAACCACCTCTCCCCGCCTCCCCTCCTCGCTTGAGTCAGACTGCCTGACAGGAAATGAGATTTTCAACAGAGAGGGGAATGATTTTCTCTTGTAGAGCGAAGATGATCACAGAGGAGGCTGGACGAGCTGGCCACCGATTGGACCCTCGCAGTCGTCCCCACGACCCTGCCTAGATGATCTGTGATGACAAAAGTATGAGCCAATGCTGTACTTGCTGAAGCTCAGTGACAGCTTCACCTTCCCTTCGTCCTCAGGTTCTGCAGCTGTGAGTGTGTGTTTGTGTGTGAACATGTGTGAGCATGTGAGCGAGGGTGTGTACACATGTGTGTTTGTGTGGGAACATGTATAAGCATGTGAGTGAGGGTGTGTACACATGCATGTGTGGGAATGTGTGAGTGTACAAGTGAGAGTGCGTATACATGTGTTTGTATGGGAACACCTGTGAGTGTGAGCACTGTTGTGTGGGGACACATGTGTGTTTGTGTGGGTGCATGAGCATGTGAGTGAGAGTGTATACACATGCATGTTCATGTGGGGACATGTGTGAGTGTGTGAGTGAGAGTGTGTACACGTGTGTTTGTGTGGGAATGTGTAGCCCAATGGCGGGGGTGGGGAGAAGCAGGACTCACACATGTGGGAGGGGAGCTGGGTGGAGTCAGGTCATAAGTGATCTAGTTACACTGCTTTCCAGAGATATGTTTGAGTAAATTTCCTCAACCGCATTCCTTTGAAAATCTGGTTTTCAAGGCTAAGAAGCAGCCTGATATCGTTTCCACACTTAGAATCCTCCTGCACCCTCCAGCCCACACCAGGGTCTCTCCTGTTGTGACTCTTCACTGCTCTGTTGGGCGTGGGAGCCGCAAAGCCCCAGCTACAAATCGTTCTTGTGGCCACAGGCATCCGGCACCAAAGGAATTTCCAGTGGTTGCTGCTGGGAGTTTCAAGGGGAAGAGCAGAGGGATCACCACCCACACGCCCACGGCTTTTTCTGCCCCTTGAGCTGGACTGGTGTGACAGGCTTAAGGAGAGCCTCCTCCAGGGATCCTGAGTGACGAGAGCAGGGTAGGATTCAGAAGAAAGGAAGGAGGGAGGGGGCAGGCTGGAAGAGCATTTTACCAAGAGGATTGCCTGAGCCATTTCCAAGATGTGCTAATTCAGAATTTCCAGAAGTAGACCCCAGCAGGGGTATTTCTAAGCAGTTCCCCAAGGGAGAGTGAGACAAACATTAAGCTATCTTGAGGTTTTGCTGGGTTTAATCCAGCTCACCAGGGGAGGGAAGTAGGGATTTGGGGCAAGAACGCCATCTTGAAAGATGGGATTTTATTGGCTTGTGTCCTGTTTCTTTGGTCCTGGTGTGTGATGGTTCCTTCCACTCTTTGCCTCATTATGCCTATTCATTCTTTAGGTCCCATTTTATGCTTTCTTTTGCCCCATTACCTGGGTCAGGTGTCCCTTCTGTTTAGTCCCATAGCAGCATGATGTTTTTCTGTCATAGTCTCTAACCTACAGAGTTGTTATTTCTTGTTAACTTATCAATGGTTCTCATTAGAGAATAAGAGGGCAAGGATAATGTTTTGTTTGCATTACATCCCTAGAACCTGGCAGACCAGTATTCCGTGAAGAGATTTCTGGCAGGAAACCCTCTCTCCCCACAAGGACAGAGCACTAGAAAGGAAGCAGACACAAGGAAACGAAGTGGGACAGGAAACATGATTGACACCTGAAAGTCTTCCCTTATATCCAGGCTTTGACCCACAATAACATCACTGTGATGTGTTATCAGTCAGCTATTTCTATAATAACGCTGTGTAAGGGACACCTGGGTGGCTCAGTCAGTTAGGCATCGGCCTTTGGCTCAGGTCATGATCCCAGGGTCCTGGGATCAAGTACCACATTGGGCTCCTTGCTCAGTGGGGAGACTGCTTCTTAAAAAAAAAATGCTGTGTAAGAAAGCAAACAGCAATCATTTACTCTTATGCTCATGGGTTCACTGCAGCGTGGCTGGGTCTCAGACTCAAGTCAATTCTACACGTCTCATTCTGGGGCGTTCTCCCCCTGGTAGATCAGAAGCTCTAGAGACCATGCCAGTCTAGGAAAGAACATCTAAACATCCTTTGCTAGCATCAAGTACCCTAAAATTCCATTGGCCAAACCCAATCTCAATGAAGCAGGGCAGTATATTCCATCCACAGTGTGAAGGGAAAGAATGAACATTTCCTAAATAATGGTTCCAACTACCAAATAACTTAATTCTTACTATCTTAAGATTCTTATTATTTCCTGCTGAGTAGGGATAACAGTAACAACATCTAACATTTTTTGAATCCTTATTAATTGTCAAACATAGTTCTGCAGATACCGTATACATTTTCTCAGTAAATCCTCATAAAATTCCTGGGAGGTAAGCACAATGTATGTGTTGCTTGCCTGAAACACACCACAGGAAAAAGTGTGAACCCAACTTTCCAAGCCCCACACACACCAACAGTCTCCTCTTCTTTCTTTTTTCAAGTATGAGGTTGAGTAAAGCTTTCATTTGTTGCCGGTGCTTTAATGTTGGGGCGTATGATCTGGCAGAGGTTATGGTAGGAATGAGGGAGAAAGAAGTTCTAAGGGGAGACCAGGAGAGTCACTGAAGCACAAACAAAACTCAGATTCAAAGACAAGCTCTCCTGTTTCCTTACCTGTTCTTGAGCTAACCCAGAACCAACATGCATATTTCCAAATCAAGTAATGGCCAGTTACCAAGAATGTAGGATGTGACAGATGGCAGGTACCGGGATGTTTAGTCCAACCTCCTCATTTTACAGATGAGGAATTGGAGTCTGAGCAAGAGGAAGTAACATGCCCGGGACATATGGCTCATTAATGGCAGGCCTAGATGGAAACTAGATTTGTAATTCCAACTGGAGTGCTTTGTTTTCCTCCTTGCTCTGTAGGAGGCACGAAGGTGGTATTGAGTACCACTGGCCTGGGAGGGTTTCCTGGTTAATTGATCATGACAGAACATTCAGTTGATCCTAAAGAACCAGTCAAAGCATTTGCATAGTTAAGTCCAACAAAGCAAACAGACTGAAAATTTCAATTTACGGCTGCTTGCTTGGCATCCTGTAGGCACTGGCTTGATGAGTTTTACATAACATGCAGCCACCTGGCATTTGTATATTCCCACAAATTACTCAGTGGTAGTGATATAAATATTAACTGTCAGTTGATCTGTCCTATTTAACAGTGAAGAAATGGTTTACAGAGGGGAAGTTGTCTAGAAATGGGGCCTTCTTGTTAATATTTTTACATATATCACATTTGCTCTTTTCAGTAGCTGCCTGTATTTATGGAGAGTGAGATTGTTGGGTTACTTTGTGTTTTTGTTTTAAAGATTTATTTGAGAGAGAGAGAGACAGAGAGAGAGCGAGCGAGCGCACATGCATGAGTGGGGGAGCAGAAAAGGGAGAGGGAGAAAGTCTAACAGACACCCCCTCCCCTGCTGAACACAGAGCCCTATGCAGGACTCAATCTCATGACCCTGAGATCATAACCTGAGCCAAAATCAAGAGTCAGATGCTCAACGAACTGAGTCATCCAGGTGCTCCTGCTTTAATTGTGCTTTTTAAGGGCAAAGGAGGTATCCAGAGTTTTATACAGGTGGCAAGATTAAGGTTGCAGAAAAAAAATAGATGGTTAGAAAAGAAACATTTAAAAATGGCATTGATATCATGTTAAAAAATTACTTCTAGAACAAATCAGTTTTATTAGATTAATAAAAACTTGTCCTGGAAGCTGCAGTTCTTCCTACTGCTTTCAGCTGTTCTGGAAACACTCGTGTGGTATTCTGATGTTCTGGTCTAGAGTTCTGAACTGTATCCTGAGCAATGGGCAGCGAGCCTGGTACAGAATAATTTACCAGCATACGTTTGTTAAATGGGAGTTTCTTTTTCAGCTTAAAATGCAGAGATCACAACAGGACATCGCTTGCACCATAAAAACTAGAAAAAAAATAAATGAAGTAAAAAATAGTGTATTTTAAAAAACCATCAAAGAGCTGTGATGCAAAGAAATCCAAAAATTGAAGATAAAGACAAGTTGTTCCTAAGGGAAGTGAGATCAGCAGACTCTCCTTTCTGAGGCAATTGCCAAGTCTGGGCAAGAGCAGACAGAGAAAATGTTCTGGGCTAAGAAGAAATCAGAGACATTTTAATGACCATGTGGATTGGTCACACGAATGGAAATTAGAAGACCCGAATCAGCAGGCTAATTCTCTTTGCCCACTTCTTACTCTCATGGGATTGCTGAGTGCATGGTCTGCAGAAAGCTAAAGGGATGAGCTGAAAAGCAGTGAGTAGGTGGAGTGGAAGGGAGTAAGGAAGAGCGACAACACCTCCCCAAGAGAGGAGATAAGGTAGAAAGGTTTTGAAAAAATACTTAATTAACCCAAAAGAATATAGGAAAAGAAAAACAAAGGGATAGAATAGAAGGGACAACTAGAAAACAAGATGATAAAACAAGATGATAAACACAGTCATATCCATACTTGTACTAAATACATATAAACGAAACAATCTCAATGAAAGATCGAGATTATCAGATTGGAGCAAAATCAAGATCCATTATATATACATTTTTAATACACACTTAAGATATGGACAGAGCTACCCTGAAAAATAAAGATGGGAAAAGATGTATCTTGTAATCACTAAGCATAAGAAAGCTACAGCGACTATATGAATATTAAAGTCAATTTCAAGCCCGTATCACCAGAAATAAAGAACATCATACAAGGATAAAAGGGACAATTTATTGGAAAGACATACTAATAAAAATGTGTGTTCACTTAATAACAGCTACAAAATACATAAAACAAAAATTGACATAACTGTAAGGAAAAATAGATAAATCTTCAAAGATAGTTAAAGCTGTTAAAACACCACTCTTAGTAACTGATGGAAGTAGAAAAGTAGAAAAAGTCATTATAGATATAAAAGATTTGAACAACTCTATTAACCAACCTGACCTGGTTGACATTTACAGAATGCCACTTTTGACAACTTCAGAATAATCGTTCTTTTCAAATACAGATGCAACTCTCACCAAAGTAAACTGTATACTTAAACCACAAAGTAGGTTTCCATAAATATTTAAGGATTGAAGTAGGACAGAATGTTCTCTGATAAAAGTGGAAATTAACTAGTTATTAATAATAAAAATAACTAGGATTCTTCTAAATATTTGGAAATTCATCAATATGTTATTATAACCCATGGGCTAAAAAATAAATTATCATGGAAATTAAAAACATAAATTTATTTTCAAAAGAATAATAATGTAAATACATAAAAATTTATGGAACGCAACTAGAGAAGGTTTAGAGGGAAATTTATAGCTTTAAATGTAAGGAAGAAGGAAGTTTAAAAATCAAATTTTAAGCATCCTCTCCAGAAAGATTAGAAGTAGAAGCATTTTAAAACCAAAAGAAAGACAGCATTTTAAAACCAAAAAGAAAGAGAGCAACAGAAATAATAAGAGTAAAGACAGAAATTGGTGAAAGAGAAGACAGACTTGTGGTGGAGAAAACAAGTAGAATGTCGGATATTTGGAAATACTCATAAATTGATAGACTTGTGGCAAGATTGAGCATGAAAAGAAGGAGCAAAAACATAATGATCATGATTAGGAATGGAAAGGGAAAATTAGTACCAATCTTGACATTTAATGGATAATAAGATATGATACTATATTTTTATGGATTTTATAAATTTTATAAATAAATAATAAATTTGACAGACTTAGGTGGGAAAATTATTGAAAATATAACTTATCCAACCTAAGACAGAAAATACTGATTAGAAGAATGAATGTTTAATGATATGCAGTTGGGAGATTTTTCCAGAGCTTTGAACTAGCCCTTAGTGGTATAAAGCCCAATGATTTTGATACTTGATTTTCTCATGTTTTTACATGCTTCATCAAAAGGCTTATTTAATACTCCAGCCTTCCTAGTAACAGTTGTAGACCTACAGGCTACATGTTTTTGAGCCTGGTCTTTATCCATACATTGCACAGTTTGGACATTGTCATATCCTTCTTTCTGCATTACTCCATAGATACGACCTGGTGGTTTATGTGAGATGCAGGGGGACTGCTTGATGTTCTGTAATATTCTTGGATCTGTAGTTTGGAATCTTTCATTATTTTTGGAAAATTCTCAACTATTTTCTCCTCAAATATTGTTTTTGCCTTGTTTTTCTTTTTTTACCCGTCTAGGATAGCAATTATATGTATATAATGCTACTTGATAACCTCCCACAATTCTTCAATGCTCTGTTGCTTTTATTTTCTTAACTTTTCCCCTCTGTGTGTCAGTTGGGTATTTTCTATTGTCCTGTCTTCAAATTTACTGATTCTTTCCTCAGGCTTATTATTAATAAGGTGTTGGAAGACCTCAGCCAAGTTAGGTCTACTGATCAGCTTGATGAAGACAATTTCTTCATTTCTAGTATCATGGTCTTTTCTCTCCTGTTTCTAATATTTTAGTTTGGCTTTTAGTTTTCATTTTTCTATTGAAATTCTCCATCTGTTCATACATGTCATCCACATTTTCTGCTAGAGTTTTGACTTACTGATCATATTTATTTTAAATTTCCTGTCTCATGGTACTTCTTCTTGCTTTTGTTTGTTTGTTTCAGAATTTTTTTTTCAGAATTTTTGTGTTAATGTTAGACATCATGTGTGAAAGAGTAGAGATTGAAGTAAATGATATTATGTCTAAAGTGGACACACTTTTTCTTCTACACTGTCAGTGTGAGTTACTCTTGTCAGGAACAGAGCTGGGTTTGGGTTTTCTTGTTGTGACTATGTCCACTGCACCACCATCTTCACTGAATTCCTCTAGCATTACCTTATACTTATGGAGGGACCTGAGGTGTTGGAGGACTTTTCTGACATCATCCCTGTGGTGGTCACTCTCTGCCTTGTGTCTTGGTAGGAAGGGCCTTCAGTGATATTTGTATAGGACCATGGGCCCAGCACTGTTTGCTTCCCCAGCCCAGGAATATAGAGTTTTTATATTTACCCTCTCTTAACCCCCAGTGGGTCTTCTTCTTCTTTTTTTTTTTTTTTCTAATTTTTTACATTAACATATAATGTGTTATTTATTTCAGGGGTACAGGTCTGTGATTCATCAGTCTTAAAACAATTCATGGCACTCACCATAGCACATACCTTCTCCAATGTCCATCACCCAGCCACCCCATCCCTTTTATCCCCCTCCACTCCAGCAACCTTCAGTTTGTTTCCTGAGACCAAGAGTCTCTTAAGTTTGTCTCTCTCTCTGGTTTCATCTTGTTTCATTTTCCCTCCCTTCCCCTATGATCCTCTGTCTTGTTTCTCAAATTCCTCATATCAGTGAGACCATATAATTGTCCCTTTCTGACTGACTTATTTTGCTAAGCATAATACCCTCTAGTTCCATCCAAGTGGGTCTTGTCTTATGCTCTGTAGGACATAGATTTGCTGTCCCTCTTCCAGAGGCTTAAGAATTTTGTTTCCAGTTGGGTAAGGTTCACATAGGGCTGCATATCTTTCCTGCATCTGTGACTACTCCATTCCCCCAAGTCTGCATCACTAAGGAAGCTATTTCTTGTCTCCCCGCCAATCCTTGATCATTTTTGGTAAACATTTGCTGCAGGTCTGTGGGAAACAGCCTACCGGTGGGTGCAAATCCCCATGTGTCTCCTGAGGTCCTACATTCTCATCCCAGCCCATGTTCAACCTTTTGCTCTTCCTTATTACTATAGCTGCATTTGTCTTGGCTGTTTGTAGGACTCAGCATCTCCTCCTCTCCTGCTGTGCTTCATAGATGAGCGGGGATTGCACCCTACCTTGGACCTACCTTCATTTCTTTGGATTTTAGGATACTTGGCTGCCCTGCAACTTCAGATCTCTGATAGGTCAAAGCATGTTACGGTTTTGCAATTTATCCTGCTTTCTCTCATAATTAAAGTAGGAATGATGCTTTTTCCAGCTTTCTACATCCCAGATGGCAGGAGAACACCACTTCATTTTTCTCTATTCAACTTTAGTCTTCTTTTGGGATTTCCCTCTAAATATTTCTGAAGAAAATTTTGATTTCTTCCCAAATTTGATGCTTGGGGCTAATGGAGCTTCCAGAAGCAGCTTTAGTTTTGCAGGCCCTCTGAGTCTCTGTGAAGAGAGGCTCCAGTGATTGAATTTAATTTAAATTTTTGAATTTGTAGCACATTTAACCTTATAATTAAAGGCCTTAGGATAACCTTAAATTTCTTTTATCCATAGGCCTGACCTATTTTATTGCCTCATTGTGATAAGATCTGATTATCAGATAACTGAAATTATCTTTTCTGCCATTCCCCATATCATACAAATAGTCCTACTTTTCTTTTCTAAATATGTCCTGGAAATATAGATATTCAGGGAAACTGAGATTGAAATTAAGTACCCAGAAATCACAATCCAGTGAGGCCTCATTGACTTAGGTACTCTAGAATTTCAAACCTATGATTCATGTTCCTCAAGAGAAAACTGCTTCTCCTTGTGATTTTCTCTGTGTGATGTTTTCTGTGTTGTTATAGCACAGATTACCTCACTGTGTCTTCCAGCTGGGAGTACAAGAGGGGAATGCTACCCAAGCACTCTTGTGAGCTTATGGCAGTCTCAAATCTTCTGATCCTCTCATAAACAGACTTTGATGAGCTTCACTGAAGTCTGAATTTAATAGCCACCGAGTCATTTCCAGAACTGACTATTTGGAGTGGCAATTAATTTGTGGTTAATTAACTTTGGTGTTAAGCTTAGTCTTGGCAATGACACTTGAAGTGTAAAGGGGGTGGGGAAGAAGAGGAGGAGGGCTAACCCAGGCAAATGACAAAAACATAACTGGAAGACTCACAAAAGTAAATATGAAGAATTTATGTGGGAGTATTTTATACCACTACTTCTGTGCTAGAATTCTTCATTTAAGTTCATGCCCACAGTTAGAATAAAGTGGCAAAATAAACTTCTTTTGTTTGACTAAGTGTATTGGCTTTAATTAGCAGTATGATTAAAGCCAAGCAGTGTTCTTCATTAGGCAACAAGAACCACTAATAACATCACTCATTGTTCTAGGTCCTCCTGTGTGGGGAGGGGAAGGGGGATGGACTTTTCAGTGCATGCATTCTCATCTGCATGGCTCACAGAGACCCCACAATGACCTGGTAGTGCTAGACCAGGGATATGATCCAGGACACAAAGAGGAATGTGCAGATCTTGCCCATAGCTCCAGCAGAGTGCGGAGGGACAGGAGCCAGCTTGCAGACTTGATAAGATGATAGCCAAGCCATTTAAGACTCAGAAGTCCCTCTACTCTCTCATCTGACATGGTGGGAAGTGAAGAGCCCCACAGTAGGAATGTTTTAGATGGTGGTTGTAAAACTATGCCAGAGGCTGAATTGGGACTGTTACCAGGTTTTATAAATAAAGTTTTATTGGAACACAGCCATGCCCTTTTGCTTAGTGTTGTTGATAGAGATTATTATCACTAGAGAGATTGTATAGCACACAAAGAAAAAGTCTGCCCATTCCTATCCTAGATGACTGAGGCACCAACACCTTGTGATACAAACTCACCCAGAATGCAATGTATATGTTGTCTTTGTCTTTAAGGTGAGAATGCATGGACAATAATTTGACTTTCAAGAAAAATGGCAGCCACTGGCCATTCCCTAGAGGGATGAGTGTCTTCACCCTACCCAGAGCCCCGCCGGCACCATGCATGTGGTGTTTCCAGTGATAGTATTAAGCCATCAGGAAAATCAAGGAAAAAAAGTTGCCTTTTTCTTTCTTGTTTTAAGAATTTTTTTTTGGACAGGCTATTTGTTCTGATTCTTGCTGCTGTCCCTTATACTTGCCTCTAAATGTCCTAATCCTTCTGTTAGAGGGCTAATTCGTTCTTTTAAGAAAAAGAAAATAATCCTATGGGGATTGTGTGTGAAGTAAGTGTGAAAGCGCCACTTCTAGCTCCTTTTTCCAGGGCCACAGTGAGGGCCAATGGGCCCATTCTCTCATGCAGCCAGTACTGACGGAGGGACACTCTGTTTTTGTCCCTGTTCTCACTGTCTTGTGAGGGGCCCATTATTTACCTGCTGCCTGGGTGTTTGATACAGACTCTGGAGCAGGTTCTGGCAGCCTGGAGCCTGGGTCGGACCTGAGCATGTAAGTGAGGAGCCTGAATTTACCTGGAGGACTTCCGTGGGGAAGGAAGAGTTGAAGTCCCTGAGACCCATGGCCTATATTGGAGGTGTCCCCTAGTCACCTGACCTTCCTTGCCAGCACTCAGAGCCCAAGAGAAGCCAGTGGGACAGTACCAACCCTTCATTCTGGCCTCAAATATGTCAGTGACCCATTGTATAAAACAAAGACTACCACAAGTCTGAGACCCCCTCTGTCCCCATCCCCAAAACTCTTGAGGCTACAAGATTCTCAGGCTGGACCAATTTTGCTCAGTCCTAGGCAGGACTCGGTAGTAACCCAGAAGTCAAGGCTGACCTAACTCCTCACAGGCCACATACCATAGACCTTCTCTATTAGCCTCCTTTAGGCCTGCCTGGATCCTTAAATCGTTACCGCTTTCTGGTTTTGGGAAAGCAAACAAACAAAACCTCCGGATTGCATTGTTGGTGTTGCATTTCCAAGAACACATGGGATAAGTTAGAGGAGCATTACTTGAGCATCACCATCTGGCTACCTGGACAATCCCATAAAGTGGCATAATCGTGGCCCTTTCAGTAATGTCCAGGTTCTGGTTCTCAATTCTGCATCTTCAGAAACTCCATCTTGGGGGCGCCTGGGTGGCTCAGTGGGTTAAAGCCTCTGCCTTAGGCTCAGGTCATGATCCCAGGGTCCTGGGATCGGGCCCCGCATTGGGCTCTCTGCTCAGCGGGGAGCCTGCTTTCTCCTCTCTCTCTGCCTGCCTCTCTGCCTACTTGTGATTTCTGTCAAATAAATAAATAAAATATTTAAAAAAAAAAAAGAAAGAAACTCCATCTTGCCCATGCACTGAGGCTGAGGTTTCCCAGGGCCACAGGTCTGCTTGTCTCCCCGAGGCGGATGCTCATCTCTACCTGCAGCTATGGTCATGGGCTGCAGATGCTAGTAGGTATGTGTGCTGATACATATGGACACCTGCAGACAGGTGTCAAGACCCTTCCTGGTCTGTCACCTTTCTGGAGAAATGTGCCTGTGGAGTAAATGTTTGAAAAACCCGCTTCCTTTGTGTTGAGTACAGAGTCAACACAAAGGAACCTGGTTGATCTTAGGAAGGTGACCCGAGTCACTGTCACTCAGGGGTGGTCTGCCGGACAAGTCATTATGGTCTGATCTAGTGCAAGCTTAGGCCCAGCAGGGATAGTGTTTTGCTCCAGGTGCTGTAAGAAAGGACGACAGACCGAGTGGCTTACACAACAGAAATTTATTTTCTCACTGTTCTGGAGGCTGGAAGTCTGAGATCAAGGTGTCTGCAGGGTCATTTCCCTCTAAGGCCTCTCTTCTTGGCATGTAGATGGCCATCTCCTCTCTGTGTCTTCGTATGGTTGTCCCTCTGTGTGTCTGTGTCCTGATCACTCCTTAAAGGGTATTTTGTATGGGATTGGGACCCTCCTGAATGACCTTATTTTAATTTCATTACCTCGTTAAAGACCCTGGTTCCATGTATAGTCACATTCTGAGATTCTGGGAGTTAGGACTTCAGCATATGAATTTTGAAGGGATACAGTTTCGCCTGTCCAATGGTCAAATCTAGGAGGCCAATAATGTCTGCTTCTAAGAGTCTCTATTTTTGCTTTATTGTTATTGATTGGTTGATTGATATTAGAGAGGGAGAGAGGGAAGGTAGGGTTAGGGGGAGAGAGAGAGTCTTAAGCAGGCTCCATGTCCAGCACAGAGCCCAACACAGGACTTGATCTCACAACACTGAGGTCATGACTTGAGCCAAGACCAGGAGTTGGACACTTAACCGAATGAGCCACCCAGGCGTCCTGCTTTTTTGTTTTTCAGTATTTCCACTACTGGCCCACCCTTTCTTTATATAAACAGGCTATGATACAAATTAGTATATTTCTGCTTGTTATGTGCCAGTCATTATCCAATCCTGCTTTCCTGAGATTTCTCTTGGTTATCTCTTGCATGTGCTCAAACTTTGCTGTCACACACTAGTAACGTCTCAGTTCCTTCCTACAGATGATTAATCACACCCGCCATGTGACAGTTTTATCATTGAGCTTGGAGACAGGGTTTATGCCCAAGTTCTTTGGGGTTTCTGTCCTCTCCCTCAATCACCTTTCCTAAACTGCCAACAGATATGACTATATTTCCAGAAAGTAAGACAAGGAACATAAAGAGTTATTGGGCTAGGGCCATGAGAATTACAGAAAGGAAAATCAGAACAAAGAAAACATCCACTTCCGTGGGTGATAGTATGGGGAGAAATCCAAAAATACCTTTGACAGCTTGGAGTGGTGGCCTGACTCTAAGATGAAGTCTGATTGGGGATAATTGTGCAGCCTGGAACTTGCATTAGGATGAGTCTGTGGTTAAACATACAAGGAGGAGACGTGGCTTCACAGCAGGGAGGGGACACGTAGACTTTGGTTGGTGGTGAGTTTGCCATGAGCCAACTGTGGGTCGGCTCCCCAGAGCCAGTGTAAGCAAAGCCCCTGGGGGGTTAGTGCTTTGTCTAAGGGAGGGAGGAGACAGTCTCATTTTTATTGGGACTGATCAGATTACTCTCAGGCTCACTCTTTCCCACGTGGGCACCACACTGCAAAGGGGTGATAGCAAAATGGAATAATGCTTCTTGAAACTATCTATGTCCTGGGAGCAAGGGTGAAGGAACAAGGATGTTATAGAGAGAAGACTTGGGAAGGGACGAGCATGTCATGCACATCAGAGATTTGCAGTTCTGGCTCATTGGACATGGATGGGACTCCTCCTGTGTGGATACAACATGAACACCACCGGGTGGAACTTAAAGGGTATTTTGTGTTCTCCAATATAGTATCGAGCAGATACATCAGGTTGGAGATGGTTAAGCAGAAACTGGGCTTAGAGAGAAATTTGGAAGAGGCATCGTAGAGGGGATTCAATTATTGAGAATGAAAGAAAAGTCATAGTTTAAAAAAACAGGAAACAATATGGAAGACATAAGTCCAAAAATAACAATAACCACAGAAAACATGAATGCATGAGTGCAACCATTAAAAGAGGTACAATTCGGGGCACCTGGGTGGCTCAGTGGCTTAAAGCCTCTGCCTTCAGCTCAGGTCATGATCCCAGAGTCCTGGGATTGAGCCCCGCATCGGGCTCTCTGCTCAGCGGGGAGCCTGCTTCCTTCTCTCTCTCTGCCTGCTTCTCTGCCTACTTGTGATCTCCATCTGTCAAATAAATAAATAAATAAAAATAAAATAAAATCTTTAAAAGAAGTACAATTCAAATATATATTGTTTACAAAAGTAAAACATGGGCTGACACAAAAGGACTGAAATGAAAGAGGTAGAAAGATACACCAGAGAAATACTAACAGAAAGAAAACCAGTGCTTATAGCTAGAAAGTAACAATATTAATATAAAGGTATATATATAATTTAAGATTACATTGATTTCTCTATTTTAATTTTCTGTATGACATTTGCCATTACCTGGTATTTTCTCTCCCCCTCTGTCCCGTGCTAGACTACCAATCCCATGAGAACAGGGACCTTGTTTATTCTGTTCATTGCTGAATCTTGAGTGCCTGGAATGCTCTTAGATCACAGAAGATATTCAATAAACATCTGTTGAATGAAGCAATGACTTCCAAGACTTTTTTGAATACTGACATTCTAGGATGGAGGATGTGCAAATTCGCCTTTCTCCGGTTCCTTCTTAGCAAACCACCCCAACGCTTGGCAGTTGAAACACCAACTCATTATTAATATCAACTGTGGTTCTGTGGGTTGACGGGGCTCAGCTGGAAAGTTCTCAAACAGGCTCTTTCATGCACTTGCAGCCTGCATGGCTGGAGCTGGAACCCTTTAAAGGCTCAGTTTTACTGGAAATCCAAGATGGCGCACTCACATGGCGGGTCTTGATGCTGATTGTTAGCATTGGGCTCACTGGGGCTCTCCACCAGAATGTCCCTATGTGGCCTCACCCTGTGGCTCAGGCTTCTTAGAGCGAGGTGGCTGGAATCCATAAGAGGCAGGAAGTGGAGGCTTCCAGTCTCTTAAGATCTGAGCCCCCAAAAATGACACAACACCATTTCTGTCACAATCTATTGGTCAAGCAGTCACAGAGCTGCCTAGATTCAAGGGAGGGCATGTGGATCTCCACCTTGAGCGCCTTCTCAATGGGATACATGTCAGGAATCGTGGTCATCTTTGATCTGCCACAGATATCCCACTGAGGCAGACTTTGTTTTCATCTCTAGGAATGTCAGTACTTGATAGATATGATTTGCTGGGTCCAAGGCATATCTCTTCCCAGGGATGGAAAATTCCATCATGGAAAAAGAGGGCTATTCTAGAATCTCTGCAGGATGTGTGGGCTGGAAGAGATGCCCTCTAGGACCTTTTTCCAGTGCTGACATTCTCAGATGGAAAGTTCAATAAACAGACAAGGGAGGAAGTCACAGTGACTCAGTTAAACATCAGAGGGCTGCGGGGTTCCCTGAGGGAAAGAGATTGAGGTTTGTCCCTAAGGATGACACACTTCCTTTTCTCTCCCTTCACACTAGTTAAGCACTTTTGTCTAGAGTTGCCCATCTGGAATTTGATGCCGAGGACAGTACTCTAAGTGACATGACACCTGTGCTGAGGACTGTAACACTTCAGAGAGGCACACAGTACACTGTGTGAATGCTGGTCCTCAGACAGCCCTCTGTGGACAGAGCTGCCCCTGTGACTCATGGTATTTCCCCCCTCAAAATCTGTTAAAAAAAAAAAGTAATAATGGTCTTCCCAATACCTTGGGGAATGGTTAATTTGTAGATGTAGGACCCATTTTGAAAATGGCTAGTTAATTTCTCTTGTTTGCTTACCACCTCTCAGAATTACTAGCGATGTGTCCTTAGGGAAGGAACTTGACATCTCCATGCCTTATTCTCGCATCTGAAAAGAAAAGAATTCTAGTATATACCTCTTAAGGTTGTGGGAATTCAACGAGCTGATAAAAATATGCTAGGTGCTTCTTTAAGGAAATTTCAAGGCGGTGCTTAATAAGTTCAAACTATTACAATTTTTCCTTTAACACGCATTTTAAGGATTGCATAATAACTCACAACATGAATGTTCTATAAACTATTGTACCCATCTGTGAATTTTGTGCTCTTACGTCTTTGCTACTGTGAAAATGATATAAGGCATATCTTTATAGGTGGTAGGTAGGTGCCTACTACTTACACGAAATTCCTAGAAGTGGAATTTTGGGAGCACACCTTTTTACTGCACAATGAAGTTGAGATGAAGTTCAAACTGATCAAGCCTGTGGGTGTTTGAGTCCAACAGAATTGGTGCCTCGATGTACATAGAAAAATCTATTCATCACTATCAACAAAACAGAAGTCTACTGTGATTCCCAGTGAGACCCAGCTGCCTTCTCCGTGCCACATGTGGGCTCCCTTCTTCCAGGCCCTGGGCACAGCTGGGGTTCGGGCTCTGCATGGCAGCCTTCCAGTTGCCTGGACCCCACCAAGCATTTACATACCTCTCTGGCTCTCATGACATACCTAGTTAGTATTTTCCCTAGGCTTTCTAGGGGCTTTCCCTCTGCCCCCCTCTGCCAAATTTCTTGTGATTCTGGAGAGTGGGAGACTTTCCTTGCCTTTTCCATCTCGTGCCCCCCTTCTAGCAGGAGCAGCATCAGACCTCGGCTTCTGCTGTCACCCTAAAATTCATTCACAGGATATGATCCATTCTCTCACCTCAACCTCCCTCTCTTCTCCTCCTCCCGTCCTGATCAGACTTTTCCTGGTGGTGGGAGAGGGCAGGCACTGCATTATTGCACGGAGAGGTCAGTGGTCTCTTCCCACTCTCCCCAGAGGCTCTCTCTGCCGTCCCCTGGCTTCCTATGATGCCAAATCCTATTTCCCCAGAGGCTTGTCTGTTGTGGGTTTTGCTTTCCAGAGACCCGGGGGCTTGCTCAGCTGTGGAGCTGCATCTGGGCTTCTGATCCATTTTCAGCCTATGTTGCTGCCAGCAGTTGCCCGGAATGGTGGGGAGCCCAGGGAAGGTGAGCAGTGAGATCACCTGGTCAGCCTGAGGGGGGCTGGCAGGGGCTGAGCTGCTCACCTCCGATCTTCTCTGTATGTGTAATAAAAACAGCGACAAGAGACATGACTGTATGCTTAGGTTACTGTTTGTATTACAAATAAAAAAAGGTGATCAGTTTGTGGACATGAAACCCAATAAGAAAAACAGTGAGAGTGTGTATGCTTGCTTCAGGGAAATCTGTCATAGGAAAGGGTAGATCATGGTTGTCTTTGCTGACAAGCAGGGCAGGGTGAAGTGCATCTGTGTCTTTTATTCATAATCCTTACCACTTTCAACCTATGAAGTCATTTACTTCTCCTTCCCCTTCTTCATCTTTTTTGTTTTTTTTTTTTAAGATTTTATTTATTTGACAGAGAGAGAGAGAGTGTGAGAGCGAGCACACAGCAGGGGAGCAGCAGACAGAGGGAGAGGGAGAAGCAGGCTTCCCGCTGAGGAGGGAGCCGCATGAGGGGCTCCATCCTAAGACCCTGAGATCATGACCTGAGCTGAAGGCAGATGCTCAACTGACTGAGACACCCAGATGCCTCTTCTCCTTCTTTTCCTCCTCCGCCTCCTCCCCACTTAGCCCTCATCCCCATTCTTCTTCTCCATCTTCTTCTTCCCCTTCCTCCCTCTCCCTCCTCCTCCTCCTCTTCTTCTTTCCCTTCCCCCCTTCCCTTCCCCCTTTCCTTTTCTGCTTCTTCCCCCTCCCTCCTGTCCTCCCTCTCCTCCTCCTCCCCTTCTCTTTCTCCTCTCTTTCTTCTTTTTCTCCTTCTTCTTCTCCTCCCCATCTCCTTCTCCTCGAGACCCCTCCTCCTCCTTCTTCTTTCTCTCATAAATGCAAGCTCCTTAAGGCCAGAATATTTCCCCCACGAATTTATCCCAAGGACTCGAAAGAATAGATGGTATATGGTGGGTACTCAATCAACACTTGGAGAATGAATACCTGTTGGTGGGTGAGTTTCTAGGAAACCATCAAGTGATGTTGATTAAAAGGCAACTAAACCCTCACCACCTGTCTGGTCCCATGAAGGTGTGGCTGATTCGAGAAGGAAGTGGGACAGGAATGCCGGAAAGTAAGTGTGTAGAGGAACCTTGATAAGAAATCGCCACATCCACAGCTACACAATTGGTTGCCCTACTGCATGAACGAAGCAAGCCATATTCCCCAAGAGAGGGACTTCTCCTGCGCAGGGGCAGCGTGCAGTCACAGTTCCTCAAGCGTGGAGTAAGCCTTGACTTCTGTGTCGTTGTCATTGTCGTTGACCCCACAGGAAGGAATCCTCTGGATATTGTGAGATTATTTTGGTGGGAGGGTCAGACGGCTCCTAACTCTGACTTGTTATACGTGGCTCTGAAGTCAAACTCTGCTGGATTGAATCTCTTTTTAGAACCCCTTTGTGGAGTTTCGGTTTTCGGTAACTATAACTTTAAAACCGTACTAGCCAATTTATTTTTTTCCCAAAGCTGTCCTTCCGTATTGACTCTTGCTCTTTTCTTGCAATCGCCATCCGTCTTGCTGCTTTAGCTCCCGCATCTGATGCAGGGTATTTGATGCCCATCTGCTGGGTTTCCCTTACGGCTGATTGCTCTGTTAGTTTTTAGATTTCAAGCTCATTTTCAGTGTCCTCCCACCTGCTCATGGAATCCTAGGGATTTTCTATTTAACCCACCAGTGCCTCGACTGTGTTACTGTCCTTCCTCAATGTTTTAGTTTTTTCCACTAACTTCAGAGCTTAGAGATGCCTGTAACTATGAAACCAAACATCAAATCAGCGGGAGGCAAAGGGAGACATTTCTCCCCATCTAGAGTCTAAAGAGCTATCCATTCCTTGTCCTTTCCTGGGGCTGGCTGGCAGATTTTATCCTTGCCCCCACATTCAGAGCCCTGACTTATGCATGGCCCTCACTTTCCACTTTACTCCTGGAAAGATTCTTCAGAGCTTGTCCTCTGCTTCCAGGTTTGTGTTAGGGCCACTCCTGCTACAGGGCTGTGTAGGGCAGGCTGCTCACCCACAACTATGATGCCCGGGCTAGCCATGCATGGCCAGTTTTCATACAGCCACTGTGTTTTGTTAACGTGGGGCATGGTAGGAACCCCTTTTGATGTACAGATTGCCTATCATCTCTGTCCTGTGTCCCAGCTACTCTAAACCCAGGTGAGCCCATTACCCATAAGGTGACCTCTGTCTCCTGACAATATAGTGACACAGTGACATCTATCAGTTTTGTGCTTTATGTATGCTTAAGAACTTCCATAATAAGACTTAAAAAAAAAAAAAAAAAGAAGAAGAAATCTGCCAGACATTCTCTACTTAGTTCTCAGCAGCCTTATGATAATTGGCTAAGGGCTCCAACATGGGATGGAACCTCCACTGGGTTTAATTCCCAGTAACATGAGGTCACACTCTCATGCTCCAGGTTCAGGAGCAGAAGGAGCATCCTGGCTGGAATCCGCAGGCGCTGAGTCTGGGTACTGGTCTGGTTCCAAGAGCAGGTGCACACCCGAGCGGTGGCTGGGTGAGCTCGCTTTCAGTGAAGCTGACAGCTGCCTTCCTACACCTTCCCTGGCTGCAGGCTCCAAGTGGGGCGAGGATTCCGGCCCCAGGCATTTACTTGGGAGTTAATCCTAGCGAGCACCGGTAGAATATAGAAAAACAAGCCAGGGACAGGAGGAGATGCAATAAAGAATGCATTATTCTTACCACGTGGAACCCTGGCTGGGGAGCTCTGGGCGACCCATGGACTGGACTCAGCCATCCAGAGACAAGGACTCAGCATCCTTGGGTGCTGGGGTATTTACACGCCAACTGTTAGTCTTTTGTTGAGAGCTGCCCCCGGGGGGCTTGAATTCAGATGCAGCTGCTGGGTGGGAGGCCAGCAGAGGTTCAAGGGCTGGGGAGGGGGCCCAGGCAGAACCAGCTACAGGGGCAGCAGTCACCACACAAGACACTTAGCTGTCATGCGCTCCCACCACCCTCTGGGACAACAGTGAACCCTGCGAGTCCTTGCTGCATTCACAGAGACCTTCACCTCTTTCCCGGGAGATGGAATCTCCTGGTCTCAGCAGCCTCCCCCTCTAACTTCACCTCTTCTTTCAAGGGCATCCCGTAGATTCCCAGAGAAGTGATACTGAAAATGGAAGAAAATACGATGCTGTCTTCCGAGCTGCCCCAGACATCCACTATGCAATCTGGCTCAGTGAAAGGCAACAGAAGTGACTCATACTTTCAAGCCTAATGGGGGAAAAGTCTGTTGTAACCTCTGGCCTCAATCATGCTTATTTCTGGGAAGTCTGATCTCCTGGGAGCACCACCTTCTTGGGCTTTCCTGCAGCCTGAGAAAGCCATTAAAACTGTACGTCTGGTCTCCTGGTAGCCAAGGGATGACCTGGCGCGATGGTACTCTGATGAATGTTTCAGCGCTGGCTCTAAGCGGGGAAAGAGCCAGAGCCTGGATTTTTACCGTGTGCCCATTTCTGGGGTGTCAATGGTCCTACCGCGGCCGACTGATTTCAAGACACCACTCCTTGAACAACTGGCTTGCAAAATTCCAAACACTTGACTAATTGGCTCTTGTGAGCTTTCACCAGCTGGCTCTGGTTTATTAGGGCCACAGAGGACCACTCCTCTCCCCAACCGCTGGAGTTCAAAGCCAGTCTCTGCAAATCCTATCCGCAGCTCCAACAGCGTGAAGAGGAGCAGCCCCTCAGGGCCAGAGGGAAACGGTGCCTGCCACACACTCTCCGCTCAGGGAACCAGAGCCTTGCAGCAGCCCCGCAGAGACTCTTGCCAGCTCTGAAAACCAAGAAAGGGGAGACCACAAAAGCCGGAGAGACACCTGTCACTGACCAACAAGGACAACAATGCAGGAGTCGCAGCCACAGAGACGACTCTCATGAGGCCAGCGGGGAGGGTCATTGTACGGACTGTTCTGCGTTTATCCTTGGGGATGACACAGTCCGATGCACGGAGGTGACCGAGCCTCGCTTTACTGCTTCCCCTAAGTGTCATAATCAAACCTGCCTTCTCCATGAGTCACCTTTTGTTTAACAGAAGCCAAGTTAGTTTTTTGAGCATTGCTCAGCCCCCAGCCTTTGGGGGGACAGCTAGCAGAGCTGAAGATGAATGTCCGTCTGCCAATGAGGGTGGGCTTTTGGAACCCAGAAAACCAGGAAATTCAAATTCTTGAAAACGTCCCCTTTGACCTAAATTTAACCACAGGGTTTTAGTTGAGTGAGTTGACTAATTATATTTAAATAAGTTGACTGTCTAAATTGATGTTTTGCTAGAACTCTAGGAAAATGGAGGTTGAAGGGGACACCGAATTCGGAGATTTTTAAAAAAAATACCTAAATTTAGGATAATTTGAGAAATGATTTTTGGAGATTAACCAGAAAAATGTTACAATTAAAGAGCATTTTGTTTGTGGGAACTCAGGTATTTGTGCTACAAGACTACATTTCTCCTCACGTTAAACGGACATGTCAGAGTATTGTGTTTCTGTTGCGGGAGGAAAGAGCCTAGTGTCAGGCAGAACTCTTTTAAAAGCACAGTAGTTCCTAGTTCTGGGCTGATGAAAGTTCTCGACCAATGAAGCAGATTTTCCCCTGTTGTTTTACTACTGCAGAGCTGAGGGATTATGGTTTTATTAGCAGGTTTCCATGCCAGGAACGAGCAAGTAGTCCTATTCATTTGTTTATCTATGGTATAATATCTCAGTGTTTCAGACCGGAACAAAATAATATGGGACAATAAAGAGAAAGAAATAAATCCTCTTCACTTAGCCTACAAAATCCCCAGAGATGACAGTTGCGCTGTTGATAGCAATGACACACAGACAAAGGGCATCGTATGCAAATTTAGCTTGGGGTCTCCCTTAAATTGATCTATTTTTAAGTTGATTTTAAATGCATAAAGCATCCCTTAAAAACACATGCCCCTCTTGCCTGTGTGGTCTGCCTCATCAACTATCGCTAACAAATGGAACCTGCTGTAGACGATTCAAAACAGTTAAAATCTTCTCTTAAAAAGCCCTGGAGCCTGCCTTCAAATATATGTGTATTTGCTTTCAGCAGACTAGTGAGAGGGAGGGAGGATGGTGTTGGGGATGGGGTGGGGTATAGAGATGGGAGATGAAAGAAATTGAGTTATTGCAGGTTTGAGAAACAGATGCCCTGGGCATCTTGGAGGAAGGGTGCTTGACAGTGGCGTGCAGTGGGCTGCTGGTGGCCGTGTACACAGGACAGCCTGGTATGGAGGGATCAACTCTCTGAAATCAGATTCTGCTCTGAGGTGTTCTCTATCCTCCGCCTGTCTCTTTCCACCCTCTCTCTCTCCCATCCTCTCTTTCTCTATCAGCAGGTGTGGGATAAGGAGAAGGTCATGGTGAGATACGTTTTAAAGGAAAAGTGATGAGGTGTGGGGAGGAGAAGGGACAGAGGCCAGAATTTCCACACAGCCTCACCGCTGGATGAGACCTGCTTTCCCTGGCTGTCGCTGGACCCCTGCCCTGGCTTGTGACTGGTCCCCTGCTGCCATGCTTGCCCACTGTGCTCCTCTTGCACACAGTGGCCAGAGGGAGCTGAAAACGCAGGGGACCCCTGTCGCTGCCCGTCCAGAGGGCTTTTCCACTCTAGTTGGATGAGCTTGCGTGAGGTCCATCCTGGCCCCCAACTTAATCTCACCACACTCTCCCTGTAGTCACGGGAACTTTTCTCTCCCAGGGCAGCCACAGCCGTTGGTCCACCACCAAGTCCACGGCACCAAGCATGGGGTCTGGCACCCAGTAGGCATCAGGGTTATTGGCAGAATGATTTACTGAACAGAGACAGGGTTTCTACAGAGCAGGACACCAGGTAGGGTCTAGTTTGAAGGGAAATACACTGATGTCAATCTTGAGCAAATCATTGGCCTTGGCCTTCAGTTCTCACCCAAGCCAGCAAGGAAGGGCTCATCATCTCCACTACCATGCAGGGAAAGGAGGCTCAGAGAGATCCAGGGCTGCCCGAGCTTCTTGGTGAGTATGTGATACAGCCAAGCTTCCTGCAGGGTGGGCTTATCTCCCAAGCTGACCTTGTTTCCACTCTACCTAACTCACACTGAGTTTGGGGTAACTAAGGACTGCCTGAGTTCAAGTGTAGGTCAGGCAGTGTGGAGGGTAGGGATCCAGGCTTCAGGTCCAGACGCAGTGGCTGAGTCTGAGGGAGTTAATGAGAACACTAGGGAAGGAAGGACATGGGCTGGAAAAGGCTGTTTCTTGCACTCCTGATCAGACCTTCAAGACTCTTCAGGTTGTGACATGGGATGGGCTGCCTCCACAACCTGTTTTCAGTGGGTCCCTGGCTTGCAGAACAAAGTTTCAATGGAGGGGGTGAAATCCAAGGTAGGATCAGTTTTAGCTCTTTCCAGAAAATAGCCATTTGAAATCTCTCTCAGCTTATGGGTCGCTTTGAGAATCTGATGAAAGCTAAGAACTTCCTAGAGAAATCCACATAACCTTCCACACATAACACTAGCAGGATCTTGGTTCCAAGGATCTCCATCCTGAAATCTCCTGGAGGTCAAAGATTCAGACAGAGAACTCCCACCCTAGAAGGTCTTTTCCAGCAAGATAGAAGACGGGCTTACGTGTGGAAACCTCTCCATCAGAGCTCCCTCCCAAGGGGGCCCAAAAGATAAATTGTAAATAGTGTTAAGCTTGAAATAATTTCAATTTCTAGAGCAGAATTCAGAGCAGCATTGAACATGTTTTCCCACTTTGGGAATGTACCACTTGGCTGCCAACCCAGAGATGGTGGTGGTCATCAGAGGTGCAGAATGGACGTGGGTTATGTGCCTTCAGGCGGTAACTGGAACATTATGAACTGCGTGGTCTGGTCCGTGTGGAACAGCGCCAAGTGTGCCCTACTGGTGCCAATTTCTGAGTGTATCCTTTGAAGTCGTTCCTTTCACTGACTTTGTGGATTCCTTCACTCCATCGTTTGTGACCTCTGCCAGACTTGTGTCTCCAGGTGACCTCAAAGAGTCAGGGGAAGGGGAAAGGGCCCTGGTGGCAGAGCCTGCTTCTTGGGACCCTCTAGTTGTCATTCACAATGGAGGTATTATTTTCAAGAGGTATCTAAGCCTCAATTTTCCATGTAGTGCCTGTTTCATAGTTTATACAGAGATGCCCTAGTAGGAGAAGTTTTAGGGAAATAGCCTCTGTTAAGATTATTATATAAATATAACTACTTATAGTTAAGGGGCTGGAGGAACTTTGTTTTGTGGTTACAGCTGAGGAGGAGGAGAGTGAAAGGAGACAGGAGTTCTGTTCACCCAGCTTGATCTCTGCCCATTTTGGGGAAATTTGTTCATCTGCCTTCCATTCCATTTCTTGCTCCCCATGGGAGCCGCCATGACAGTGCTGTGTGACCCATCGCTGGCTGTGGTGGACGGGGTCTTAGGTGTGCACCTGACAACACGGGCAAGAGAGCTTTGTGAGGTTTTGGATTTTCATTAAAAAAAAAAAAAAGAAGTCAGCCTCCTTCAGGGGCCCAAAGTTTAGATCTGCTGTGGTGGTTTCGGCCATGTGGGCTAAAGAAGCAAAGGAAGCGAGTAGGGAGATGGGGGATAAAAGACCCCCAAGACTGCTGTCCCCACCCCAGACTCATTTGCTTCTGAAGTCTTTTTTTTTTTTTAAAGATTTTATTTATTTGACAGAGATCACAAGTAGGCAGAGAGGCAGGCAGAGAGAGAGAGAAGAGGAAGCAGGCTCCCTGTAGAGCAGAGAGCCTGACGCGGGGCTCGATCCCAGGACCCTGGGATCATGACCTGAGCCGAAGGCAGAGGCTTTAACCCACTGAGCCACCCAGGTGCCCCATGCTTCTGAAGTCTTGATGGGTTCTTACTATTGAGCTCTTGAGACACTCCAGGATTTTCTAAATATCACCCACCCCGCCCCCTGCCTTTTTTCTTATACTAGTTTGAGCTGGGTTTCTGTTATGTGCAACCCAAAGAGTTCTCACTGTTGAAATCTCACGAATCTCAGATTCAGAGGCAGGTCTGTCCAAGGGAGTAACCCCAGCCCAAGTGAGGGGACTGCTGCTCAGTCAGTGCTCAGGGCAGAGGGTCAGGCCTCCAAATCATTGAGGGTGGGACAGGAAAGTTGAAGATGAAATGTCCCACAGAGGATGCAAAAAGCAATGGGTCTGCCGTCTTGCTTGGAAAGGAGGTTAGAAATCCTATCCCACGTGTCTTGTCAGTAAGAGGAGCTTCAGCCCAGAGCACAGCCCACAGACTCCAGTGTTTCTGCTTTGGATAGAAGAGTCCAATTAGGGGTACCTGGGTGGCTCAGGGGTTAAGCCTTGCCTTCGGCTCTGGTCATGATCCCAGGGTCCTGGGATCGAGCCCCACATTGGGCTCTCTGCTCAGCAGAGAGGAAGCAGACTCTGCTTCTTTCTCCTTCTTTCTCCTCTCTTTCTGCCTGCTTCTCTGCCTACTTTGAGCTGTCTGTCAAATAAATTTAAAAAATTTAAAAAAAAGAAGAGTCCAATTAGACACATTTCTTTTGTGAATCAATACATCCTTGTGTGATCTACATACCAGGAATCACATTGCTAAACATAAAGAATGCATGTAAAATCATGGGCTAAAATGTCTTCAATGAGTGCCTTTTGGATTCATGGGGTTAGTTAAGGACTCGTTAATAGAACCAGAGTTGATGATCACCTAAAAGACTTAGCTATGAAGATCGAAGGGATAAGAATGTTGAGTGAGCATGAGTTATAGGAGCAAATTCAAGCTCACATCAGGGAAAAGGAAAAACAGTTTCAAAGCATGGAAATATTTGTGGTCTCAGAAAAAAATGTAAAGTATGTCCAGCATCTGGCCATACCCAGTGGTCTTTTTCCTACAGGCATCATAGCCTTCCTTTCCCACAAGTTTATTTGAATGAGACCCAGAAGTGATGTGACAGGGGCAGGCTGCTCTTCAAGGGAAGATGACAGCTTTGCACATGCCCATCGTTTCCCTTCCTCCAAAGGACACATTCATCTTGGACATATAAAACTTGTAAGCTTGGAGAGAACTAAGAGGTCATCCAGCGTTCTTCAGCGAGGACTCTGGAATGAGTTTCCTTTGTTCCACAATCCCCCCATAGCTGTACGTAATTGTTGTGTATTATGTTTATCTTGGGAGAAGGTCCATAGTTTTCAACTGGTTGTCCTAGGACGTGTGACCCCAAACGTGTGACCCCAAAGATCCACCATCCACCACTCTTTACAGATGAAGAGATGGAGGCCTAGGGAATGGAGAGTTTGGTGATGATCCTGTGGGTAGGAGATAGTAAAGCCTGGATGAGCAGTGAAACCTCCCAGGTCCCAGAACTCTCTTCCCCATTATTGTGCTTTGTAAAGAATCCATCCTAGGTTCTTAAGGACACTTAATTTGCTTCAAGGAAATGTGACATCTGTAAACCATGCTTTCCTTAACTGAGAATTAATGAATAAATAAGAGCTCTCCATCTTCCAGAACATAAGAGGTTATTATAATGCTTCTGGTTATGACTTGTATTAAAAAAAATACTACCCACCAATGTTCTCAAAGGTCTGTGTAAATATTAACTCATTAATCTTCATATTGGTTTCACAAGGCAGGATTATTTTTTTTTACTTGAGAATTACACTTTTCCTACTCCCATCAGATTTAAGGTTATCTTAAGAGTTAAAACTCATAAAGCAAAACAACATACCTAGAAATGAATTTAAAAATCTATCTAATAGGAGGGAAAGGATCTTAGATAAATTATTTTCTACAATGGAGCATTGCATTGGGCATTAAGATTCCCAGTCACAAAGGCACAAAGGAAACATAGCTTTCATTTTTCATTCATGTGCCCAAGACAAACTAGTATTGATTCCATTTTGCCATCAAGGAAACACAGGAGCTTATTTAACATGTGTTCTCAGGTGAATATCTTGGCCTTGGTTTACCTGTTTATAGAACCAGGGCAGTAAAGGGGGATGCCCCTTTACCAGAGAAAGCAGGATGCACTGTGATGAGAAAACAGGAGACTTCAGTAGCCCAATACCATGCAGATGAGCCCTCCAGAGAGGTGAGGGCAAGTGAGAAGGTTTGGAAAGATTGTTTTCAGCACCTCATATTGTTTCCATCTTTTGGAGTCTCCTGCAGAAATTGTTCTTCATCTGACTTCAGTTCCTCATGAACGCAGCTCCATTGGCATGCTCACACTTTTAGATTCATATCTTGTCATGGTAGATGAATCCTCACTGAGATGACTTCTGGGTCTCCCCAGTTCTGTTGCCCAAATACCATGATGCCCAATGCAACCCTATCGTATGTCTGTCATGGCATGGAAGTCAAAGCAGGGTGTCTGATGGGCCATTGTGAAGGCTTCATGATGAAATAATTTAACAGCCATGTTACTGATCAGGGAATTGGTACCCAACTACTCCCTTACTCCCTTTAATCTGTCATCCATTCTTGCAACTCTGCCTTTTCCAAGGTCACCAATGACCACAAGGTATGGTGGGGAAAGTGCCCAACTGATGAATTAATTTTTACACAATCATTTATTTTTTTTGTGAATGTAAATGTACCAAAGTTCTTTGAAAATATGTGAAAAATATAAAAAGAATACAGATAATTCTGAAGTCACCTTTCATCACATTAGAGGTGTAACAACTGTGGACGTATGTTGCTTCAATTCTCCAAGAATGAACTTGCCAGGGCTCCTCGGTGGCTCAGTAGGTTAAAGCCTCTGCCTTCGGCTCAGGTCATGATCCCAGGGTCCTGGGATCGAGCCCCGCATTGGGCTCTCTGCTCAGCAGGGAGACTGCTTCCCTTCCTCTCTGCCTGCCTCTCTGTCTACTTGTGATCTCTGTCTGTCAAATAAATAAAATTAAAAAAAAAAAAAGAATGAACTTGCCGTTCAGCTACAAGAAGCATAGTTAGCTCCTGGCCTCCAGTGATTAGTGCCCTTAAGACCTGCCTCAGAAACGGAGAAGAGGCCTTTCCTTTTTGGATAGCCCTTTGCTAATGAGAAAGCAGGTCAGAATATTAGAACCTGGTAATTCCTGCTCAGTAAGACTCTTCTAATGGGCAGTTGTCACCCCAGAGCTCCCTTCTCGGTTGGCAGAGACCAGAAAACTCTCTCAAGTGTTGTTTTCCTTGTTCCACAGGAAGGCCTGGGGACACACTTTTCACCAAGGCCACCCAGAATGTGCTGGTAAGAGGGACAACAGCATCACCAGGAAGTTTGAAGGAGGCTTTCCCACTTTGCCCCCATCCCAGTACGTCCACTCCCCTGAGCATTTCAGTCCCTTCCACCATCTGCCACAACAATCCAGGTATTTCCTCTTTGTTCCACTTGGGCTGTTGGTTTCTCCTTGGAGCTGCCTTGGGCTGGGGCTGATAGTCAGAGAGAATATCACACAATCTGGCTCATTGACAGTGAGGTCTAGGGACTTTGGAGACCCTAAAGCAACAGATACCATAGGCCAGCACCGGACCACCAGAAGCCAGATGGTCACGATGATCAAAACAACTGGTAAAATTGGATTGGCAGTGAGGGGTCTGAGTTGTGATGATAATTTAATAAAACAGGGTATTCCAGGAGGAAAACAGATTAACCTCCAACAGTGGTATTTCATATGTAAATTCAAAAGCAATGGAGAATGGATGAGCCAGAGGCTGAGGGCAGTCATTCCAAATAAAGTCACAACTGTTGCCCGGGTCCGGGTCCTAGACCCAAGTCAGGTTTCAGGCTGGAAACCCATTTGATTGAAAAGCTTCCCAGGTTCCCAGAACTAAATGCCCCCCAACATTGTCCTAACTATATACAGTGACGATACCCTCAGTCTCTCCCCAGAGGGACTACAGCTATTTACTCAAGTGCCTAGACACCATGGAAAGGAGAATTCCAGGACTTTTTGAGGACTAGTATTAAAAGAATCTGTGTTGACCTTGTTACTCAGAGACCCAAAGTGTCCCAGGGTTCCCTGCTGGAGTGAGGGCATTCAGAGACCAGGTAAGTGGTATCTTGGTCAGAGCATGTGTCAAGTGGTTTGGTGAATCCATCTGGTGGCCATGTCCTTAGCTCCCGTTATATAGTTAGGATCAATATATCTCAAAGGTGGAAGAAGCCCCATATTGGTTCATTGGTTCATGAAAGGAGAGCTATCATAGTGGGGGTGGTTAAGTGGAAACCCTGAAACTGCCCCCTCCCCCACCAAAGATAACAAATTAAAAATAAGATTACAGGGGCACCTGGGTGGCTTAGTTGGTTAAGTGTCTGACTTCGGCTCAGGTCATGATCCCAGGGTCCTGGGATTGGGTCCCATGTTGGGCTCTGCACTCAGCAAGGAATCTGCTTGTCTCTCTCCCTCTGCCCCTCCCCCTGCTTATGCACTCTCTCTCTTTCAAATAAATAAAATCTTAAAAAAAAAAACGAAGATTACAGCTTATGAAGAGAAGTAAGGAAGAGTAGTGTATCATCAAAGACCTAAAATGCAAGGTCTTGGTCCCAACTATAATCACATTTAATTTGCCAGCTTGGGTCCTGCAGAGAGCAGGTGGACCTGAAGGGGAAGTCTGGCCCACTGCAGTTTCAGACAAGTAGTAGTCCCATGGCAGCAGCCATGTGGACGCTGGGATAGGAGAATTTATCATCGATTTGGTGACTGTATTCTAGTTCACTCAGGGAAGAGGCTTGGAAACCACTTATATTCACCTTTTATGGATAAATACACACATTCACAGATTTTCCAGGAGCTCTATTGGTCAGAGAGCTTTGGCTTCCTCTAAGCATCCTGGACAACATCACCTTAACCCACTACATCAATGACAGTGTGCAACGATGAGCGAGAGGTGGCTGGTATGCTGGACACCTTGGCAAGGCGCATTTGCTCTGCATGGTAAATGCTGCGAAGGTCGAGGGGCCTGTTACTTCAGGACAGGAGCTCAGTGGTCAAGGACCTGTTGACAATGCCTCTCCAAATAGAAGGCAAATTGCTACATCTCGTATCCTTTTCTGAGAAGAAAGAAAGGAAGGCAGGAAGGAAGGAAGGAAGGAAGGAGGAAGGGATTAAGAAGGGAGGAAGGAAGAAGGGAGAAAAAAGGAAGGAAGGGAGGGAAGAACGGATAGAAGGAAGAAGGGATGGAGGGAAGAAGGAAAGAAGGAACGAAAGAATGCATCTATTAAGCTTCTTTTTGCTCTGGAGGTACCATATTCCACACCTAGAAACATTGCTTTGGTTTGTTTTCCTGGTGACATGGAAGGCTGTCAGCTTTGAGGAGCCTCAGAGCAGTCAGGAGAGGGACCTCCCACCACCTCCATAATCTCCACTACCTGTGTCCTTCAGAAGTGCCTGATCCACAAGGCTGACATTTTGTACAACATAGCATTTGCCCAGAAGGGTAGAAGAAAGGTGAGGACTGAGCCCATGAGGATGAGACCTGAGTGCTGAGATGGCACTCTGAGGGTGGGTGCCATCCCCCAGGATGTAGTAGAATCAGACTCTGGCCCAACAGTAAGATGACTGTGTCCTGGAACCTAGGGCAAAGCAGGAATGCCCCCCTCTTACCCTGATTTCCAATGACCCACTGGAGACGTAGTGATCCCTCTCCCTATAATTCTGGGCTCTACAGGGTAAGCTGTTCTGGCCCCTAGTTGGTTCACACTCTTGCCTGGGGACACAGTGAGAAGCCCCACTGAACCACAAGGGGTCCCTCCTAAGTTTGAATTCCTTGTGTCCACAGGTCAACAAGCAAGAGGAGTCTTTTTTTTTTTTTAAGAGATTAGTTTGTTTGAGAGAGAATTTTACTCTCTTTGGAAGAGAGGCAGAAGGAGAGAGAGAGAATCTCAAGCAGACTCTGTGCTGTGCAGGGAGCCCGATGCGGGGCTCTCATGACCCTGAGATCAGGACCTGAGGTGAAATCAAGAGACGCTTAACCGACGGAGCCCCCTAGGCACCCCAAGAAGAGTGTTTATGTTGGCAGAAGCCATCACCCCGGACACATGGGGGAAGTGGGTGGGGGAGGGACATGTGTGGAGCCCGATGATTCACTGAGACATCTTTTGGTGGTTCCTCAGAGTAAAAAAAAATTCATCTTCTAGGAAAGTTAACTTCTAAATGGATTAAAGAGTTTTTAAAGGGGCGCCTGGGTGGCTCAGTGGATTAAGCCGCTGCCTTCGGCTCAGGTCATGATCTCAGGGTCCTGGGATCGAGCCCCGCATCGGGCTCTCTGCTCTGCAGGGAGCCTGCTTCCTCCTCTCTCTCTGCCTGCCTCTCTGCCTACTTGTGATCTCTCTCTCTGTCAAATAAATAAATGAAATCTTTAAAAAAAAAAAGAGTTTTTAAAAAAACAGATATTTAAAAAAAAACTGTAAGAAATTGAAATGGATGACTGTAGAGAAGAAATAACTTTCTAAACTTAAAAGTGATAAAAGCAATCAACACATGTGTATAAATAAAAATGGGAAATTGTGAACGCAAGAAAAATACAAAAATAAAAAGGCCAACAGCAGGCTGGAGGCAAGTAGCTCTAACAAATACTAAACATTCATTTCCTCACCTTGAGGCTGCAGGTAATATTTTATATTTTCTGCATTTTCTCTGGTGTGGCTATGTAATCCTTCCAAGAGGTCCATACATTTGTCTTAAAAAGAGAGGAAGAAAAACACAGCATTTTTTTTTTCCTTTCTTGAAATAATATAACACTTGCAGAACAGGCAGTTTAAAGGACTCTTGAGATAAAGGACTTCAGAAATCAGTATGCATACAACTTTGAACTACATTAATGTTAAATTAAAGAACACAGGGGCACCTGGGTGGCTCAGTCGGTTAAGTGTCTGCCTTTGGCTCAGGTCATGATCTTGGGGTCCTGGGATCAAGCTCCCTATTGGGCTTTGAGCTCAGTGGGGAGCCTGCTTCTCTTTCTGCCCCTCCCCCTGCTTGTACTCTCTCTCTCTCTCTCAAGTAAACAAAATCTTTAGAAAAAAAAAGGAGAAAAACTTTAAAAAAATTAAAGAGCACATAATTCAAGTTTTGAGGACTTTCTACTGTCCAGAAAGAAAGCACTGTTGTCATGCACACACATCGTGTCCAGGTTTCCCTCCCTTCTAAAAAAAACAATGCAGAGAAAACTCTGGATGGAGAAGCTGGGACATAAGTGTTTCAAAAGCTAAATGTGGGATTAGATCTTTGTAGCCCTATGGCTAAACAGATGTTAACTAGCCAAGAGACAGAAAGTAGAAATTTTGGTTTTGACAGTCGAACCCAAACAAAACACCATCCTTCTTGCAGGGACAGCTCTGCGGCTTGTGAGACACAAAGGTTGTGGAGCAGAACTTACAATTTCCATTTCTCCATTTTCCCAGTTGTAATGAAGGGAGCGAGGTATTCCTCAAGGGTGCCTCATTAATCGAATTCCCTACTAGGCTGACTTCAGGACGCGGGAAGCCCAGAGCTGGGATTAGCAGTCGGTGGCGTATGGTGTACGTGATTAAAATGATCCAGTCAGATCTGGAAGAATGTCATTATTCTCCTTAGTGTCACTTCGAGACGGGGAGGGTAACCATATGGTGCCCACCCCAGGACTGTCTTGATAGGTTCCGTCTGAATGATGACAAGGAACATCCAATGTAATAAAAATGTTGAAACTCACAGGAGACCCCGCAGGGCTCAGAGCCTTCGGGCTGAGAGCTGTGATTGCACGCTTCTTGAAAAAGCAAGTCTGCTCGTGCTAATGATCCTGAGGGCTCTCTCCAAGGAAGGGAAGAATCTGCAGACTGCTGAAGCCCCGCCAACCCACTAGTGGCCTTGCAGAAGAAGACCACTTTCCTCCCCCTCAACTTGCTTCCAAGGCTTACGGCGGCAAAGGGATTCTGCCAGTCTAGTATCTCCTACTAAGTGTATGCCTGCCTTTCTCAGACCTGTGCTGGTGTTCTGCTTGATGTGGCTAACAGGGAGGGGGCTGAAGGGAAACCAAATGCCCAGGGAACAAATAAATCTCTTGTTCCCTGATCAGCCTAAACTCCATCCCGATCTGCATTCTCGCAAGTGACCAGCCTGCTTGGTCTGGTACCTCTCTGGAAGTCATCATCTCTCTTAGGTTAGGCGGTGCTCTGGTCACATCATGATGATCACATGCGGTTATCAAGGTTGCTGGTCACATTCCAACTCAGTATTTATTATGATGGTCTCCAAATGGAGATTTTTTCCAATTTCATGATTTCTTTGCGTGTATTAGCTGGCATTGTACTGTTAGGAAATTTGTCTCTTTTCCCTTTGTTTGTATCCATCAGTATTTTGTCATTATTTGTTTTGATACTCGAATTGTCCCAGATTTGATCGGCTGTGTGCCTTCTAGGTGCTCCTGTGTCCTTTGACACGTGCCCATAATTCTTGGAGCAATCCTTATCTTCAGGTGCAACAATGTTTCACATTCTTCTTCAAGGTCTTTTCTGTCTTCAGACCCCAAACCAACCATTTCTTCAAGAAACCCTGGTTTTCTTTATTGGGGAATGTTTTTTAGAAACCAAGATTGAAGTGATAGGTGCTTATTACCATTTGGTATCATTGATTCTATGACCTCTCAGAAGACAAAGAAAAAGAAATATGTCAATAGCTATCTATCTGTTTATCTATCCATCCATCATGTATCTATTTCCTTCCCTCCTCACTCCTTCCCTCCCTCCCTCCTGTCTTTAAAGCCTTGTGTTCATACTGTGATCTCTAATACATCATTTTGGGATCACTCTAATCTTTATTCTTTCCATATTTTTAAAATATTTTATTTATTTATTTGAGAAAGAGATAGAGAGAGAGAGCAGGGAGGGAGGGACAGAGGCAGAGGGAGACAGAATCTCAGGCAGACTCCCCGCTGAGCATGGAGGCCAGTGCAGAGCTCAATGTCATGACCCTGAGATCATGACCTGAGCTGAAATCGAGTCAGATGCATACCCAACTGAGCCACCCAGATGCCCCTTCTTGCCATATTTTAAATTTTCTTCTTGGATGAGATATCTGGCTCCCCTGACCCACAGTACATTTGCTTATTTCCTCAGAATACATGGTTTCAGAAATGCTAACCTATGCTACTGAGAAAACCAAACCTTATAGTTAGAGTTCAATTTCTGTTTATTGTTCTTTCTGTCTCTGGCATAAGGCACAGAGTCAAAATATTGTTTTGAAATGTTACTTGGGTTTTTTCTCCCTCCTGATCCTTCAGTGTGGTTATGCCATTCATTTGAAACCACATCATAAAGTTCATTTGTAAGGTAAGTTCCCTGTGCCCTTCACCACTAGCGCTGGTCTTGTTCTTACTGATTTTAAGTCTAGGAGACATTAGTGTGCTTCCAAAAGTCAGCACTAGACTCACAGGTACCATCAGTTTCTGGTTTATCTTTTTGCACACGTGAACAAAAATATACACAAATATTTTCTTATTCTTCCCTTTTCCCTACAAAGGCGGTAGCATACCTTAGTCCTCTTTTGCACTTGGCCTTTCTGTTTTTCACTTAATGTCTCCTGGAAATCCTCCATATCATTTGAGCTTTACCATCATTTGGACAGCTGCACAGTACTCTAGGCACCATGAGGATGCCCCATGGTTGTTCGTCCACTGTCTTAGGTGAGAATGACTGGAAAGCCTCTGATTATAACTGTCGCTGCAGTGAATCACCTTGTCTTCACAGGTCAGATCACAGGACAAACACGTATGCAGTGCTGCCGGATGTTATCAAATGCCTCTTGAAAAGGGTTGTATTAACTCATGTTCTCACCAGCAACACAGGAGAGAGCTTCACTGACAGAACGTGTTGTCATGCTTCTGAATTTTTGCCAATCTGTTAAGTGAGAAATGGAACCTCTCTGTTGTTTTAATTTACATTTCTCTTATTAGGAGGGAGATGGAAGATATTTTCATGTTTCTTGGCCATTTTTATATCTTTTTGTGAATTGCTTGTATCTTTTGCCCATTTTTCTATTGGGTTTTTTTGGTTATTTTCCTCTCCATTTTAAAGAAATCTTTATATTGAAGATATTACCCTTTATCCCTAATAAGTTTTTTGAATACATCCCCCAGATGTCACTGTCTTTTGGCTTCCTTATGATGGTTTTTTCCCTGTACAAAAGCTTTTTTAAATATATATTTATAGAGTCAATTACTTTTATTGTTTTTCCTTTTGGGATCATAGCCACAAGCCCTTCCTACCCTCAGGTTAAAGAGAATTCACCCCTGTTTGCACAGAACATGTACACACCTTCACGTTTCCTCATTCAGACCCCTGGTGCCATTGGACTTAATTTTTGCATATGGTGGGAGGTGTGGATCTAATTTTATCTTTTCCCAAATGGTTACCTAGTTGGTCTCATGCCATTTATTGAAACATCTGTCTCCACTCTGATGATTTGAAATAATATCTTTACTATATACAGGTTTCCATATGTACTTGGGTCTATTTCGGGATTTTTTAAGTTCTATTCCACCTGCCTATCAATTCACTGCCTTACTTCTGGAGGCCTTCTAGGATGTTTTCCTGACAAGAAAAGCTGGATCCCATCCTACATTTCCCTCCTCGGTCTCCCTTGCATTCTTTCATGTTTCATTTTCCACACGGACATCAGCATCAACTTTTTAACTTCACAAAACTACTTGTTGATATTTGTATTGGCATTTTGATGAATTCATAAATTAATGGGGTGAGAACTGAGGTCTCGGGGTTGAGTCACCTACTCTCAACTTATCTTCCCCTGCTTTCTCAGATACCCTGTGTCCGACTGCGTGGATTGGGTCCTTGGGAGGCAGACACCGAGACAGATTGGGAGCACTAGAAGATCGTGGTGGCACAACGTCTGTGAAGGCGACTAAAAGTGGGGACGTAGTGTTATCAGACACAGGAAAGTCGGGGTGTCGGTGTACAAAGGCACGTCATGACAGATCAACAACAGTACTTTACGGGTGGATAAATCAGAACTGAATGGTAGACACGTAGTATTTAGACACAAGGAAGAACCACTGGACAAGAGGAATGGAAAGCTGAATGCTGCTGTGTCCGGAGCAAGGGCCGGTGGGAAAGAAGTAGAGCGGGATTTGCTGCCTTTCACGCGCACTCTTCCTGAATTATTTCTCTCTTTTTTTTTTTAAAAGATTTTATTTATGTATTTGACAGATAGAGATCACAAGTAGGGAAAGAGGCAGGCAGAGAGAGAGGAGGAAGCAGGCTCCCTGCCAAGCAGAGAGCCCGATGCGGGGCTCGATCCCAGGACCCTGGGATCATGACCTGAGCGAAAGGCAGAGGCTTTAACCCACTGAGCCACCCAGGCGCCCCTGAATTATTTCTCTTGTTTGGACCATAAATGGGTTTTATTTTATCCAACAACAAATCAATGAATGACATAAATTCCAGATTACTAACAGTCCTCAGCAAACCCATCATCCATAATCTACCAAGGCCTAAATGGCAGCTTGTGGGACTCAGGTCAAAAAAATGCAACAGAAAGCAGATGCTGACCAAGAGGGCAAATGAAGGCAACAGTTTAATTCAGAGACTGGCCGAAACGCCAGGAATGAGATTTATTCCGTGCATCAGCCTTCTACAGTGAGAGGGGGATTTGTCAGCCCGCATCAGCTGGCTCCTTAATTATATCCTTGCCCATCCAAGACCCACGGACGTGTCAATCACCCTCGTCCAGGACGTCATTCTGAGCCCAGAAAAACCTGTTCTTTTCTGGGAAGGCTCTTCCCAGAGTTGTCAGTGGACAAAACAAGCTGTTGAAGGGGGAAACAAACCATAGTCGTTCAAGCAGCTGTTTTGTTTATAATTGTTCTGCTTATTATGTTTTGAAGCAGATGGGTTATCTTGATGTCAGGTAGCTGTGGTCTCAGCATCCCCGAGGGGCTGGAAGTCAAGCAGTGTCAGTGGAGCTCGGCAGCTGCAGCTGGTGCCGTGGGAATCAGATGGTCCCAGCTGGGGCGGCAACCATCAGGCAGGGTTCTGAGGAACGCAGAAAGACACCATGCTGGCCACAAGGGCTGTTTAATTACCATCTTCTGTCCTGGTAAGTGTCCATCTCCTTACAGCTGACCCCAGGAAGAATCAGCATCCAAAAGTTCATGCTGAACAGAGGGGGCCGATCGGGTGAACTCACCTGTCTCTACCTTCCCAATGCGTACCGTAGGTTTATTTCAAGCACCAGCATCCCTCAATTTCCCCTGACCTCCCAGAAGGCAGTTTGGAAAGCATTTGGCTTATTTTGTTTAGCATGATGTCCTCCAGGTTCATCCCTGTTGTTGCAAATGCCAGGACTTCCTCATTTTATGTGTTTAAAGGAAATCATATACATTTGAAGTGCATGTGATTTGGTAAAACTGCACATAGTGAAACACTCACTAGAGTCAAGCTAATCAACACATCATTTCCTCCTAGAGTTACTGGTTATTTTCCGTGTGTGGTGGGATCATCTGAAATCTACTCTCTTAGCAAATTTTTGGTATTCAATACAGTATTAGCAACATCAGTCGTAGGTTGTACATCTCTAGACCCATTCATCCTACGTATCTGCCACTTTGAACCCGTTAACCAAGGATTTCTGTCTTTTTTAAAAAAAAGATTTTATTTGTTTATTTTAGAGAGAGAGCACGAGAGTACGGGGAGGAACTGAGGGAGCAAGAGAGAGAGAGAGAGAGAACCTCAAGCAGACTCTGTGCTGAGCACCCAGCCTGTCTCAGGGCTTGATCCCACAACCCTGAGACCACAACCTGAGCCAAAACCGAGAGTCAGAGGTTTAAACGACTGAGCCACACAGGCACCCCTGGAGATTTCCATCTTTTTAAAGCCTGAATAATATTCTCCCCTAGAAAGAAATGTTTACATTAACAAAAGGTACAAACCAAAAACAAATGTCATGTACCTTTATGGACCAAACACGGTTGTCTAATACAGAAAGTGTCTGATAATCAAAGGAGAATTTCACAGAAGCTATACTGGAGAACACATATTGTTTTCATGATTCAACAGATCAAACAGGAAAAATGATACGAGACCTGAGTAATACATTAGCAATAATTAGTTAGCGTACAAATACATAATGGGCTTTAATGAGTTACCTTTATCAGATTTTGCTGAACACCTGTTTTTTGCTCTATATAGGGAAATTAACAATGACTAAGACAAATGTTTCTAGCTCACAGGGAGCTCCATTCAGCAAATTGGCAGGGCTGGCCACCTCTAAACCACAAGTGAGGCTGGGAATAGAGTTTGAGGCACTAATGGCCAGGGCCAGCTACATCATCCCGCGCCACACGAACATCCAAGACCTCTGTTCAAAGCATGAGAGAAAAGCTTTTCCTTTCTTCTGCGGGTTTTCTCTCTACCTTCCATGGTGGTTTTTATTTGCTATTTAATGTCGGAAATGCAGATGGACGCTCCCCAGGTCTCTCAGCCCTGCCCCTAGACTCAGTGCCTTGGTGCACCTGCTGTCCACCCATACCCATGCCCAGGTTCCCGGTTATAGTTGCTGTTGTCGGTGAAGAAGGTGACTGAGAATGGGTGGTTGGTGGAGGAGAGGTAGAGGGGGTCGGAGCTGAGCTGAGGCTCTAGGACCCCAGTGCATATTCCATTGTCCCATGGCACATCACTCATAAAACACAAATTCAAAGAGAAAACTATTAAGAATTCTAAGACATTGGCCACAGAGACTTCAACTCCAGGTGGGGCCTCCTTCTGAGGGGCACAGTGCCTAGGAGACCAAGGTATTGGGTTGTTTCTGAAAAGGCAGTGTAGCAATTCCTTAACACTATCTTGATATTTTCAACCCTCATTGTTTTATTTGCAAATACAATGGAAGGCAGGTGAAAGAGTAATTTCACCTAGAATATTTATTAGGAAATATGAATATGAGCATAATAGGCGCTTCCTATCTCTATCACATTCGGAAGACTCTTGCATCATTAAAAATGTATTACTGCTGATCTAAGAATGATTTTTAAGGAAAATTAATGTGTATTAACCCATCCTTTCAACATCCCTGAAAATAACTTGAGTTATCTAATTCTCTCCTACAATTCTTGTGATTCCAGGATTCCAGGATTTTTTAAAATCTCATTTCTTTTCCTGCCATTGTA
This sequence comes from Meles meles, assembly GCF_922984935.1. Classification (NCBI taxonomy): domain Eukaryota; kingdom Metazoa; phylum Chordata; class Mammalia; order Carnivora; family Mustelidae; genus Meles; species Meles meles. The sequence goes on along the minus strand of NC_060074.1, from coordinate 42,854,184 downwards.
TCCCCAGTACCTAGAGAAGAACCTGGAATACAATGTTGGTAACTGTTTGTTGAGTGACTGCATGAATGTATTCAGAATGATCACTCAGGTTTTGTAAGGTAACTTAATATTCCTTATAAGTAAAATCAACACAGAAGGGCTGATGCCTCATAAGCCTCATTAGAAGGGTTTTCTCCCCCATAATTTTGTAATGGATGAATAGAATTTGTTTTTCAATTTGCTTAAACATGGAATTTATTAGGAAATCTTGTTTATTTCCATTCTAGGTTGGGCTGAAAATGATACTTTAAAAAAAAGATTTTATTTATTTATTTGACAGAGAGCGTTCACAAGTAGGCAGAGAGGCAGGCAGGGGCAGGGGGAAGCAGACTCCCTGCTGAGCAGAGAGTCCAATGCAGGGTTCGATCCCAGGACCCTGAGATCATGACCTGAGCCGAAGGCAGAGGCTTCACCCACTGAGCCACCCAGATGTCCCTGAAAATGATACTTTTAACCGAAGTTATGAAAAGAACCAGGTGAGATATCTCAGATGCTTATTCTGAAAGTCCCATCTGGGCTGAAGCTGAGACAGTTTGGAACTGGAGTCTGCAGCCCAAGTACTTCCATGTGAGCACCCAAATAGTCCTTCTTTGGGAGGCTGGTGAACAGTTGGCGTGGAAGAAATTGACCACATGTCCTTCTAGCATGGAGTCAGAGATCAATATAAACAAGAGACTGAGCTCCATTGGGAAGCCTGGAGATCTATTAGACAAAAGCCAAAGAATGCCATTGTAACCAATATGTCCAGGTTCCACAAGCTTGGGGGTATAAAGTCACCATTATAGTGAAACCCCAAAGGCCATGCCTGGGCTCTACTGTCTCTGTTGGGACTAGTAAAGGGATCTTTCATCTTGAGGTCAGGTTAGTACTTTCAGACCTGCATCAATGGAAAGGAATTTGGATATGTCCTTTGGCCAGAGTCCTCCCCAGCTCCTGGCCAGGATGCCAGTTATTCCAGACTCGCCCTTTCTCTCTTCATGTACCTGAAGGTGAGATGAATGAGCCTGGTACAGTCATTGTACTAGGGACAGAGAGATGCCCAAGGTTACCACAGAGTGAGGAGGACATGGCTCCCTCTGGGCCTGTCTTGTTAAGGGTGTTGATGGCGGGGGGTGGTGCTCAAGATACTGAGACCCTCAGTCCAACAACCTGTAAGGAATTGATTCCTGCCATTGATCATGCAAACATAGAAGGAGATCCTTCCCTACTGGAGCTTTCTGATGAAACTTTGGCTCACACCATGGCAGCCTTGTTAGACGCTCAGCAGAAGACCCAGCTAAGCAGTGTCCAGAATCCTGACCTACAGAAACTGTGATGTAGTAAATGCATATGGTTTTAGGCTGCTGAATGAAGAATAATTTGTTACACAGTAATGGATAACAGAGGGCTTTAGTCCATCTTTGACCAAAAGCATCTAAACCCTGAATTCCCTGTTATATATTGGGAGAAGATTACCAGATGCCTTCCACCTTAAAAATGTGAGGCCATGCCTGATTCCAACAAGCACTTTTAAAATACAACATAGAGTTAATCATTGACTATATAAGTAAGTATTCAGAGCAAAAATTCTTGTTATCATACTGGTGTTTTAGGAGCAAAGATGCTGTTAGTCAAGCTTGGCACGTGTTCAAGTAAGGGAGAAAGCCTGCTCTACAGGCCAAGTGTGTGGACAAGAAGCACAGTCCCTGTTTGTCAGCAAAACTGAAGAAGTAAAGCAGGTTAGACTCTTAGAGGCTCCTGGCAACTGGACAACTCTGTGCTGTTTTTGGTTTTTTGATTTTTGGTTTTCGGTGGTGGTTGTGTTTTTTTTGTTTTGTTTTGTTTTGTTTTGTTTTTTTTGGAGCCCAGTGAGGGGCTTGAACTCACAAATCTAAGATCAAGACCTGAGCTGAGATCAAGCGTCAGATGCTCAACTGACTGAGCCACCCAGGCAACCCTTGTACCATGGTTTTATCCTAAGTATACCTTTGTCTAGAAAATTGTTCGTCCCTTCTCCGAAATGTGTACATTCCCCAGAAAAGGCTGGCTTCCCAAAGATCTTTTAAAGAGATTAAAACACTACAATTTTCATGAAACATCCCAGATTAAAAAAATTCTGTAACCCAGTTCCTAAAAATAACTTCTGATTTCAACATCGGAACTGTCATCTCAAAAGGCTTCATTCTTAGCAGGAATTAAAAATGAGAAAAGGTGAGCTCAGAACACCAAAGCTTGGTTCTAGAAAAAAGTGGGCTATAATATGCATGGGGTAGCACTGGTCGGCAGGCGAAGGACGAGTGTTGTATAATGAACAGGCACTTCACAGCGGAAACACACACAAACGACTACATTTCCTCTACCAAAGAACTTAATTGGTCCCAAATTTCTTTCTTACGTACAGAAAAAGCCCTGAAAATAATCTGGAGCCCTTCCTGTGGTTCCATCAAATGCTCTCGCTCACCACGCCATTCGCATGGGTTCTTGTCATTATGAATGGTCTGTGAGGAGGGGATTGGATCCTTTATCTACAAGTCTGAAAAGGAAATAGAAGCAAATGTGGAAGCGTCAAGAACCCCTGTGAATATCTGAGGGGGCCACAGACCTTGTCTCCAAAGCACACTCACGTAGGCTCGTGTTTTGCAATGATTTTTTCCCAAGTCCTCGGTCGTTGTGAACTTTGGAGTATGCGAGTCTCAGAGCAGGAAAACTCCAAATTAGGGAAAGTCTTGCTCTTGGTTCACACCCACTCTCTAGGGTGGAACTTTTGGGCTCTAAGGTTTATTGTAAGACCTAGGAACGCGTGCCCTTCCATGGCACGAGGCTATTTTGGGTTTGGGCTAAAGAGCTACAGACTGGCTGGGGCTTGGCTTGTCAAGCCTGCAGCGAGAGGAAGACCTCCAGATTTTCCCAGATACCAGGCCCACCCCCCACCCCTAGTCTCCCTTTTCCCCTGCCCCTTCCTCCCTCCGCGCCTCCCTTTAATCCTGAAGCAGAAGCTTCAGCTTCTTTCCTTCCTCATTCCTTCCTGTTCCAACGCATTTATTATGCAGATCAGCCTAGAAAGAGAAAATGCTGTTGTTTGTTTCATGATGGATGATACCATTCCATTTAATAACTATCATCATTGTAAATTAATAAATATACATCATGACCTCACAGATCACCTCCCATTTCACAGTCTGGCTTCTTACATTTAGGTCTGCGGTTCATTCTGGTGGAAGGTCTGTGTCTAGATTCATTATTTCGCCTGTGAGGTCCAGTTGTTCCAGTATCCTGGGTTGAAAAGACGAGCCTTTCTCCACTGAACTGCTTTTGCTCCTCTGTCAGAGATCAGTTGGTGACATGTATGTGGGTCTATCTCTGGGTATGCTGTTCTGCTCCAATGACCTATCTGTCTTTTCTTCCACCAAAGCCACGCTGTCTTGATTACCATAGCTTTATAGTACATTTTGAAGGCGGCTAATATCAGTCCTCCAACTTGGTTCTTCTTCTTCAGGACTGTGTTGGTTATTCTGAGTCTTTTGAATTTCTATATAAACTTTAGAACCTGTTTGTCCGTCGTCCACAGAATATTTTGCCCTTTATCAAAATTTCGCCTATCCCTTATTGACTCTTTTCTCATCCAGTCCTTACCAAGATATTTGCAACATGATGATTTTTTTTTCAACCCACCTCTCCCTCACAGCTACCAGTCTCAGCCTTTCACTATGAGCAAGACACCTCCTACCCATCTCTCTTCGAGGATCCATGTGGGGATACCATATTGTATTTACTTATATGTCTCCTTAAGAGCCTCTTAGCTGACACACGGACAGTTCTGAGGAGTTACCATGAGTGGTCCAACATTATGGAGTAGGGGGTTTGTGCCTGCCCTCCCACCCCCTCCTTGACAGAATATTTGCACAACTATTTGGAACTCCTCTCCATGGGAGAGGAGTTTATTTATTATTATTTATTTATCCCATTCATTTATTTAATGAACCATTTATTTCCATCGGTATGGACTCATGGATATTTATTTTATATTGGGTTATAACCCAATAGTACTATGTTCGATTGTTCAGATTATGCCAGTTTTGCTCATTGGGAGTGTATAGAATTCTCATGGAAGAATTCAGGCTTTCTCAACAACAAGCCCATGTCAATAAGCAAAGACAAAGGGGTCTAAAGGGTTGGGGATGAAGGAAAGAAAATGCCTCTTATGTGCTCCATTCTTCTAGAATTTTAAGAAAAATGCATAAACAGATAATTGAATTTCCCATGCACTCAAAAGAGAACAATGATTTTGGACAATGACTCACAGGCCCAAAGAAGATTTGCTTCTTTGTAGATGTAACACTTCCGTATGGCAACTTGTGATAGCAAGTTCCCCGTGGTTGCCTGTAACCAAAATCTAACTTCCTCCAAGATTCTTTGTGTTTCTGTGGCTGGCCACCGAGGTCGTGTTGGGGTTGCGGACACCCAGGGTTTTTGCTTTGTAGTTCCTCTGGTGCACCAGGTTATGGCACAACACCTGCAGAATTTAATACTCACTGCTCAACCCACATTCTTTCCATCACCCAAAATTTTTAACATGAACCAAAGAATTCGGAGACACCTAGGAGGAAGTGTTCCTAATAAATACCTAGCTGTACCAATGTTAAGGAAGAAATATGACCTTAGGTAGTGTTCAGTGACACGAATGAAGAAAATGTGAGTAAAATAATGTCACTATTCAATGTTGGTTTGCTTTTCCTGATCCTACCCACAGGCTCATCTGAGGGCCCCTCCTCCACATCTCTTGTGAGGTAGGGGACACAGCAGGCTTTCCTTCCTCATTGTGAGAATGAGGAAAGAGTTGGTACAGATGGAGTAAGAATCTCTGCCCCAGATAACTCACTGAGTAAGGAAACCAGGTGTACATGTTCTGGTTAGGGCTTCCTCCATCTTGCAAGGGGACACAAAGGGAATGGAGTGGTTGAAACAGAAAACTAGGGACAGGAATAGTGTTTTGCTCCAGTGGGATATCACCCAAGTCATATTATCACTTTGGGTCTCAGTTTCTTCTTTTTTTCAAGAGTGAGAAAATATAGGGTACCTGGGTGGCTCTGTCATTTAAGCGTCTGCCTTTGGCTCAGGTCATGATCCTAGGGTCCTGGAATCGAGCCCGTATCAGGCTCCCTGCTCAGCAGAGAGCCTACTTCTCCCTCTGCCTGCTGCTCCCCCTGCTTGTGCTCTGCTATCTCTCTGTCAAATAAATAAATAAAATCATTAAAAAAATGAGAAGATACAGAACTTAGGATTCTATAAAATGAAGGCACAGGCTCACATCTACAGAGGAATATAATCATTCTTATTCTACCATGCTATTCATTCATTCACTTAATACATTTCGACTGTCAAACTGGATTACAAGTCATTGGCATGCATGCATAGACCTACGTTGGATGGTATGAAGACATATTCCTGTTGTGGCTAGTAGTACAAGATATACTGTTTGTGAACTTGGTATCATATCCCCCTAACTGCCACTTCAGGGAGTCACAGAATTATTCAAGTCCAGAACAAAACTCCCAGGGGCTTAATTTTCAGGACTCTGGTTTCGCCTTGCTGATTTACCCAGTCCTGCCAAGAGATTTCCATTTCCAAGCTGAGTTTTTCCATTATTATTTTAATACTGTTTTCATGCCCTTTATTTATTTTTTTTTATTTATAAAGGCTTTTATTTTAAGTTACAAACTGGAGTAAATAAGGGACCAGATAATAGCCACTTTGCTTTCATTTCCTTTGCACCAAAGCAATTTACTGATGGGCTCATGTTCTTTCTGAAGGAAAAGTAAGGTGCTACATTCCTTAGAAAGTTGACAATAATTGACCATAAGAGCAGAGTGGATTATGGGCAGACCTCATGGCAAAGAAAGACATCAGTTTATTTGGAGCATGAGGCATCTCACAGACTACTAGAACCCCAGGCTTGACAGAGCCTTGGCGGTCCTCTAGCACAGAATTCCACCGGAGGCATGGATCATCATTCCCTTTTATACCATCTTAAAGGTGAGTATTTCATGAATGCCCCTGGAAAGACCAGGTGGTCATTTAGCAGGTGTGTCCATTTGCCAATGGCCAAAATTGGATTTGCATATGTAAGAAGAGGAATCCTGCAGCCCTTCTGGGTAGGACATTTAAGCAGAAAGGTATTGAATGAATGAAGCTATTATGAGCCCAGGCAGAATGGATTTATTACAAGGTGGCAGTAAGATTGAATACATCAAATGGATAATGAGACTCTGAGAAGCGGACAGACTTCACATATAGTTCCATTCACTGGTTAAGGGAGGAAGAGAAATTGTTATTTGCAAAATGATATTTTGATTTTTCTCAAAGTGCTCTGTCCCTTTAAAGTAAATGGAAAACAAAAGCAGAAGGATGGAGAAAACAGGGTGAAAATGAAAAAAAAAGTATGGTTGAAAAGAAGTCTTAAAGTAATGTTTAACCGGTTGAAAAAAATCTCATTTCTCAGTTTATAAAGGCAGAAAAGGAGATGGGCATAAGTAATGATGATAAATATAAATCTGCTAAGTGAAATATGTTAGTTATGGAAATATATTTAGCCAAGAGAAGGAGAAAATTGAAAACAGAAAAGTCACCTTAAAAATAGTAGATGGAAGTGGGAAAGCAAAAATCAACTAGAAGATACGTCTGTAACCCTTCAGGGACTTCTAAGTAAGCAAGATGTTTCAGCATCAAGCATTTTATAAAAAGACATGAAAATAATGCTTCTATTTCCTTTTCAGACCCGGAATGTAAACACAGGTTTCTTACCATAATAAAGATTAGTAACTTCCCTCTGAGCCTTCATGGTCCCGGACCAGAAGCTCAGAGAAGCTCATGGGGGTCCTATTATGGTTGGCAACCAAGAGATCAGGAGAAGCATGTGTCTTGCCAACTGTTGTCACCATTACCATGAACACTAAGTCCTCTTTGTGAAATTTCAGGCAGGGTTCCCAGCTGCAAATACAGAGAAGGGGAGGAAAGGATCAAAGGGCAGGAGACTTCCATTACCTGAGCATCCAATTTGTGCCATTCACTGCGCTGAACATTTAGCCCACATTATCTCATTGAATCCTTACCTACGTCCTAATGGATGGCGATCATCACCTACATTTGGAAGATGTGGTATTTGAGGTTCAGGGAGGATTAAGAAATTTGCCCAAGGGTATGCAATTTGAACGTGGCAAGCCGGCATTTGAAACCATGGTGGAGGATAATATCATATCTTTATGGGCTGAACTTTGCCCTTTCAAAATTGCCATGTTGATGTCCTAACACCCAGTACCTCACAATGTGACTGTATTTGGAGATGGGGTCTTTCAGGGGCTAATGAAGTTACAATTGAGGCCACTAGAATGGGCCTTAACATAATCTGACTGGTGTCCTTATAAGACGAGGATGACGTTTGGACACACAGAGATGCTGGGATGCCCATGCATAGAGGAAAGGCCATGTGGGGACATGGCGAGAAGGTGGCCAACTACATGCCAAGGGGAGAGGCTTCAGGAGAGCTGCCCGTACCTTGATCTTGGACTTTAGCCTCCAGAACTGTGAGGAACTAAGTGTTCTTGTTGAAGCTCGAGCAAGCTCATGCAATATTTGATGTAAAAGATGCTATCAACAGGTGTTCAGGGTTCTATGGCTGTTGACTGATAATGACTGGCAGATGGTTGCAACTCTTGATCTTGGGGTTGTGAGATCGAGCCCCACTGGGTGTAGAGATTATAAATAAATAAACTTAAAAAAAAAAGACACAAATGATAACTAGCTAGTGCTCCATGAGGCACACGGATCTGCAGAGATCAGGGCTGTCCCAGGGTTGGAGAGAGACTGGGCATGAAAAAAATGCCCCCTTCCCCATCCCATCCCACTCCTAGCTTCGATGACAGCCTCTTATTTCATGGTGACACTAGGAGAGAAACGTGCTCTAAAAAGTGTTACATTACATTAAGGTTCTGAGATCTGGAATGTGTTCATGCCAAGTTGGGAATACCTTTAATATTAAATTCTGTTGTTTGAAATAAAATATACTGATTCCATGGAATAAGAGGAATCTACCTTGATTCGCAAATACGTGTCTTCATTATGATGGTATTTGGACACATAGAGGTGATGGAGGGGAAGTAACTGTGTGGTTTTGGTGGTGAGAGGAAGCGAGAGTTGGGGTGGAGGTGGGAGAAGGTTCTGTGAGGACTGTACATAGTTTGGGGCTAAGCAGGGGGCTGGAAGAGACAGAGCTTCAGCTATCATGCCTTCCTGCCACTGATTTTTCTGCCAATGGGATGGGACCAGCATGAAGACACCTGTCTTGCCTGCCTTTGCTGATGGAGGGACCTCAAGTCCCAAAGAGCGTGGAGTTGTGGGAAACGCGGGCAGCCCCTGGGCAGGGAGGGTGGCGCTTTGCGGATGGGAGTGTCAGCATGGGAGACTGGATTCTGTTTTGAGGCATCACACCAAGACGAGAATATAGAAGAACTACCCATTTTATAAATATTAGATCTCTGTTTTTAATAAGACTGCACACTGATTTAAAATGAGATTAAGTGAGGCCGTTTCCAGCCCATGAGTCCCGTAAGAGATGAGAGCAGATGACACTGACTGATGCCGGTGGGATTCAGCCACACAGACTGCCAGATCCGTGCTTCCTCCCCCAAGAGAGGATGTAGCTGATGGTCTGTCATTCCATAGGCTCGGTCTTGGGGTTTCTTTTCTAATAACTCTGACAGGTTACACTGATTTATCTTAAAGCGTCCGCTTACTCACTTAACAAATATAAATAGATCGTCTACTGTGTGAGTCACTGTGGTTTGTGCTGAGGCTTCAGCAGAAAGCAAGACTGCCAAGGAGACCACGTGACAAGGGATACAAAGGGACACTGATGATTGCGAAATCTGTTTGTAGTATGACAGTGTTATGACCTGGTGAGAATGCGGAATTGGTCTTTGCAGAAAATTGCTCTTTGTTTAGGCAAAGAACCAAAATGGCCACAAAAAGTGAGGGTCCCTTTGGTTAGTTTGTCTCAGTGTGAAAGATTTAGACAAAGAAGGGTGCAAATAATCTG